>NC_022030.1:24507563-24517544 GCF_000317375.1 Microtus ochrogaster
AAAAAAAAAAAGAAATATGCCCCGCAATGCAGCCATGCCTGTATTGTCTTCAGTTACATGTGTGTCATAGCAGCAAAGACCCTGAGTATTTGCCATTTGGTGATGACCTTCCTGACCTTTTCCTTGCTGACCCTCTTTTTCCAGAATAATTTCCTTTTAGTAGCCACATTTGTTCTGTATTATGTCTCCATATGTTAAAGTCTTGCAACTTTGTCTAATCCCCAACCTGAACTGATTAGGACACCTCACAGGTGCCCACTGACCATGTGAGTATGGTCTTTAATGTCACCAGCTTCTCCTGAGTTTCTAAAATTCACCAGAGTTTCTCCCTTGGAATACTACTAATAATTTCTGCATAAATTTACATGGAAGTTTATTTTACATATGGTATTAAATCTTAATGTTTTCAAGCAATGGGGCTGAGTGGCTAGACATATGAAACTGTAAATACTTGGCATCTTATTCACCTGAGGTATCAGGAGATTGATAAGCAACTTCCAGAAGAGAAAACAAAATTGTAACACTTCAGTTGGTGAGGATGAGGAGAAAATGGAATTCTTAGATGCAGGTAGTAGAAATGTGAATTAGTGTGGGTGTAACAGAAAGCAGCACCCAGACCCTTGGGCAAATTAAAATGAGAACTCACGTATGATCCATTGATCTGACTAACTGGGTAAGCACACAAAGTAGACGGACTCAGTATGACATTCCAGTGTTTATGTAAGCACCTGTGCTTGTAGCAGCACAAGTCACAATGAAATGTGGTACAGACATACAATCTTAATACTATTTGGTCACAAAAATAAATGGAATTCTGCTATTTTTGACAACAGGAATGAACCTCGAAGACACTGTGGAACATGAAATAAAACAGGCACAGGAGGATGAAGTCTACATTATCACATTTATCAAAGAATATCATCTCATGGAAGAAGGGGGTAGAAAGATGAGCCCTGGTGTCCAAGTACTCAAAGGAAAGTGGAACATAGACTACATTGGTGCTGCACTGCGCACACTTAACCCTCGGGTCCAAACCCTGGCGTTGTCACGTACTGCTTTAAGTGAATTCTTTGTAATTCAGTCTCTCTCAGAAGATGGGGGTATGATTGCAAAATGTTTCATTATAAACACAGCATATTTAATACAGTGTTAAGGAAGCACTACACATTTTACTGCTTTTAATTTCCTTCACTTTGTCGATCTCTATTTTTAAAGAGCTAACACTGTTCCCTCTCTGCATTCTAGCTGGACTCCCTATTTCTCCATTGCTCCGCTCTCTGTCTTTCATTGCTTCTACCCATGTCAGCGGCCATATTAACTGTGTCTCATAAATCTTCCCTCTTCTTTGTTTGCTTATTTACTAAATGATATCTGTAAATATTTTAGCGGGTGATGTTTTGTTACATATGCAGGTTGTGAACTATCTAGAGTTGATGATTATGCATTCCTCAAACACTTACGAAATAAACTGCTTGAAATCCATTCTTCTAGCAATATCCAAGTACACAAAAGAGTATTGACTATGTACTGTATAACCACCGTGATATACATGACATCTTTGGACTTCTCCTAACTGAAATTTTACAGTGTCTGGCCAGCATCTCCCCAGTCAGATATTCTGTCTCCCAGATTAGGATAGCCACCATCTCTCCTCTCTGACATACAACTCCTAGGTATGTTGTTTTACACCTGGCTTATTTCACTTAACATCATCTCCAGTATCAACCATGTTGTTATAAGTGACAGAATTTCATCTTTTCATAATTGAATAATGGTTTACATCTTTTCACCCATTGATAGACACTTCGGTTGATTCCATGTCTTGGCAACTATAATGAGCATAGGACTATAATGAGCATAGGAGTGTAGTTATTATTTGCACATTGATTTCATTTCTTTAAAATATATACCCAGTAGCGGGTGACTGCCTGACTAAAACTGTTACTTTTAGCTTTTTGAGTCACCTGCTTCTTGCTTTCTGTATGGCTGTACAATCTACATTTTTATCAACATGCAAACCTTTTCCTTTTAGCCACATCCTCACAGACATTTCATGTTCTTTGAATACTTATTTACTTGTTTACCCATTTGTTTATTTTATAGTGCTTGAGGTTAAATTTAGAGCTTTGTATATGATAATGACAAAGCATACCATTGAGTTATGCTCAAGCTATTTAAATTTTAATAATATTCATCCTGAGATGTGTTATGTGAAATTTCATTACAGTTTAATTTACATTTCTCTGATGATCAGTGATATTCATAATTTTAGGTCTCAAATTTAAATCTTTCATTCACTTTGAGTAGATTGTTGCATATAAGATAAGGGGAAAATTTCATTCTCCTGAATACAGAGACTCAAGCCTTCTAATACCATATTTTTTGAAAAGGCTGTCATTTCCCTATTGTGTATTCTTGTATCTTTATCAGAAAGCAATTGGCTATAGATGTAAAGCTTTATTCTTGGGCTCTCTCTTCTGTTCCTTTAGTCAATCTGTTTTCTGCGCAATTCTATCAAAACTTTGTATTGAAACCTTGATGTTTTGATAATCTTAGCTTTTCAATATCCTTGTCTTTCATCTTTCATAGAATGCAGCTCCAAATGGATCAAAAACTTCAACCTAAGACTCAGTGTCCTAAATCTGGGAGGACAAAGCAAGGAATATACTTGAAATGATTGGCATAATGAAGGACTTTCTGAACAAGACTTCCCTGTCATAGACATCAGACTAACAATTAATAAATGGAACTTCACAAAATTAAAACACTTCTTACAGCAGAGGACCCATCATTCAAATGAAGAAGCAGGCTACAGAATGGGGAAAAACATCTTAGCCTTTTATATATCTGATGGAGAGTTAGTATCTAGAATACACTACTCAAAAACTAAACACCAAGAAAACAAACAGCCCATATAATAAAATCAAGAAAGGCAATGTTTTTTGTTCTTTCTGTTCAAGACTGTGTGGTTATAATATCTTCACAATTGTGATCATAAGCTAGATTCCTAGATTTAGCAATTGATAGCACTGGGAATCATAATGAACGTTGAGAAGCCAAGATCTTAAAAATCTTTGCAATGTGAACTCTCTATATCCCATGAGAGAAAGAACCTTATTATGCCTGTCAGTTCTCACGTGTTCCTAAAACAGTTTTTGTAAGTAGAAAGTATTTGTGACTAGTCATGAAGAACTGAAGGGAACCTCACAGGGAAGCAGAAGTCTAGTAGGAAGAGGGAAAAGTGAGCAATGAGTTCTTGTCCTTCACCAGAAGCTGTTCCTCTGACCTGATAGTCAACCATCAGTGTGAAAAACAGCTGCCTCAGAAGGGCATGAATAACTGGGATTAACCAAATTAACAAGAGTTCAGGGGGACAGTGTAACAAAAATCAGAGGATGCTTTATCACAAACATGGTCTAGGACCAGTCCTAGTTAGAGTAGCGGTTTTGCAACTCCAGATGCTACATAGGATGCTACTTGTTAATTAACTCATAATCACAGATATTTTCTAGAATTGTAAGAATTAAGCATTTTCGCTGGGTGGTGGTAATGCACACCTTTAATCCCAGCACTCAGGAGGGAGAGGCTAGGCGATCTCTGTGAGTTCTCAAGGCCAGCCTTGTCTACAAGAGCTAGTTCCAGGACAGCCAGGATAGGCTTCAAAGCTACAGAGAAACCCTGTCTTGAAACACCCCCCCCCCAAAAAAAAGAAATTAAGCATTTTCTACACTGAATATGTTTAATAATATTCCCAATAGTCTGACACTAGACAATAGATAATAATTTATGTTGTCAATATTTTTGAAGCTCTTAATTCAACATAAGTTTGTAAGTACATATCTGATTCCATACATTGCAATGGATGGACCAATTATTTTAAAAGAAAATAGTAACATAGTGATTACCTTTCTGAGTAAATACCTCTCAAGAGGTGTATTCAGAATTACAAATGATGGCATATGATATATGTCAAACATGACCAGAAGGGAAGGCCACTGGAAAATAAATAATGGAACTGTTGTTTTCTCCAGCAAATGATGCACCTATAGAGATCTTGGAAATGACTAAAATGACCATTTAAGTACAATCTGAATTTTAAAATTGGAATGTTCCATACAGTGAAGAGGTGATATAAGTATTAAACAAGTGAGAATACAGGGAGTCTAACAGATTGAAGAAGCAGGAAATACTCTAGCTGCCTAGACTATAGTGCTTGGGCTGCAGAAAAGATGAGGTAGAGATGTTTGAGAACACATTAGTGAATATTTAATTGCCATAAGCTCTGGGAAATCATTTGAGGGATTTTAGGGGGAAAAAGGAATTATGCTACATCTTAGAAAAATGGATTCTCAGAGTTAATTCTCTGCTCTCTGCAAAGAAATTCCCTGAGGTCTATATAACTTTATGTTTTCCTAGTTTCTTCACCTGTGGTTAATGATAGGACCATTCTATGATGGTTTTCATACATACTAAATGAAATAATGTATGTAAAATTCTGAAAACAATGTCAAAATCAGATCAAATGTCTCAGACTGCTGAGGAACAGCGAACATCTCATTTCGGCCTATTGTTCAGGCCTATTTGAGAGACCTGCCTTTGAATCATCCTGGATCACAGAGCACTGTGTAGCAGACAGAATCGGTGTGGTGTTGAGTTGCTGTTGTCACCAGAACCCTTTGTCACAGCAGGAGCTGTGACAGACACCTCCTTTCCAGCTCCCTTTGCTGCACAAAGATTGGGGTGCCAGGAGCTCCATGTGTGAAAGGTCTAGCTTTTAATCACTCCTGTTATACAGGAGAGGCAGCTGTCTAGAATGTAAGGTAAACCCTTTCTCTGTTCCCTAAACCAACATATTCTATATCACCGTTCTTTTTCAGAGTTCTCTCCTGTGACACCCTTTGAAAGGAATCTTGTCCATTGGATTTAGTGGACGTGTCTCTAGACGTCTCTAGAATTTTCTGTCACGTAGCTATTTTTGAACATACTCAATGCTGAAGTTCCAGGGGTTGTTACAGCATACCAAATTTATTTCTTTAATAGACAAAAATGGCCTTTATTTATGCCTATACACACACACATATAGATAGATAGATAGATAGATAGATAGATAGATAGATAGATAGATAGATGATATGACTTTCTGTTTTTACAAGTGCCAATATGGCATTTTTTTTATAAAAAAGGAGGAACAAAAAATAGAAAAAAGAAAAAATAACTCTTAATGTTCTGTATGCTAAATACCAATTCCAGTAATTGACTTCCCAGAGGCTAATTTGGAAACAGCTACCTCTGCGACTCCCTCAACTGAGACATGATCTCATCATATTGCTCATCTAGGTCTTAATTCTGAGAGCAGTTTCCTAAAATCATTGTTTCCAGTGATTCTATCTGGGCCCAGCACGTTCACATGGGCACATCTCAGCACTGCCTTGCTCACCTTCCCATGGTTTATCAGGAGCCGCGATATCAAAGCACCTGCCTCTTCTTTATCTTCCAGGGGCTTTCAGCAGAGCCCTTTGTCTGGATTTCACTGGATTTAAGTGATTTGTTATTAAATAAGTGAGAGGTGAAATAAGTTTCTTGCCTCGATTTTTAACCTGATGATATTCATTTAGTATAGATTCTGGTCAACTTTTGTGGAAGCGAGCCCTCTAACTTTGATGGGCAAAGGGGTAAAGGGAAACTATATGCGGAAACTGCGTGCCCCCAGAAATCAGTCCAGCAAGGCCAACAGTGCTTGTGTACATGACATGCGCTGAAATAAAGTACATTGAGAAATACAGCACTTGGCTCTTATGTGCCGTAGAAGAAGCGGAACTGCAGTGGGGCTCTTGGCTCGCTCATTTAAACATGGACTCACTAATGAATACCAAAGGAGAGCTAGCCCATTAAAGAACTTTCTTGTCCCTCTTTTTTTCCAAACTCTAGTCATAAAATACTCTCTTATGCTATTTATTTCGAATGCATAATCACCAAGTACCTCTGACTTAAGGAAATGATATGCTGGGAACTTTCTGTGGTGTTGAGAAGACTGTTATGCAATGCTACTGCAGCATGGTTTATAGTAAGACACGTAGAAAACAACCTAAATATTCAGCAATAGAAAACAGTTAAATAAATAATGCCCCATTTGGATAATCCACTACTATAAAGTCACCACACTGCTTGTGGGATTTTCAGGATGGCGAAAATATTTGTTTTGTGGTGTTAGTAGAAAGAATAATAGGCAAAACTTTGTTCTTGCCTCTATTATAATTCAGATGATTTTCAATTATTCATGAATAAAATGTACTGTTAATAGTGATCATGTCTGAATTAGGGAATTGAGGATGTTTTCATCTTCTTTAAATATGCTATCCCTTTTCAAGTGTAACCCAATAAACATACATAACTTTTATGACCACAAGATGAAACCATGGCGCTCTTGCATTTTCGTCTTTTAGTAAGCCAATTCTGCATCCCATACTGTGTTGTCTCCAGCGTGAAGTCAAAAGAAAAATAGCCTGGGTTTCAGGGCTTACAGTTTAATGGGAGATACTAAGGAGATAAATATGGTTAAAATAGCAATATAAAAGGAAATTAACAATGAAAGTGAAAAACTGCTTCCTTCATGCTACTGCCACTGAAAGAGTTCAGAAGTTTGGATTTTGTGAAGGATCAGATGCAGGGAAGGCTGCATGGAAGCAGACAGAGAAGGTTTGCAGAAAAGCATGCAGATTCTCCATTTTTTACCTTGTGATTTAGGAATCTTATTAGAAGAGAATTTATATCATATACAATATAGAAAAGATCCAGTCATAAATACAAAAAGCCTTTTAGGTGTTTAGAACAAAAATAGTATGAAATAGGGAATTAAGAGTTTTGAAAGTGTGGAAAGGCATGGACAGGGTTAGCAATGATCATGTGGAGCTTCAAATCCACAGACAACCTCAACGATTTCACAGCTCCCCCACTCATCGCTAAGCAAGGTGTCTTAGCTACTTCTCTAGTGCTGGAATGAGACACCATGACCGAAACAACTTATCGATAGAGTTTATTGGGGCTTAAAGTTTCAGAGGGTGAGGCTATGACCATCCTGGCAGAGGGTATGGCAGTAGGCAGGACACTAGAGCAATAGATGAGACCTTGTACCTTGAGACAATAACCACAAGGCAGAGAGAAACTCGCTGGGAATGGCATGAGCTTTTGAAACCTTGAAGTTCATCTCTGGTGACATACCTCGTCCAACAAGACCACACCTTCACAGCCTTCACAAAAGGTTCCACAACAGGGAACTGCATTCAACTTATGCATTCAAATACATAAGTCTGTGGAGTTCATTCCCATTCAAAACCCCGTATCCCACTCTCTGGCCCCAAACAGGCTATAGCCACCTAATGATGAAACATGCTCTTATTACAGCTTCAGGCGTCTGCATTGTCTTCAAGGTCTCAATGCAACTTCAAAGTCCAAAGTCTCCTCTGAGACTCAAGGCATCTCCTTATAACATCAAAGAACAAATTATATACCTCTAACATACAGTGGCCCAGAATAGACATTATTATTCAAAAATGGAGGAATGAAGATATAATCAGAAAATGTTGGCCCAAAGCAAGGCTGAAACCCACCAGGAAAACAAACAAACAAAACCCCCAAAACAAAAACAAAACAAATTCTGTAGTTCCCTCCATTTTTGAGGTCAAAGAGCCTAGATGCCTCTTTCCCTTCTGCTTTCCTGACTGTGAAGCACTCTCTCTCAGCCTGGTGTCATTGCCTGTATGTGCTTCTCCCTGGCAGGCCTCCTACAGCTTTGTCAGCTCTATCATCCTGGGTCTTCAGTGCAATCCAGGTTTCACCTCACAGCTCCATGTAGTGGCCTCTCTGGACCTCCAAGAAGATGCCACAAACCTGCCTCAAAAGGTTCTCCTTAACTGTGGAGGAAGATCCCACACACCTTTTCTTCCTGCATCCTTCACGACTCCAAAGCTAGAACCATGTGAATGGTGTTGCCAAGTTCATGTTGCCTGCTGGGAGTGGGACCTGACCCTCTCCTTGGATTACATTTAAATCAACTTTTCCTCCTTGTTTCACTTTTCCTTGGTCCTTTCTGGTCCACAAATTTCAGGAATACCTGGGAAGAATCTTGCCGTTAGGTTGCCACATCCTTTATTACATTGTTCCTTATTTCTTTCAGCACAGTCTATAGCTCAACATTGAATTTTCTGTTGTTCTTTTTCTGTTCAAATTGTACGCTTTGTGTTTCTTTTTGCCCTACTGGCTCCTTTCCAATGTATATCTGCGTAAGAATGATTACGAATAACTTCACCAAGGAGTCAACATCAAGTTATATTGAAATCTCTTTGACCAATGAAATTGATCAAAACTCTTCAATGTAGTCTTGACACACACACACGTACACAATCCCAGCCACCTTTTCCTCCCCAAAAATAACAAGACTGGTTTCTAGCCCAGCTGCTATTACTGACTTCCATGCCCCAACTAGAATGGCCCATTAAGCTCAGGTTACAGCATTCAAGCATTCATCTGTTCTTCTACTCCAAAGCCTTCCAGATTCCTCCAAAAAAAAAAAATCTCAGTAAGTCATGCCTATCATAGCAATAGTCTGCTCCCTGGTACCAACTCCCACCTTAGTTACTTTTCTTTTGCCATAATAAGATGCCATGAGCAAGGCAACTTATAGAAGAAAGGGCATATCGTTGGGACTTACAGTTTCACAGAATGAGTTGAAGGCCATCATGGTGGGAAAAATGAGAGCAGGCAGGCAGGCAGGCAGGCATGGCACTGAAGCCGTAGATGAGTACTCACATCTTGAAATAATAACCACGAAGCAGAGAGAGAACACTGGCTTACTGGAAATGGCTGGGTGTTCTAAACCTCGGAACCCACCTCCATTATTATACCTCCTAATCATTCCTAAACAGCTCCATCAACTTGGGACCAAGCATTCAAATCTATGTGTCTATGGGAGCTATCCTCCATACAAACCACCATAATGTAAATAAAATGCAAGCAGGTCACTGCCAACCTCTTCTCTGGGAAGTCCACATCTTCCCACAGAGTAGGAAGAAAATGGCTTCTTGTAGCCATTCTTCCCAGCTCTTAGAGTATCAGCTGTGCAGGGGGCTAATTGGCGAATAACAGGGAATGCAAGGTAGTCTGCAAAACATAGCTCCTGGACTTGTAGTTAGAACTTGTGAGCAACAAAGGGTAGAAGAACAAATGCCGAATGCCTTCTTCTCTCTCCCAGGTACTTATTGATACTATGATCATGCTTTTAGGGTTTAGATGAAGAGTCTTGTGCAAAAGCAACATAAAGGTGATGTTGGGACATAGTTCGTTGAAAAACTCTATCTTATGGTAGGTAGCATGTATATGTTGCGTCCTTTTACTAGGAAAAAACACCAAAAAGTACATTGACAATCTCAAAGAGTCAGAGGTGAGAAATGGGTCAAGCTGTATGTGGAGGCCATAGCTGAGGTCCACAGCAAAGTTCACTGCAGTTTTAGAGATAATATAAAGGCTGCAGAGTTATCTTAAACTCTTATGTTTCTAAAAGTACACACTCTGTATTAGTTAGGGGATAGCTAAAGGAACAGAACTTGTAGAACTAATACATACATATGCATACAATGCACACACCCATCACACATATATAAGATTTATATAGAATGGTTTATTTGTTTGTAATGGCTTTATTTAGAATGGCTTATAGACTGTGGTTCAGCTAGTCCAACAATGGCTATCTAACAATGGGAGGTCCAAGAATCCAGTAGCTGTTTAGCCAATGAGTCTGGATGTTTCAACTGGTCTTCATAATAAGCCAGAATTCCAAAGAAAAAGGCACTAATGCCAGTGAAGGAATAGACTTGCCATCAAGAGTGAGAGCAGGCTTCCTTCTTCCATGCCCTTGATATAGGCTGCCAAAAATAGGCTCCCACTAAAGCTGGGAATGAGACAGGGATAGGTATAAGACTCACTCCT
>NC_022030.1:24518994-24525751 GCF_000317375.1 Microtus ochrogaster
ATAGAATCAATCCACAGGGTCTGGTCCTCTGTGAAAACAAAAGAAGGACATTTCCAAAGCATCATAACCTTAGATCCAAATTCTGTAGTCAAGATACCTTTAGAACATATGCACAGGTTCAGCTTAGCAGCCCATATAATGAAATGTCTCTCTGTACTTAGCTCCTTCACACTCAAAAATTTTAAAGAAAACACAATAATACAAAGAATCCAGACTCTCTGTGAATTTTCCATTTTTACGTGGCATATTTTTACTTTATCACTTTACTTTATTCTGTCTCTTTAGAGACTTTACCTTTTTTTAACATTAACTTTATTTTCTATATTCTTTTTCTTCTCTCTCCCAAGCCTACTGCACATTCATCCAACAGTGTGGTCTTTTATGTCTGAATCTGTTTTATTGTGAATCTGTAACATTTTTTTTTTTTTTACTATCCAGGAGCATTTTTTAAAATGTTAACCAGTTCTTAAAAACTTAAGTTGCACCGTGTACAAGTAATACGGTACTGCCTGTATCCTGTCCAGTTGAAACATTAACTGCGCTGTTATTGCAGTAATTACGGTAGTTCCTGGCTGAGACCAGCATAATTCAGCATGGCAGAGCTGAGCCGCTCCTGCCTCAGAGCCATTTGGTGCCCCTGAGCTGTGCACAGTTCCAGGCACACAGCAAGTCCACATTGGAGCCGTACTCAGCAGTTTAATTCTGATACTGAGCGTGCAGCACAGAAACTCTTTTTATCCAAGTTACAACCAAATCTGACACGCAGAGCACTGCGCAGTCTGAAAACACATCTCTGTATGGCGGCAGGAATCCGCCATGCTCTTCCGCCTGCCTAAGCCTGATTCTGCTGTCCACCCAGGTGCAGGCGGGGAGTGCTGAGCCATTGGCACGGTCTCAGAGCACTCTCCTTCCAATCCCAAGCGGGAACAAGAACATCAGTCTCATAAAATCCATTGAAATGCTTTAAAGCCAGAGTTCACGCTGGCAGCACAGCCCCAAGAAGCTATGCTTTAAAATGACGCAGCTTTTTTTTCTGCTGCTGATGCCGAATCAGGAAATCTCTCTACAGCACGCCACCAACTAACAGCCAGAAGCTGTGTTAAACTCTGTTTTTTTTCTCTGATTAAAATTAAGCTCTCTCAGGTTTTACATGAAGTTTCTTTCTCCCAGCATTCTGTTCTGTTTTCTCCGCCTACCTAATTTTCTGTCCTCTTAAAGGGCCAAGGCAGTCTCTTTATTTAACCAATGAAATTAACACAAAACAGAAGACTCTCCTCCATCACACTCCTTTTCAGTATTGTCTCTGAAGCTCTCGTTGGAGAAGTCAGGCAAGAGAAGGAAATAAATTAAAGGATAAAAATAAGAAAAGAAGAAGTCAAACTATCCTGATTTACAAATAATATAATACTGTACATTGAAGATCCCAAGAATTCTACCAGAAAATTCATAGAAATGATTTTTTAAAAATGGCAGTATGGTAGGATACAGAATCAACCTGCATGATTCAGGAGCTTTTATATCCACCACCAACAAACACACAGAGAATGAGACTGTAGACATACCCCTGTTCACATAGCCTCAAAGAAAGGAACACCCTTTTTTGAGTTGT
Source organism: Microtus ochrogaster (assembly GCF_000317375.1). Lineage (NCBI taxonomy): Eukaryota > Metazoa > Chordata > Mammalia > Rodentia > Cricetidae > Microtus > Microtus ochrogaster. The sequence continues at coordinate 24,520,604 of NC_022030.1, forward strand.
TGGCCAGAGCTTTCCAAGAGATGCCTGAAACATACAGCCTTCTGCAGTTACTCTTTGTTATTCCCAGAGGAATAACATTATGCATTTCAGAAACAGGGCCCAGAAGCCCCTGACTGGAACTGACATAAACACCCTCTCCTCAAGGACTAGCTTTCATGGTACCAGAAGGTGCTCCCACACACAAGGCTCAGTGAACATTGAAAACATATAGGTGTAGCTCAGATTAAATGTGGATTTTCCCATCTCAAAAGATCCAGATTGAAAGTGGGTGTTTTTACTTAAAACGATCTAACTGAGGTATATCGAGCTGCTTGGGTTTAGCTAATTCCAGATGTAGCTGACAATTGAAAATATCCATCACACCCACTTTCTCCAACAGACAGGTCATAAGGACAAAAAATAAACAGAGAAAAAGATTAGAGTTAATTGACACTAATGGATATTGATGGATTAGTAGACATTAATGTATTAATGGATATTAATTTGGATTAATGTATTAATGGCATTGATGAATATTAAACAGATATCTCCATGATAGTTTAGCAAACACCAGAGGACACACATTCTTCTTAGCAGCACAGGGACAACATAGGGCATAAAATAAATATTTTCAAGTTCAAAAAGATTACAATCACTCCTAGTATCATCTTATCGGACCAAAATGCAATAACACTAAAAATTGACACCAATGTCACTCAAATACCAAACTAGTTAAAGCCACAACAACAATGAAAAAACTGCAGGCCAATATCCCTCATGAACAGAAACTCAAAAATGCTCAATTCAATACTTACAAACAATACAGACATACATAAAATAGATTATATATTATGACAAACAACTGGATATAGAGGAAGTCCACAGAATGGGAAAGAATCTTTGTCACATTATATATTATGAAGGATTATTATTCAGAATACACAAAAACCTAAAAAAAAATCAAAGAAAGCAAATGACCCATTAGAAGAATGGGTCTGGAATCTCAAAAGAATGTTTTCAAGGGAAGAAAAAAATGGCTAAGAAATATCTCAAAAAAAAATCTTCATTGTCCTTGGAAATGATCATCTCAGTGGATACAGAGAAAGCCTTTAATGAAATCCACCATATCTTGATGATAAAAGTTCTAGAGAATTTATGGCTAATGGGAACAAATCTTAACATAATAAAATCTGTGCACAAGAAACCCACAGCCAATGTCATTCTGAATGGAGTAAAAGCAGGAAGGGATCCCACTAAAGCGAAGAACGAGACAGGGGTGAACATTAGACCCCCTCCTTTTTAACACTGTGTTTGAAGCTCTAGTTGGAGCAGTCAAGCAAGAGAAGGAAATTGAAGGATAGAAATAAGAAGAGAAAAAGTCAAACTATATGGATTTACAAATAATATACTGTACATTGGAGATCCCAAGAATTCCACCAAAAAACTTATAGAAATAATTTTTTAAAAAAAATACCAGCAGTGTGGTAGGATACAGATTCAACTTGCGTAAATCAACAGCTGTTCTATCTACCACCAACAAACACACAGAGAAGGAGATGGTAGACACACTCCTCTCACAGGAGCCTCAAAGAGAGGAAAGCCCTCTTGTGAGTTGCTAGCCAGGGCTTTCCAAGAGATGCCCAAAACATACAGCCTACTGCTGTTACTCTTTGCTGTCCCCAGAGGTGGAAGATAAGTCCAATTGCAGAAGACATTATGCACTCAGAATCAGGGCCTAGAAGTCCCTGAGCTGGAGCTAATATTAACACCCTCTCTTCAGGGACACGGACTAGCTTTCATGGTACCAAAAGGCGTTGGCACAGGTAAGGTTCAGAGAACATTGCAGAAGTGGAAAGATTTCAAGGCCCAGAAGACTATGACATTTGCTGTGAGAGTGTCTCCCAGTAATGCCAGAAGCTATAGCCATAAAATTTCATGGAAATGACTGCCCAAATTTTAGGACAGGGCACCAATGAACAAGACAAACAGCACAGAGAAAAACCTCAATTCTACACAAAGAACTACAGATGACTGAGCAAAGCTGGAAATGAGAGAGGTGGTTCCTCCCCAGGAAGAGCACATCAATTGTTGGCCCAATGCCAAATAGTTGGCCTCCAAACACACATACAAGTAACATTATATCGACTCAAAACATTATAATAAGAATATATATGTATATACAAATACTTATACGCATACAATCACAACTCATGAGAAAAGAGGCCATGAATTTCAAAAAGAGTGGGAAGGGTTTCATGGGGGAGGGTTGTAGAAAGGAAAGGGAAAGTATTTAAAATAGAAATACTTTCTACTTGAGGCTTGAAATATGATCATTAAAATTAAAACAAAGTCTCAAAAACTGATAAAAAATTAAAGGTAAAATGTATATCCCCTGCAATGTCCATCTTCATCTATGAATGTGTATTGAGCAAGGTAACTCTTGTATATAAGAGAGAGACAGTGGTGGAGGTGTTTTATCAGTTTACCCTCCTCTCCTCCTCATAGCCTAACTTAAAATATTTATAATCAGGGTATGTGCTCCTTTCCCCAATGCTGTTGGCCACCAAGTCTTGACTACAGATCTTGGTGATAAATCTTATTTGGTGAATAAACCTATTCTAATCATCTTCATGTCACTGTTGCTAGATCACAGTGTTTGTTGGGAATGGAAAAGATGAAAGCTTCTTAGCAGGGAGTCTTTTTGTGTGTGCTACCTGCTTGTCCCTAGTGTAAATGAAATGAAGAAGGAGGAAAAATAGGAAGAGAAGAGTGTATGATAAAAAGAAAAAAAAGCGAGATACACAACTGACCAAAGGTTTGAACCATGTCTAACTTAAACTGTAGTTTAACTATGAAATAGGGCAACATAGAATAATAAATGGCCCTAGAAGAACTCATTTCAAAATTTGTGTTTAATAAATATGCTTTGAAAGCAAGCCCGAGACTAGGGAGAAATATCAAAGGCTTGTTTCTAAAGTATATTTTGAAGACATTTTCAAGTATGAGAATGAATGTAACTATAAATTACTATGCAGAAAATCATGAAAATAGTATGCATTTCACTGCTTTCTAAGTTGATTTTTTTATATATGTTACATTCCGGTCATTAGTATATTGTTGCCATATGATTTTATCTATTCAGCTCAGCTACCAACACCCAGGATTATTATAGGCACTTTTGCTACTTTTGAAATCTTAGCAAGATAAACTTGGATCAACTTTCAACATAAATTTTGTCCCCTATGGAAAAATCTAGCAGAATGTATGGCCCATAAAACAGGGAAGCCTGTTTTTATAAGGGTGGTGGAGGAGCACTGCACACTTATATATAACACCTACTGTAGATCAGGAAGCAATAAAACAAAAAAGCCCTAGAAACACCTAGCCATTCTGTGGAATGCCGTGGTTGGAAAGTTTTGAGGGGAAACCAGTTAAAGCTGAATTCAAGGTTCTCCATGCGGATCTGATATATTTTTGTAATGAAGATGTAAAGACCTGAAAGAATTTTCATCCATTCACAACAGGTTTTTTTTTTTTCTAAAATTACATTTCTCTTATAAATATCCCTGGAAAAGAACTTTATAAATCCAATAAGCCCCAGATTACTTTAGCAGTGACCTTATTTCTGGTTGTCACCAGTATCCTGTGGGAAAAGCTGCAATCTGTAATCTTTCAGTGATCCGTGAAGATTAAACCTATGAAAGAGGATTCAAGGCATTTTCTAAATAAGGAGCTGATATCTTGATCGAGAGCCCTATAAAATGCTCATCATTGTAGACCACGGCCTCAGAATGGCTCCCACGTGAGTTAAATAATCAAGTAGCTGGACTGTGGTTTAAATGTATTGGGAGGAGTCTGTGTCTCCTGTTCTCTACCCATTCTAGGTTGGGCTTTGCACAGCCTACATTTACTGTCTGTCCAATTTGTCTTTTTCTCTGGAGGGGATGACAAACATGTAAAATATTCTGTTTCACTTCCTCCCCTAAATGTCATGACTCATTTCTTCCTTAGTCATGACACTGGCAATCTTGTGCACTTTTTCCTTGGGTCACAAAGAATGACCTGGCAAAGAATTGGAATCTTAGGATATTCATCTTTTAAAGCAGGTTCCCTGGAGTTCAAGGAGTGATCTCTTAGAATCAAGCACCACTCCTAACGTCAAGTGTTCCAAGGTGTTGTCACTGAAATATCTAAGGGTTGTTTGAAAGCCTTCAGATTTCAGATAGATGTCTTGAAGATATGGCTAGTTTCTCTAGGGAAAGAGAAAAAGAGATTGAGGAATGAACAGTCTTGCTTGAAGGGGTGATTTGAAAGTTGGACAGTATTAAATGCCTGGTTGTCTCACAGAAGCAGCTCTATGTAGGCATAATTAAGGAGGTCCACAAAAGCCAAAAATAAAGGATAACAAGTATTTATCTATTTGGGGAAAAAACTCTCAGGGTAGAGAGCCGTGGTCATCTGTGGGTGCTGGAAGCTGTGAACCAAACTCTGACCACCAATCAAAAGAGCATGAGCATGTTTCCTTTCTGTGCTTGCAGTACCCAAGACCACGCCCTAATGGGCTGATACCCAAGAGGCTAGTGACTGAATTCCCACAACACCTCCTCCATTTTGTCTAAATAAGAGGGTTCTACACCTAATACAAAACTATAAACATTAAGTATTTCATTGTCTAGGAAAATGAAAAGGCAAAAACATATACAAAAACAGAACTACAACTCACATGAACAACATAAAGTAAGAAACACATATTTAATGTCCAGTTGAAGGTAATTACCAAATAACAGATTATTTCAAGAGCTGTCCTATTCTGAGGAGTCTTATACTAAACTGTCTAAGCTAAGTTATGAGAGGAAAGTAGTTGTGACTATCTAATCTTCAACCTCATCAAAGACCTGAGAAAGAAAATAATATTACCTGAGTAAGCAGGAAGTGCAAGCAAGCAACTTCCAAAAGGTGCAAGAAAAGACAGAAAGAGCTGGCTGCCTGGGCAATCATCTTAAGTCTCTTTAGCAACACTGGGGCCACCAAGTTTGGTCCAGGCCTAGAGAATCTGTGGGATCAGGCGCTATATAAACTTCTGTCTACTAATATTTAAAAAAGGTGTGAGCTTGAGCTTGTGTGTGTGCATATGTGCAGTCTGTGAATGTGTGCAGTTAGAACACACAA
>NC_022030.1:24526823-24529892 GCF_000317375.1 Microtus ochrogaster
TGCATGCCTGGTACTTATGGAAGCCAGAAAAAGGTGTTGGATCCCCTGAAACTGGAGTTACAAGCAGCAGTAAGCCAAAATGTGGGTGCAGTGAACTGAACCTGGGTCTTCTACAAGAATATTGAGTGTTCTTAACCAGTGAATCATCTCTCTAGTTCCTCTAGTTTTTATTTTAAATATTAATTTTATGCTGTAATAGGGCTTGAAGAATGCACAAATTCATACTTTTGCTATAGTTGATGATTTTTGTTGAATCTATCTAGTAAGGTTTTTCACTTATATATATATTATAATCAGAAATACATGTCCCCTCTTTCCTTTCTATTAATTAATGGTTTTCAATGCCTTTATTTTCTCTTTTTATTTTGTCATTGATTTTTTACTTTACATTAATTTTTCATTCATTCAAAAATATTATCTGCCTCTTTGCAATTGATGTGAACTTTTCAACATATTTTACACACATGTATTTTTAAACTCACAGATATTAACAATATTTTATGTATCTAGTTTGCCTTTTCCTAGTTATATCTTTTGATGAGAAAAACTGCTTGATTTTAATAAACAAATTCCATTTGATTCATGTTTCCCTTTTTAATTATTATTTTTGAATTCTTTTAAGAAATATCTCTATGCTTAAACAATAATGTACTATTTTAGACGCTTAGATTTTCCCTTCTATATTTAGATCCAGAGTTAATCTGTAATTATTATTTATTTATTAATGAATTTCTTTTTTGTCTTGATATCATTTAGCCAGATCACCTATTATCAACTACATTGTTACTTTTTTTTCTGGAAATCAGGCTGCCTTTGGTGTCTAAGTCTGATGATAGATTCACTATTCACTCCACCGGTTAATGTGTCTGTCTTTGAGCTTTGCACTGTTTAAAACAATAATCCTGTGATTAATTTGCAATTTTATGGGTCAAAAATTGGGAATCAGATCTAGCAGAAGCTATCCAAGCAATGAATGGATTATCAACCAGCTGTTAGTGAGCAAGAAAGTCCCTTGCCTGGCTAATCCTGGCTGGGCTAAATGGAACAGAGGTTAAGGCTAGTGCCTAGCAAACTAGCCTTGGTCTTGTTAATTGTATCAGCAAGAGCCCAGCATGTTGAGTAGAGATGAACAAGTAGTCTCTACTCGGAACTAACACAACAATGCCATGTGGGTCACCCTCTAATCACAAATCTAACTCAAATTCAAAGTGGAAAAAGAAATTTTAATCTTATTGTGAAACACAACTGTTTTTTGAAACCAGCAACACTACACTCTGGATATAATTATCCACTTCTTTCTCATATTAAAAATATAACCAATTTTATCTCAATAGACCTTACAGTTTTATTCAGTCATAATATATTATGCAAAGCTCCATGCCTTGCATCATGAGGATTGCATAACTGAGAATCCATAAAGTTCTCTCAATTTTTAGAGTATTTTTATTTTTATCTTAATTCGCTCTGACTTTATTTGTATGCTACTATGTAATTTGATAGAACCCAATCTATTTGACAACATAGGACCACTTTTGTTGATATTTTAATATTAGTACATATGGATAATGTAAAATAATGTGTTTTATCATAATACTTATACACATTTATACAATTGACTTTATTTATCTTCTCCTTTTCACCCTCTCTAGTCCTCCTAGTTCCCCTTCCAAAGAAGTATGTCCCTTTTATTTTAATGCTTGGAACATATATTATATATACATATATAAAATTATGTTTTATATATCTTTATACAAGTATATATTCCTATATATTAATTACATGTTATCTATGCCTAATAAACATATTCCTATATTTTATATATTTATATTCTCCAAACTAACAAGATTTATTTCTAACATATACATATTATTATATATTAGGAATTGACATATATTAGGAATATGTGGAACACACACACACACATATATATTATGTGTGTATATTACATATCATATATATCATATACTAGTTATATATATTTTCCACATATAAGAAAAAGCATGTGGTATTTGTCTTTCTGAGTCTGGTCTACTTCACTTAATATGACCTTCAGTTGCATCATTTCACTGAAATTGAAACTGTCTGTTCGTTGCCGAAGGGTAATAAACTAAACATGGGAGAAGGGACTGATTCTCGGTCACTTAATGTTTCCTAACATAGACACATCCTAAGGAAGCAAGCAAAGACCTTGGAACAGTCAGGTACAGAAGGAAATTTCTGGTATGAAGTGAAAAGGGAAAACAATATGTTTTCAAATTTTAATGTGGATCTGAATTTGGGGAAAGTGGTGCTGCTTCTGGGGTGTTTGTTAGAATCCTAAAGCTCATTTTGGACATGAATAGCTGTTTCAGAAGAATAGATGTCGCATGATGGATGCATGGAAAGCTGTTTAGTGGAGGTGGTGACATGTGGTGTTGGCTATAGGCTCATAGCAGATCCTTGTCAGTTCAAGGTTTGTTCTTCATAGAGTGTTAGACCAATGAGAACTCAGTTTCCCCCAGCCACTCAGGGCTTTGTTTGTATTACACCCCCAAACAATACGCTCTCTGGTAATGAGAACAGAATTCTGCTGGAAAGAGAGGACAAAACATAAGGACAACTTGTCCCTGGATGTCATTTTCAAGAAATGGATAACAGAGCCAACGGCTTTGGTTAAGTTTTCTGGGTTTCAGCCTTGAATTTGTGATCCTGCAAAGCCCAAGTCTAGATTCTTCCTGGAGCCCATTACACTAAAATTGTAGGGGAAAACATCATTCCTGTCTGGACATAATTCACTCTGCTGTGTATGTACTAATCCGGATTAGTGGGAGGCTTTTGCTTTCAGCAATGCAAGGAGCTTAGCTACCGGGAACAAGACAACACAGTTACATGAAGAATGACGGTAACTGAAGGAATGATTAGAAGGAAATTAGACGTGCCAAAAACATTAGGCTGCTCAACAAAAATCTAAACAATATCCTTAAAAAGAAGCAACCTACACTTTCTTCATCCATTCTTCCATTGAAGGACATCTAGGTTGTTTCCAGGTTCTGGCTATTACAAATAATGCTGCTATGAACATAGTTGAAC
>NC_022030.1:24531177-24546433 GCF_000317375.1 Microtus ochrogaster
ACCTTCCTAGACCAGGATGGAGGGGGGAGGACTTTGGACTTTCCACAGGGCAGGGAACCCTGACTGCTCTTCAGACTTGAGAGGGAGGGGGAGAGGAGTCGGGGGAGAGCGGGAGGAGTGGGAGGCTGGGAGGAGGTGGAAATTTTTTTTCTCAATAACCCCCCCCAAAAAAGAAGCAACCTATAAAGAAAAACATATGCTATGTGATATAACGTTAATAATAAAATATATTAGTCTATATACCATTTACAATATGTGGACATAGAAATCTGTAGGTGTCAGCCTTAGCACAGTATTTACATTTGAAAGGGAACAAGCAAAATCTGAATAGCAAGTGCTTTCAACTTTTCTGCAACATTTTACATAGATGTAATGAATTTTGTAATGTTTTCTTGTATTTTTCTACACATTTAAATATTCCATAGTTCAAAATTGATGAAAATTCAGATAATTCAAAATTGTGCTATTCAGATAATGTGTCACTTGGATGATCTCACTTGCACTGAAATTGATCTAATACACGTTTCTGGGGAAGTGACCTTCTCCTTCCCACTGAAGCCCCTGAATCATCAAGTGCCTTTATTTCTACGCTTTGCAGTGAAGGGCTACCACGGAGTCTGGAAGCATCAAAGGATGGCTTGATGAGGTTGCTGAATTTCAGACATACTCCTTCTTGCCAAGGTTCATCCAGCAACTCTAGATCTTCACTTAGATACAACCGAGAACACATGTTGACATTTGAACAACTCAACTCTCCACCAGTTCGATCATTTTTTTCTTTGCTAATTTAATACCAAGGTTTGAGGCTCAATTGTTTTATACCTTTAAACCTTGATGAAAGCATTACTCCAATAGCAATAAGAAAGGAGCCTTTTATCCAACGGAGCCTTAGACAACATCATCACATTAAATATACGTGTTCATGTGTTGCTTTCTATAGCAGTAGCAGTGGATTACGGGAATTATGTTGTGTCTACCGCCATACCTCCTTAAAGCCACACCTCCTCTGTGGTCTCATACAACATCATACAGATCTGATGCTGATAAGTTAGATGGTCCAACCCTCCAACGAACAATATTAACAGAGCCACTTCGTTCAGACAAATAAAGCTCATATTTAAAATGGCATATAAATGATACATAGTACTTTATATATGCATACATAATATATATATAATTTCAAGATGAGTATACTCATCGTTCTTCCAAGTGGCAACCTGGCTCTCCTAAGACAGAATGTCAGAACAAGGACTTCACACTGATCAATGTTGAAAAGAAGGCATTTAGAAATGGTCCATCTCAAGAGCTAGAGAGTTGGTTCAATGCAAAAGAGTATGTTCTGTGCTTGTGGATCAGAGCTTCAATTCCTGCACTCACGTACAAAGCCCAGTGGGAACACACATACCTGTAACTCTGGCACTGCAGCGGAAGGAGACAAGAGGATTTCTGGGTTTTCTGGCTGCCAGCCTAGCTCCACATACAGCTGGACACTGTTGCAAGGGAATAAGGCAGGAAGTATTAGAGCAGAACACCCACGTCCTCCTCTGACCTCCACGCATGCTCCTAAATTTGCATGTGTGCATATAGCACACAGCTTAGCAAGAGACAGCTTTCCAACTCCCATGACCGTGACTCCATTTGAAGGCCGACTGAGTTAGATAATTAACAGGATATCAAATAGACTTGCTAGCATCTACAAGATGTGCCATCCTGTGCGGTCAATAATCACTGGTTCTCCTGCAGCAGGTAGATATTTAGTGGGATATGAGACCCAACGATTCACAGTTTTTGCACTCATTTCCATAACGTGTCCGCACGTCTCTTCTTATTTCTTTATGTTTGGTCTAACACACATGCCAGTTCATTATCCTTTAAGTAACCACCAAAACATCAGAACAGCCCAAATCCATGTAAGTATACCTAGATCAGTTCTTCATTCAGACAATGTGAATATTCAGATTCATGGTTTCTTTGCTACCAGGAAGTGTTCTCATAAATCTTTTTCAAGGCCATCTCTGAGAAGTTTTTAATTTGGTTGTAATTCACTCTTGCATAGCGCAACATATTAAATTCTCTTGGTTGCTGCAAAAAAAATATCTGTACAGAAATCACAAATGGATTTTAAGTCAGATGACACAGATATTTGAACAGCTTATGCAATATGCTTGTGTATGCCTTACTGACTTGGACATTTCTATCATAAATGGGTACTTACCTGCTGCATTTGTCTAATGTTAAGACCAGGAAGTTCTAGCACCTCCGTCATGATGGATGTCTTTTATTGTATGCTGAATATTCCTCTAGACTTCAGTGTCTGCTAGGGGACAGTAAAGCATCACAAACTTCCTTTTAAACAGAGAGCAATCCTTGATCCCCCACATGTGACTGTGCTAAGAACCACAGCAGCCCACATTGTGACTTTTCCATGGGGACCTTCAGACACTTTGTACTGCTCAAGGAAAAGCTCTGCACACTGCATTTGTTGGACATGTTCCTCAGAAGGAGAGACTCTGTGGACATTCTTCTTCCCATGGTGTACAGGAAAAGGTTCTCCGGAAGAATAGCATGATGATGAAATGTGACAGGGGCCGAGGGACAACTTTAATAAGAATGGTCTCAACTAAATAAGGTCTCAACTAGAGTTCAGCTCTCGTGTGGTCCATGGGGGAATCTCTGAAACATAGAGCATGTCTCAGAGTTAGTCCTTCATGGGCAGTGTAGCTAGACCCCCATGAGCATCATGACACTGGCTGAGGTCTACCTCCACAGGTGATCTGGCTTCTCAGAGAAAGCAGAGCTGGCTTCACATTTGGTTGAGGGCAGCTGTGTGAAGCAACGGAGGGAATCTGTAGGCTGATATTAGCGAACACTGCCAGCAGCTGTTTGGCAAAGCCGTTGGGGAGAACACTTAAATCAAAACCAAAATCACAGGATGGTTCTCCTTGCTGTGGGGTGTACTCAACACGAGGAACCGTCTAAGTCCCCCACGAAGGAGTTTAGCAGTAATAATAATAATACGTTTTGTACCTGTTGCAAACTCCAAATGGTTTCACCAAACCCATTCCTCTCTTTTAGAATCAGAAGTGAGGATCGCGGTGTGAATGCTGTTCACTATTTTAATCAGAAAATCCCAGCACATCCCGCATCCCTGAGTCTGTAAAAAGTATCACAGATACACAGTAGATACAAGAATATTCAAGGGAATTATCTCACATTCTCCATCGCACATTTGTGCAAGATTATTGATTTTCAGGCACAGTAAATATTATTACATCATCAACAAAACGAACTAGCATTAATCTTTTCAGAATGTCAAGACTTTGCAAAGGCCCCATAGCCAGTATTGTGAGAAAGGACGGAGGGCATAACCTACTAAATGTCACTGTCATCTCCCTCATATGAAGGTGACATAGCTTTGACCTCCTTTGTTGCAGGGATTTTAAAATAGCAAAGTCAGCAGTCTTCAGTTACATCCCAAATGCCAAGAATCTGATACATTCCAGTAAATACAACATTCAGCAGATGATGGTGGCTAACACTGAGTTAGATTCATGGCAATCTCCCATCATCCTCCAACGTCCACCTGATATCTCCTTTTTTTGGATGAATGAGATCTATTCAGGGATAATTGTAGCATGATTAATTAAAACTCAGAGATAGATATTGGGGTTCAATATCTATCTGAAGGTCAGAAAAGCAAAACATCCAGCCAATGGCTCTTACCTCTACCTCAGTCTGAAAATGGTGATCCTGCCTCCAGGAATCTCAGAATGAGACTGTGTATAAGAGCTGTCTCCTCCTGTCCTATATTACTCTCTAGGGCTGGGATTAAAGGCATGTACCACTGGGATTAAAGGCATGCACTGCCCCATTTATATGGCAAACTCATGTGGCTACTGGGATTAAAGATATGTGTCGCCCATTTCCTGGTCTGTAAGGCTGACCAGTGGGGCTGTTTTACTCTCTGATCTTCAGGAAAGCTTTTATTTATTAAAATACAAATGAAATATCACTACAAATGATTCCTAAACCATCCACCAGGTGTTTATTTCCTTTAAGAATGCACCTTTAAAGCAGGATTCTATTCTATCCTCTGAGAATTTGTCAATATTAGTATAGCAGACATTTTTCTGCTTCTCTGAAACTCAGCCAATGGCTCTCCGAGGTCAAATAAGTCAAAGCCTTTTCCTCTAATAACTACCAAAGTTATTCTTGCTACTTCTGTAAATCACCTCATTCCTACCTAGCAGGAAATCTTGGCGTTAATGTAAATAGTATATTAAATTTTGTACCTCCACAAAACACAAGCTCTATCCCCTGGTTCCTTTCAATGTTACCTTATTTGGAAAGAGGGCTTTTGCAGGTCAAAGCATAACAATGGTCCCCAATCCCATACAACTGGGCCTCCCTTCTAACATGGATATATTTGGAAGCAAAAAGAGACAAACTCACAGAGAAAATAGTACATTAAGAAGAAGGCAGTTATTGGGTGACCCACCTGTGTTCAAAGAAAGACAAAAATTACACACATGCACACACACCTGAGGGAAGAGAAACATGGGCTACTATCTATCTCTCAGAACCCCATCAGTGACCATCAATGTCTGTTGAGTAATCTGCCTAGTGTGTATTCTACCAGGCCACCAGAGCACACGAGGGGAATTTAAAAGTGTTCACTGTTTTAATAAGTATGATGATCCACTGAGTTGAAACCAAATGAGTGCATTTGGTTGAATATCAATTACTTTTAAAGTTGGTATTAGCCAGGGAATTAAATGATTTGTTAGCATTTCAAATTGATGGCGGCTGCCAGTCACCTTTTCTTCTTCATTGACAATAAACTGCTTTAAGTAATTAGTAATCTTACTGCTAAATGAAAATTAACTGTGAGCACCAGGAGAATACAGACTGGCTATGGGGACAAGGAAGAGTGAGTGTAAAGACACCAAACTACTGACATACTATTATCTCTTCTGTGTAAGACCTTGTGGGAGCTGTAGTCTCACTGTGATGTTAGGAGTTGAAAGACACGGTGGAAGTTTCCTGGACTACTGAAAGTACTGTAAGTGTGGTTGATGCGGCAGTTCAGTGACTAACAGCACTTCCTCTGCAAGTGAAAACCTCGGCACTGGGAAGAAGAAAGCGGGCAGGTGACTCCCAAGAACTTGCTTGACACCAGGCTCAGCAAAAACGGCAAACTTTTGGTTTGATGAGTGTAGCACAATTAATAAAATCCCAGAGACAGATATTGGGGTTCAACCTGAAGGCTAGAGAAGCCAAACAGCCATCCACTGGCTCTTAACTCTACCTCAGTCTGAAATGGCGATCCTCCAGGAATCTCAGAATGAGACTGTGTCTGAGAGCTATCTCCTCCCATTTTATATTCCTCTCTAGGGCTGGCATTAAAGGCGTGCACCACTACCACACCCTGGTTTCTATGGCAAACTAGTGTCGCTACTGGGATTAAAGGTGTGTGTCTATAAGACTGACCAGTGGGGCTGTTTTACTCTCTGATATTCAGGCAAGCTTTATTTTTTAAAATACAAATGAAATATCACTACAGATAAGAAATGTTGCTTCAGAGCAATAATGGAAGAGATGCTTAACACCCTGCCCTGGCCTCCGTGTTTGTGGGCATGGGGTTGATTACACACACACACACACACTCACACACTCATACACACTCACTCATTCACTCACTCATACACATACTCATTTACATACTCACACATACTCAGACATGCACCCTCTCTCACACATACACAAACACACACACTCATATACACACTTCACAAATACTCAGACACACATGCACCCTCTCCCATACACACACACACACACACACACACACACACACACACACACACACACCACCCTGCAATGAAATCCTAAGGCTAGTGGATCATAAGAAAGGAAGTGTGTTCAGCGGTAGAGCATGTGCTTAGCATGTGTGAGACTCTGACTTCAATCCCCAGTCCCACAAAGGAAAAGTCTGTGTTGTGGGTGAATAAACAATGTCTGTGATGGAGAGTGAGGGCAGCTTTTGGTTGTGGCCTGACATACCAGCAGGAAGAACCTCGGAAGACTCACTAAGGACTTACTGTGTATACAATACATAGGAAGACTCACTAAGGACTTACTGTGTATACAATACATACCCTTCAAATACAGGTAGTCTGTGCAGCTATAATTGAAATTAGAAAATCTACAGGAACCAGATTGTTAGCCATGAAATTAGGGAAGGGTGTAAGAGAGTCTACGGGAGAGGACTATCTGATAAGGTATATCTTAAATGCTGGAATTCTAATAAGTATATAGCTTCAGAGGCTGTGAGGTCTGTGTCTTATGACAGAAACCAGACCCATCTTACTTAGTTTAAGACAAAAACAGGGGGTGACACTGTCTGACCCCCAAATCTGAACATGACCAACCTGGTCTTTCTTCCACTCACATACACTAGCCACTAAGAAATTCATTTTAAATGCTGTGACTCTTGAATTTCTTTTTAAAATGCTGGAAGTGTTTAGCAAATTCTAGAAGGTATTATGTAAGAATGAAGAAGAACATGTATTTAAGGGAACAAATGGATAGTAACTATGAAAGAAGAAAAACTGCTTTTTATGACTTGGGTGGATGGAACCATGTGCAGAACCTCCTGGTCCAGGAGACAAGTTCCTCCATATGGGGGAGGGTAATGATACTTTGTTTGTGATCCAACAAATGAAGCTTGTCTGAAGATCAGAGTGCATTGCTAAGCCACTAGTTAGCCATAGAGGCCAGGCAGTGGTGGCATACATCTTTAATCCCAGCACTCAGGAGACAGAGGCAGATGGATCTCTGTGAGTTCAAGGCTACCCTGGGCTACATGAACTTGAATCTGTCTATAAGAAAAATAGAGCTCACACAAAGGTGATCTTAGCACTTGGCATGACATGCCTTTAATCCCAGCACTAGAGAGGTGTTGACAGGAGTGATATGTCTGGGTGGAGAGAGGAAGATAGAGGGGAAGAGACAGGAGCTCAGATGCAGTTTCATATAAAGAGATGAAGTCTGAGGTTTTGTAGAGAGAGAAGCAGTCTGAGGATTCATAGAGATAGAATCTCCCCTTTGGTCTGAGCATTGTTATTGTATCTTTTGCTGTTGTACTTGTTCAGGTCTTATTTAGGCAGCCATATTATTGTGGTATCATGAGTGTGTATATCTCCCTTGTGATGTGGATGGCCTTCTGGATATCTTTTGCTTCTATTGGTTGATGAATAAACCATTTTTGGACAATGGCTTGGCAGAGTAAAGCCAAATGGGGAATCTGAAGAGAGAGAGAGAGAGAGAGAGAGAGAGAGAGAGAGAGAGAGGAGTCAAAGGAGGAGTCAAAGAGATGCTATGTAGCTGCAGAAGGAGAAGGGTGTCGGAACTTTTCTGATAGGCCACAATCTCATGGAGATACACAGATTAATAGAAATGGGTTTATTTAAGATATAAGAGCTATGTAGGAATATACCTAAACTGTTGGCCAAGCAGTGTTGTAATTAATGTAGCCTCTGTGATTATTTGTGTCTGGGTGACCAGGAAATGAATGAGCAATCTCTGCTTACATCCTTTCCATTTCTATAAGACACAATCTCAGCAGACTTTCTGGTCCTCTTGTTCTTACAGTGTCTGCATGTCTTTTTCCATGAGCTTTAGGTTTTGGGGTTGTGTTGTAGATGTGCCCACTGGGACAGAGTACCCTATGATCAGTTATCTATGTTTTCACCAGTTGAAGTTTTGTGTAATGGTCTCCATCTGTTGCAAAGGTAAGTTTCTCTGATAAGGAGTGAGAGTTCAATGTATTTATGGTTATAAAGCTAAGTGCTTAGGATACTGTTAAGAACTGTGCTGGTTTAGGAAAGAGACCTGGAAGAGTGTCCTCTGAGATTCATGACCTCACTAATAATGCATTAGAGTGGCAGACATGATTTTTTCTGCCTGTTGAGCAGGACTTAAGTCCAATTAGACAGCTTTTGTTTGCCACTAAGATATGAGTAGGTGTCACCATTGTCCCCTTGGGGATAGCTTGCCAGGCTGTGAACACTGAGTCATAGGCCTCACAGCTGTGTAGGTTCCCTCCCTCAGAAGTCTGTATGGCAATTTGCAGTACAATGAAAGGTAATCCTCAGAGGAGAGGGCTTTCAGGCCAGATCCAGCTGCCCTCCCAGGCCCTGTGTCTAAGTGCATAGCATTTTCAGATATAAGGACTTACCTTAAACCTGTTGGAGGTAAGCAAGGGCAATGGCAAAAGCCAATGTTATTTTGGGAGTCTTCTGGACTCCCCTGACCAACAGGGTTCTCATGTTTGGTACTGGGTATTTTTGTCAGATAGTATATGGCTCTTTGGGTGAGTATTGTCAGCCTAAATGGCGTAACTTCATTTAAACTGTATATGTATACAAATACATTAAAATGTGTTTAATGTAATTTTAAGTAAATAAAGATAAATAAATTATGGATTTTTCACAATATCCTTGGTAATTTTTCCTCCTGACTCCCTCCTATTCTAAATTGACCTCATGTCTCCTCCCTAATTAAAGTACCCCCACTTTTCCAGTTTCCCACTTCACATCACTTCTAGCCTGCTGTTATCATGCCCAGGGGTGGGTTTCATAAAGACATATTAGCCTGACTACGTCATTGACCTCATTCACCCATGCACACCACCCTTCCCCCACTCTTTATCTTACATCTTAACCTGACTTACGTCATTGACCTTATTCACCCATGCACACTACCCTTCCCCCACTCTTCACTCTTACACTCCTCTTCCTTTTTGCAGTTAGTTTTGCGTCTACTCATGCATGTATGCATGTGTGTGCTTGTGTGTGTGCATGTATGTATTTCTTGTGAAATCTAAGATCTGCCTATGAGAGAAAAAATGTGAAAAATGTGATATTTGTCTAAGTCTGGTTTGTTTCACCAAATGGACTAATCTCTAGCTAAACATTCAACACAAAATTAATATCCAGAATGTGCAAATAACCAAAAAATCTAAATGACAAGAAAATCAAGCAGTCCAGTCAGCGAGTGGACAAATGCAGTGGCCAGTGATGAGACGATGAAGTGCAGTGTCCAGTGACCATTTGCAGTGCAGAGATACCTACACATCTGTGGTTATCCAGTACCATTTAAAACACACAGCTGATGGATAAGCCTTGGTGTATGTGAGCAGATGAGTGGATAGGAAATCTAGTATACATACACAACGGAATTGTATTTGGCCATAGGGAAGAATGCATGGAGATGAAGTTTTATTGTTTGCTCACAATAAATATTTTTCTCTGCTTATGCAGAAGGCATATGCCACACACTAAACCATGAACATTGACAGACAATGAGAAATGGGTTCTAATCATTACGTCTCTGTGTTGAAAAACAGCATGTTTCATTGCTAGAAACGTTCATCTAACATCCTTCACCTGGTGTGAACTGTTTGCTGTGTTGTATAACTGTGGAGTATAGCTATAACTATTTACTCTGTAGTGTCAGTAAATCTGGGAGTTTACTGATCTGATTACAGTTCTAAATGTATCATCACACTGATCCTTCAATTAGGCAGGTGGACTGTTGATACGGGGGTGGAGGGTGTTTGCATCAGAGGTGAAGCAAATGCATTGACGGGTGATGTTACTTGAGAAGATGCCCTTCCCAGTTGTTAGTGATTCTATGGAACACTAACTTCTTCCTACAACTCACTGTTTAGAATTAAATAAAAAACTAAGCAGCCTCTTGTCTGAGAGCTCTTGTGCAGTGTGATGGATCTCTGACCAGAATGGCTTATGTGAACACACACATTTCAGAAATAACGACTTCAAAGTGCCTGCTTCGCTTCCTTCTGCCTGGAGACACTCACACAAATATTATTATGAAGGATTTAGCAGCTTGGAAGATATAGATTTTAAGTTCTCAAATATTCAAAGATGAGCAAATGTCTGTCTGTCAGTTTCTCTTCTCTGGAGCATTTTCCGTCAGAATCTTGTTGCACATGGATGCTGAACATGGTAAACTCACCTGAATTCTAAAAGTAGGCTCTTCTGGGCTGCTTTTCTCTTGTAAGCTTCCCAAGGAAGGCAGCAAGCCACTTGCTACTCATCACAACTCATTGTCCCAAACTGTGACATTGTTCTGTTACTCTGGAAAGAAGCGGGGAGTGAGGGTTCATGGACGGACACCTTGATTTAGGATAAAACCCACCGAAAGGGAAAGACTAACGTGGCAGTGTATCTGCTGGTCTCTGAGTTTCACCAAACAGTAGAAATGAGATAAGAAGAGTAATGTCTACATTCAGTCTCTGGTCCCATTCCTGGAGGCCACACAGTTCTCTGATTAGGTCTCTGCCACCAGGGCATTAGGGCTTCTAGACATTCAACTGAAACTAGGAAGCAGCCAGTACTTGCCCTGGTTCATGTTGTATCATTTGTAAAAGGGAACCATTCTATTTTTCTCTTTCCAGGCCTATTTAGTTTCAGAAATAAAATTTGAGAGCATAAAAAGGAAGGGAAAGAGACCTTGCTTTTCTCTGTGTCTCGGCTATTAGGTTAGGGCTCACAGCGTCTATCCTGGAAGCAAAATGCTATTTGCTATTGCCTGCTGTTTATTGTTTTACAAATTATTCTATCACAATTCTTGAGGCAACCATTTCAAAGCCAGCCTATCAATATAGCCAGGAATTAGAGTCTCTGGGATGACCATGTCTTGCGTCTTTCCCATGTCTGATCGTAGCCGTAAGGTTGACATTCTATAATGTACAGCTTTCTATCTCTAATCTCTCCATTGCTAATCATGGCCCTTCTCCCTCTCCATCATCACATCACCCTCTAATGAGGATACCAATCTTACTGAATTAAATGAAGGTATCCTCTATCCAGTATGAGCTCAGCTCAGTTATACCCACAGCAACTTTATTTACAAAGAACTTCATATTCTAAATCTGGTGGGGGATACAATTCAACCCATACCATGAAGGGAAGACAAATGCAGGTATGAAAGGCCATCAGCATGCCTCCAAAGTCCATATCCAGCTTCTCCATGCTGCTTATTCAAACAGCCTGCAGTCTCGACCTCCAGTCAAATCCTGCCGAGCAGATCTGAACCTCCTGCCCCAAGAGGTGAAAACTCAAGCATACACATTTTTTGTTGCAGTGAGATGGTTTCTGTTTTTAGAATTATTTTCTTGTAGTGATATGCTTAACAAAGACGTTAATCTACAATAGAATATTGTTGACTATAGAGATGCATTGTATTGCTGCATCTCTATAGATCTTATTAATCTTGTCACCTAATATAATGTTCATTGATCAGTAATCTCATTGCTCTTTCTGACATCCCTTAGCCACCACATTTCTACTTGTGGAATTCCTTGAATTTGTCTATTTTGATACCGGCTATACATGGGATCATACAGTGTTTATACTTCTATGGCTTGCATAACTTAGCATGATGTTCTCAAGTTTCATCCACCTTGTCACATACTGCAAAATTTCCTTCTTAAATCATAATAGTATTACACACTACGTGAATACCACAGATTTTGTGCCTGTTTGTCCGTAAAAATGAAATCTTAACGATTGTGAAGAGAACGTCAATGGAGCACTGATAGTGATTTCAGTATTTTTGAATGAAATGCTTATTGTTGAGACTGCTGAACAATATAATTTGTTCTCTTTTTGTTGTTTCAGAAAGGTCTAGACTATTTTATATAGCATCTGCTCGTTGTACCTTCCCACCAACAGTGAGCAAGAGGTCCAATTCCTTCAAGTCCTATGAAAGTTCATTGAGGCTGACCTTCTGTGTGCTTTCATGACTCCTATTGCTACTCAATGATAATAAACTGTGTTGAAAGAGGGTAGTTTCAGTTGAATTCCCAACCATGGGAGTGAGATATAAGAATAATTATCAATGCTTATTATTTTAAACACCTGAGTAGATTCTTTTCATTTAAGAGAAGCCAGTGCCATCGTGATGCGTGCTTACTCAGAATCTCTGAACACATTTCCAACTTGGGAAAATGGTGAAAGGTAACGGGTAGTCCTCCAAAAACATCCTTTTAGCATAGTGAGGATCAAACCTGAAATGTTGGCTAAAATCAAAGAAAACAGTCTAAAGAAATTCAGTCTCATAAAAAGAAATCAATCTCTCTGTAGGATTAAAAATATCTCTGCTTTGAACAGTTCTTATTTTTTTTTAAATCTTATTAGACTTGAAAGTGTGCCCATTGATCTAGCAAGAGCAATTTGCTAATAATTAGGATGGCAAGGGAGGCTTCAGACTGCTACCAGCCAGGTGGTAATGGGCTTTGAGATCACAGAAGACACTGCCCTAAGAAAGCAGATGGAGTAGCCAGTGTTTGTGTTCACTAAGTCTCAGGACAGAACAAACTCACAGAAAACCAACTTCCAAATGCAAAGTGGGCCCACTGACTAAAGAAGAACGCTTTCAAGAAATCCCTCAATAGTTCAGAACTGAGAATAATAGAGGGTTATTTATTTAGGGGTAGACACACAGATCACAGTCCTCTGCTGGAATGGGGAACAGCAACTGAATCCCGCAGCCAGAAAAGAATCCAGATGCAGGCAGGCATGCACACTTTACATCAGCATAAATAGTATAAGAGGCCACACCCAAGTAGGTGGGTAACTTCAAGGCTACTGACAGTAGAAATTCCTACAGCACCTCCCCCCTTTGTTTAAATTAGAGAGTTCTAAGTCTAATACAAAATCATTTTCAATAAGAACAACTATATCAAGCAAGAAACATGTGATAAATATTTCAATAATTATCCTATCCTAATGAGTTCATGTCTTGTATAATAAATAACTCGGCCAAGTCATGAGAGGAAAGTAACTACAACTATCTAGTCATCAACCCCATCGAAGATACAAGAATGTTATTACTTGAGTAAGCAGGAAGTGTAATAAAGCAACTTCCAAAATGTGCAACAAATGACAGAGACAACTAGCTACCTGGGCAATTACCTACAGTCTCATTTTCAACGTTGGAGCAACCAACTTTGGCTAAGGCTTAGAGTAACTGACAGACCATTTTCAGAGGCAAGAAATTTTTCAAAACTGTTTTACCCTTGTTTTGGCAAGATTTGAAAGTCTTTTTTTTTTTTTTTTTTGTATCCTGCTTGTTCTGTCCGGACATTGTGCATTTTGTCAGTGGTCAATGCATGGGCAGTTCCTTGCCCAAGGCCAGATTTGCCAAGAAGAAAACAAGCTCCAAGTATCTCAGGAATATATTGGTGCTGCCAGGAGCAATCATGTCTCACTTCAACAGAACCCTAAGTTATTTAAATGCCATATTCTACAGTTCTTTGAAGTGGTCAAAGATTACCTATCTATGCAGAATAAAATCTCTATGTATCTAAAGAACCTGATTAGTCTAACTATAAATATGAAAAACATAGATGACTAACTATTGATCTATAATTCTTAATACCTATATAACTTAAAGACTAAGACTTCATATTAGAATATTATACAATAAACAACTGTGCAACAAATAAGAACAATGACCTCAAAATGTAAAGAATGTATAACTATCTTGATCAGAGCTAAAAATGTACATTGCAATATGATAAATATATTCTAAAATTGTATCAATATACAAAATGTTTTAAGCAGAGGTAGAAGCATGCATGCATAAAATACGACAAAATAACTTTGTCTAGATATATAAATATTATAGACAAAACTAGGAACATATTCAATAATTTAAGTTTGTGTCAATATACAAGAATCTATACCGATGTAATTGCCTATAAATAATAGCTCACAAGTATTCACTCTATTACTCACTATTATTATTAGTGAGTAGTGCACACTAATCTATTATCCCATCCAATTTCCCCTTTTTTTTCCCAAAGAGATCCCTGAGCCTGCATAATTTCCCCCCAACCTCCAACCCTATACAAATTATAATCAACCCTTAAATAATGTCCCTAAACCTGAGGGCAAACTTTGTTGGGAGAAGAAACGTCATCTTCTAGAATTACTTCCATCTGTCATGGGGGCGATGTTATTTCTATGGGATCCTGTGAAAGTAAAATGATGGTTAAGTTCTAAGATCACTGTCTGGTGTAATTGCAAATAGTCTCTGAGTATTTGATAGGGTATTTCTGAGGTTCCTATTTGGAGTTCCAATGACTCTCTGATGCTGTTGACTTTTTCTCATTATCATTAAGAAAATTCAAGGTTAATAAAGCATTATGTAATCTATTTCTAGGGGTATTTTCCATCCTTTTTTGTTTGTTTAACATATCCTTTATAGTTCTATTTAAACTTTCTACAATTGCCTGACCTATAGGATTATGCAGTATAGCTGTAATATACTTTATATTATAATAAGCAAAAAAACTGTTTTATTTTCTTAGAGACATATGCTGGATCACTGTCTGTCTTTATTTGTGCAGGTATATCCATGACAGCCATAAGTTCTAATAAATGTGTGATTACTGAATCAGCCATTTCTGAGCTTAAAGCAGCTGCCCACTGAAAACCTGAATAAATTCCAATGGTGTGGTGTACATATTTTAATTTTCAAAATTCTGCAAAGTGGAACACATCCATCTTCCAGATTTTATTCCTTTGAGTACCCTTTGGGTTATTCCCTGCAGGTAGCAGTGTTTGGTTATAGAAAAACGCAAGTATGACATCTCTTTATAATCTCCTTAGCTTGTTGCCATATAATAGAAAATTCTTCTTTAAACTTTTGCTATTGACATGATGTTTCTTATGAAATTCTGAGGCCTACAACACACTTTCAATCAATAAACAATCAATTTCTGCATTACCTTGTGCTAGAGGACCTGGCAGACCCATATGGGATCAGATGTGTGTTATGTACATGGGACAAAGCCTATTCCTGATTCAATTTTGAACCTGAATAAATAATGAAGTCAATTTTGTATCATCTGGTATAAATTTGGCAGTTTCAATACGCAAAACAACTTTCTGCATAATGTGAATCAGTAACTATATTAAAAGGTTCTTTAAAATCCCTTAGCACCATGAGAATAGCATATAATTCTTCCTTCTGGACAGAATTATAAGGGTTTTGTTCCACCTTACTTAATTTTTCTGATTTGTAACCTGCCTTCCATGATGTATTTGCAACAGTAGAAAGTTTATGGGCTCCAGTTATGTACAATTCAGGGAAGAATCCAAGAAGTTCTCTTTATAATGTTAAGTCAATCCATTTGGGATAATTGCTATTAATTTCTCCC
>NC_022030.1:24549293-24550204 GCF_000317375.1 Microtus ochrogaster
GCTGAAACAAACTGAAGCTGGTCCTGTGATGTTGCCTTAATATTAGAAGCCCATGTCTTTATCATCTCCCTAACAAATGTGGAGTGCAAACCATAAATTATGACACCTTTCTTAATTTCTTTTAGATCATTCATTTCTTTAGGTATCCATCTACCTTCTTTGGACCCTTTTGGGCTTTTAGAACTTGATGCTTTGTCAGAGTAGATTACAGGGTAGGAAGCTAAAACCCCGGGTAAGTCATCTCTGACAGCTACTGGCAACATTGAATCCTGCCCCTTGTACCTTCTTTCCCTGTTCATCAGCTCCAATAATTTCCTCAGTCATTTCAAATCTTTTTACTATTGTCTTTTGTAAAGCCTGAATCTCCTGGCCTGTATGTATTTCTAGTGATTTTATTGAGGCACCTAGCCTCTGGTCCTCATTCTGCACATGTGATTTTAATGTCTGAATTTTCTCCTTTAAATATAAGACCTCATCCTTGGACATTATTTGGATAGTGTGCAGATTGCCATCCTGGAAAGATACTCTATCTATTAACCTATCATGAATTTTTAACAAAATTTGATTGTCAAATTCAACAGTATGAATTCTTTCAGATAGTTTCTTAGTACCCTTAGACATGAATTCAATTTTGTCTGTCAAATTAATGTTACCTTTTTCAATATTATTAATTTTTTAGGTAATTTTTGATTTTTGATGGTATTAATCTTGTCAGATAACTGTTCATTATTACTCTGTAAAGACTGTATCTAAAAGTGCCTCATTCTTGGCTCCGTTATCAAACCATATTCTTAAGGATATAATATGAAGTAAAAACTGAGTCTTAATATCCAATAAATGGCTGTATCACCATAACCATATAAGCCTTGCAGAATACAATCCATAGTATTAGCAAAAAAAAAGTTACTAAA
>NC_022030.1:24550304-24569924 GCF_000317375.1 Microtus ochrogaster
TTAATGTCTGAATTTTCTCCTTTAAATATAAGACCTCATCCTTGGACATTATTTGGATAGTGTGCAGATTGCCATCCTGGAAAGATACTCTATCTGTTAACCTATCATAACTTTTTAACAAAATTTGATTGTCAAATTCAACAGTTTGAATTCTTTCAGATAGTTTCTTAGTACCCTTAGATATGAATTCAATTTTGTCTGTCAAATTAATGTTACCTTTTTCAATATTATTAATTTTTTTAGGTAACTTTTGATTTTTGATGGTATTAATCTTGTCAGATAACTGTTCATTATTACTCTGTAAAGACTGTATCATTTCTAAAAGTGCCTCATTCTTGTCTCTGTTATCAAACCATTTTCTTAAGGATATAATATGAAGAAAAAACTGAGTCTTAATATCCAATAAATGGTTGTATCACCATAACCATATAAGCCTTGCAGAATACAATCCATAGTATTAGCAAAAAAAAAAAAGTTACTAAAAGTTTCAATGTTAGTGTAGTCTACCATTATATAACTTTCAATTTATTGGTTATTGATTATCTGTTATGAGATCCGGTCAATTGTTTTAGGTGTAATAATCTTTACTGTCCAGTAGGTGATGTGGTTGCAGAGTCGTGACTAGCAGCGAGGCAACTGGTGGCAACATGAACAGTCCTGAGCCACTTTAGATTCCCACCTTGGTACTGGTTAAATACTGAGAAATATGCTTTGCTTGACAAATTAAAAGCAATTAAATCAATTCCATACACGGAGCAAGAAAACCAGAACTCACAGGCAGGGAGCACAAACCGGAAGCTGCACAAGTCGCCACCTGGCAAGAAACGGGGCAGTGGGCTACAGGATGTTCTCGAGCTTGGGAAATTTCCAAGTCACCACAAGCAGTTAGCTCTGCTGTGGCACCAAGCAGGCAGAATTGGGACACTTTGGACCTTTAGGCCATCCACTCAGTAGGTATGGAGTCTGAATCTTCGTGGGGCGCCAGATGAAGATGGATGCTTAAAAGAAATCCCACACTAGCTCAGAATTGAGAATAATAGAGGGTTATTAATTTAGGGGTGGACTCACAGATCACAATCCTCTGCTGGAACAGGGAAGACCAACCAAATCCCGCAGCTAGAAAAGAGGCCAGACGTGCGCTTTATATCAGCATAAAGAGGAGAAGAGTCCACGCCCAAGTGGGCGGGTAACTTAAGGGCTACTGGCAGTAGGAATTCCTACAGCAACTGACCGTTCCTTAACGTAGTCAAAGAAGTGGTCTTTAAGCCTGGGATACCTTGCAGTGTTTCACAGTCATTATACAAAACAGTTTTTATTTCTGCCTTCCGTATTAATATGAAATGGGAATTTTCCTATCAGATTTTAAGTTCCCTGAGGACAGAACCTGCGTTTAATTCATCTTTGGACCTCCTGTGGTACAACGCATACACAAAGTGCTCAGCTGGTGCCTGTGAAGTGAATGAAGGATGCAAACAGGGAAGGAAGGCTCTGGGGCGCTCAGGCGCTAAAGCCAGCCGACCCTCTCCAGCCTGAACAGAAAGCCTGACAAAAAACGCGAGGAGACTTTCTGTCTATGTAACGAGCTTGACACCACCAAGAGCCATATGATTCAAGAAAATATGTCATAGTTCTTCATGCTTCTTCCTGGAATTCTACAGATTCAGTGTATATTTTTTTCTTAGAGCAAATTACAAATGTGCCTTGTTCCAGTCTTTCCTCCTGTTTGGGAGGTGTGAAGGCCTGCGTCATGCCTGGCTTTATGGAGAGCCCAGCCAACATTACTCTCCCTGCAGGGCACACACCGACCAAGCTGAAGCTGGAAGTCGCCTTCTCCAACTAATCTGGAGCTGTCTGGCTTTGCTATCAGCTGCTTACTACGGTGAGACCGTTCTTGCTGTTTCAGTTACTCATAACGCCCAAAAGAAGAAAACTCTTTCCTTATAAAATATTTATTGTTTTATATTTTAAAAGAAAGAACCAAATCAATTCTATTTTGAAAGGCACATTAAAAATGTAAGCACAAAGCACGGGGCACATTTCACAGAAGACTGGAACTGCTAACAGTTCTTCTTCTTCTTTTTTTTCATCTACCAGAAGAAATTAAATGAAGCCAGTTTGCCTCTGGGGTTTGAACATCATTACAATTCATCTTAATAATGAAGTTAAAATTAACTGAAAGAGGACGAAATGTAAAAATTACTCACATTGCTAACATGGGTTTATTCATGGGAAAATGGAATAAAGTAATATCCGTTGGGCATATTTAAGCAGAAAAATCAAAATAGGGGTGACCTATGATCGAAGCAGTGCCACTAACAGTTGTTATGTTTCTATGGAAGTGCCAACACATAGCACACAGCTCTGCTCCACAGAAGCGTGTTTGGGATGTACACATGTACACACAATGAAAACCTGACGTGTTTGGAATTACCATAAACAGAACGATCTGCTCTCTATGGAACTGTGTAAGTCACTGTCGACAAGAACTCAGGTCCACGTCACGTAAATTTTTTAGAATGTCTTGGTGGACTTTTTCTGGGGAGGAATGAAAAGACGAAGGAGAAGGTCCCATTGGGTCCACGCCGCAGGCAATGTGAAATGTCTTCCTAAGAACTTGGGCGCTGCCTTTCATCCCTTCCTTCAGAGAGAAAGGGGAGTTCTGAGAAAAATGATGCTGGAAAGGAAGGCAGTCATTTTGAAAACCAAATTAAGTCCTTTTCAGGGACTTCAGACTTCTTCATTGGACGTGTAATGATGGCAACAATAGCAGGCAGCACAAGCGTGCTACACAATTGCGACTGTGGCATTTGTCCGGCTGTCGGGTGAGAGCACAGCTCTCATTCAGAGGCCCATGGCCAAGTCCAGCATGAAAAAGGTGGGGTTTGGAGTGAAAGAAAAAATGCACATTAAGAAGTAGGTATGCCAAGCTCCAAATTAGAGAACTAAATGTGTGTGTGTGTGTGTGTGTGTGTGTGTGTGTGTGTGTGTATTTGGGGGGGGTGGAACAAGAGGAAGAGTGAGAGATGGACAGACAGACAGAACGTTAACTCACTATTTTATTTTTTCCTCCGAGTTCTAAAGAAACTAAATATGGTTATCCTAACACAGAGGACTATCATCTCTCACACCTCTCTTTCTCCCAATCTAAAACTATCAACTCCAGTTAACCAGCTTGGACATGTGTCTTCCCTTATTCTTTTCCTTTTAAACATTAAGCTTTCAGATTTACGCTATGTTCAAAGTGTTAATATTAAAAAGTCACATCTACAAGCTATACTTTTTCTAAGATTTTTTTAGCATAATCTGGGGGCTGAAGAGATGGCTCAGTGGTTAAGAGCATTGCTGAACTTCCAGAGGACCCAGGTTCAATTCCCAGTGTCCATGTAGTGGCTCATAGCTGGTAGAAACTCTATTCCAGGAGATCTGCTGCCCTCTTCTGGCCTCCAAGGGCACCATGCACACACTAAAAGTCAAAAAGCAAACCTAATGAGTTGTTTAATTGAAGGAGTGGACTGGAGAAACAATCAAAGAGCTATGTACAATGTACCTAACTGGGTAGTGCATGCTCAGACATCTTTGCCATAGAATGTATACTTGTGTAAGGGAAGAGATCACTTAGGTGGAGAAAAATAGTCTGACTCGAGAATTTTACATCGGAGGAGAGAGTCCAATAAAATACCTACCGTTTCTCATTGAAAATACAGGGAGACCTCTGGGTGGGCAGAGCAGAGCATGATGTGTGATGTGTGATGGGAGCCTCTGCAGTCAGAGCTGCAGTGTAGTGCACACTGATTTGTGTGCCACCCCCCAAGAGCAAGGCAAGTATAAATGTCACCTCACATAACAGCACTGGCAACTTTACGGGGCACGATGTATTTGTTATATTCACACGTAAGAGGCAGCTGAGGTTAGCAGTTAGGGGTATGGGCTCTGAAACCACACAGCTTAGATTTCGATCCCCTCTTCTTTCATTCTTTTTTTTTTTATTTCCTTGCTAGTTGCAAGAACTATCACAATAATTGACAATGCATCTTGATATAAGTTTCATTGGTGAAATGGAATTTTATAAAACTTAGATCCAACTAAGAGCCAGGGAGATGACTCAGTGGGTAAAGGTGCAAGCCCAACGATGGCATGAGTTAGATTCCTGGAAGCTGTGTAACCATGGAAGGAGAAAGCCAAGACCATGAGTTTGACCTCTGAACTGCACACAGTTTGCAGTACAGCCCCTCTCACATACATGCATGCACACGCACTAATAATTAAAGCAACTTTTCAAAAGATCTGACCAAGAGAGCATGCTCACGTAACGATTTGAAAGGGGGAATTTTAAGATAAAATATGTGGTGGACTCAGATTGGCAAATAAAAATATCCTAAGATTGGTCCTCTGGTTCTTACCATCTGTCTGCCTTCTCTTCCATGCTGCCTGAGCCAAACCCATAATCATTCTAAGGAACACAGGAAAAGTAGATGCAGGAGCTGAGTTTGAATACCCGAGGTATAAGCAGCCAGCAGCTGAGCTCTGGTTCTCATTGGAAAGGACACATTAATAACGCCTGAACACACTCCAGGACCCTTCCCAGTGACAGGCTGGAATCAGGAAGGGATAGCTCTTCCTCTTGCAGTGCTATTACTGCCCATACCAGCTGGAAATGCTTGAAGGGCCTGGAGCCATTTTCATGGAGCAGAAATGAAGATTAAATTTGTAACTAAAAGAAAATGAATAGGTAACAAGAATATTAATAATAGAGCTTTTGATAGTCTTTAAAGTGTGACAGCCCATATAGACTCCAACTCAGATGCTGTGGCTCGGTTTACATTTCAGCAAATGCCCAAGGAAACCTATTCCCGAAGTATGGTGCCAAGTAACAAACCTAGCACAAAATCTCTATTAAAGAAGAATACTGTGAGATGTAAAAGTAGGTCTTTAAGACGATTTGAATAAACAGCAAACTCATGGCATTTGCAAAGCTACTGTGTGTGCATATGGAAATGTGTTTGTGTGTGTGTGTGTGTGTGTGGTGTATTGGTGCCATGTCACACTCATTTTTATGAACACTTTATTTTTCTTGTACCTGCTTACATTCCTAGAGCTTGGCAAGACATGTACATGAAAATTGTAAGAGAGTTAATATATTAATCTATATTGGCTAGATTTTCATCACAACTTGAACTTATTACTGCCACTAAGCTCTGTCTGTGTGGAACATGGAAAAAGAAAGCGTGGACAGGTGGTGGACGCGTGAAACGAACAGCAGGCAGGCCTTAGGATAAGAGCGTGGAAACGGTGCCCAGCGGTAGAGGTGAGGGACTCCCATTGGGAGTTATCCTTTTCTCTTAGAGAACTGGTGATATCTGTGAAGGATAGATAAGAGGCAGAAACTTAAGGAAGGAACTAGAGGCCCTGCCTGGGTTAGATGCTTAAATGCATTGCAGAAATGTAGGGTAGCCCCTCACACCCAAGGGCACATTTCGCTAACCTAAAATCGGCTGCAATATAAAACAGCGTTGGTGAAACAGGTGGCCAAATCTGTTGAGTTCCTGCTCTGATACATAGCTTGATTAAACGGTGGAGATTAAATAGTGTGCAAAATCACAGTGGCCTAGATTCTTGATAGTAAGAAGTGCAATTAATAAAATGATCTCATTAGTGATTATAAGGACTGTCAATACAAGAGAACAAGTAAAATGCAAATATAAACTACAGTGGGAACTCAAGGAAGAATCTCTGAAGAAATCAGACTTGAATCTGAGAACAATGAACGGTCCTGACTGACACTGAGAAGTGGAGGTAGGAAAATTAGAAGAAGGGGCAGGGATGAAGCATCTGTGGGTATGATTTGCGTGAGGCTCTCTCAGTATTGAGACGAGGAGCAACTGGCAAGGTATAGGGAGACAAAGAGGGTGCTCGCTCTGTCACAGGAGCAGAGAAATCCAGAGGGGCATCCCACGACTCTGTAAGGGGTGATGTTGGAGAAATGGCTACTCACTATCTAAATAGATATCAGACAAAGCAATGTCACCAGCCTGTGTGTAGGGCTGGATTGGGTGACAGTTTCTTTTCTGTAAGGTCAATCTAGATACAAGGTGGAGAATGGAAAGAAGCGTCCCAGAATAGATTCACATGACCTGAGGGAACAGGACATCACTGGAAGAAATCACTGAGTCACGTCACCTGCTGGGAGTGAGAGAGAAGCTAAATGGCGGCTATTGTGTTTGAAGATGTTGACTTAGATGAAAGTCATCTCAATACAGTATGAAGGGGTGAATGGGCAGTAAAGTGGGCACCAAGGTGAGCCGGAAGGAAAATAATAAGGAAAGTGGGCACAGAACGCTTTGTCGGGAACTCAGGTTGTCTTCCTGCAAGAAAGAAAAGGGCTGGCGGGGGGGGGGGGGGGGGGGGGGGGGGAGCACAGGGAAGCATTTAGTACTCGAAGCTAAATAATTTACTTGGGGATATAGATTATCTTGCTTACTGAAATCTTTTCCAAGCAACTGATCTATTCCGGCAAGCAATTCCAAAAACAAGACAAAGATTTTTCATTACTAAACCCTCAAATCAGTCCAAATCTGCTCATCTGTAGTTATATGACACTGAAACAGTCCTTACCATATCACACATCACATGGCACCCTAAGCCCTTTGAAGGCAGAAACTATTTTTCCATAGTCTCACTTCAGTAAGTCCTTGTTGGATGATTATTGAATAATAAAAGCAACGTTAAAAATGGAGACAA
Organism: Microtus ochrogaster; assembly: GCF_000317375.1. NCBI lineage: Eukaryota > Metazoa > Chordata > Mammalia > Rodentia > Cricetidae > Microtus > Microtus ochrogaster. The sequence goes on from NC_022030.1 coordinate 24,557,043, forward strand.
TTACATAATAAAGTCTTTAATCCCAAAGGACCTTTAGAAGTTTGTCAGGTCAAATTATCTATCTCCATTTAATTTAATTTTTTTTTTCATACAATATATTATGATGATGTTTTCCTCCTCTCCAACTTTTCCCAGATCCTCCTCACCACTCAACCCTCCCTCCCTCCACTCCTCCTTCCCTCTCTTCCCCCTCTTTCCGGGAGTTTGTTTTATGTTGACCAACCACTCCAAAGAATGGGGCCTCCCATGAGTGTGGTTCATTTACCCATTTGTTGGAACATAGGAAGAGAACCCAGGCTCTTGAAAGGATATGTTGAGTCTCACAGAGGAAGGGGTCCAAGAGCACGGGACAAAGAATATGTCTTTGGTGTACCCTGAATCTGGACACAGTCTTACACCTTGCTTTTGTGTTCCCTGAGATAGAACCTACAGTACACACCAGACTTCTGTGTTCAATTAGTTTGTCCTGGGTATATTCTAGAAAAGGGTTGCTCTGTTAATATTTAGTACGTGCTCAATTAATTCTTATTCACATGTTTTTCTGAACTAAAATAACTTCCCTTGGATCATTGATTTTCTTGGTGCATTCATGAATAAACACACACTGAAAATGAGGTTGCCTGCCGCAATCAACCATCATCTGCCCCCATTCCTCTTACCTCCATTTACCCCAGGTCCCCTCCCAGCAGGACAGGAGATAACTCGCACCCACTGACACTCCATAGGAGAGAACTAATTTCCCCCTTGCCAGTGGGTATCGATTGCAAATAGCATCTTTGTTAGCAGCAGGATCAAGTCTACCTTTGCCCTTCTCAGTCCTGGGACCCCGTGTGGCTTGAACAGATATTGTGCCTGCTGCCAGTCATTGTGAGTTTGCATGTGCATTTGCCCTCTTGTGTCTGGAAGACAGTGTGTCCTTGGAGTCATCCGCCATCTCTGGATCTTGCAATCTTCCTGTCTCCTCTTCTGCATAGACCTCTGAGCCTCAAGCGGAGGGTTTGATGGAGACATCCCATTCAAGACTGAGTGTTCTGAGTCTCTCACTCACGGCACATTGTCCAGCTGTGGATCTGTGTTAGTTCTCATCTATTGCAGGAAAAGTTTCTCTAACGAGAGTTGTTTGAGTCCCTAATCTGTGGGATAGCAAAATGTCTTTTATTGCTTCATTCCTTTAGAAGAATAATAGTAATACATTTTCCCCTAGGGTTTAAGACCTGTCTGCTCTCAGGCTCTTATCACTTTAGTAGTCTCGGGCATTGGTTTCATCTCATGGACTGTGCCTTAAACCCATTTTTGACATGTAGTTGGTTACACCTACTATGTTTGTGCCTCTATTACAACAGTATATCTTGCAAACAGGTCACTGTTGTAGGTCATAGACTTTGTAGTTAGATAATATTGACAATTGCCTTTTCTCTCCTGTAGCATACAGAGTAACTTCAAGCACCGTGAGTGCTAGTCAGTATGGATGAAGCTTCTGGATGGGCACTAGATCAACTTCTCCATGCTTGAAAACGTAAATAAATGTCTTCAGCAAGGGGGCCTTACCATTAGGTTCTGAAGAACAACCAATAGCCCTAGTGATTTTTGAAGTATTCCATGGGACCCTTTTGGCCAATGACTTAACATGATATAACCTTTTCCTGGCAGTAGGGGTGGAATACTTTCTGGCATAAAATACTTAGCCTAGGCATCATCCCCCATTATATAGTGATGTCATTTAAATTTCTTTCAGATATGTATATATTTTAGAAAGCTTATACAATAGCAGATTTTCTCTAGTGCCTCCCCAATGGCTCTAGTGTTAGCTGTCCCTTCCATATTCCATCCCTTCCATCCCATTCCTCATTTAGTTCTCACATTCCAAGCTCCTCCCATACTTCATAACAATATATTCTATCTTCTGTTCTTTGGAAGGTCCTTTTCTCTCACGTAGCTTCTTGCTAGATGCTTAACCTCTGAGATTATGCATGAACATTGAAGCTTTCAGGCTAACACACACATATAAGAGAAAACCTAATTGTCTTTTTGGATCTGGGTTATCTCAGGATGCTTTTTCTAGCTCCGTTCATTTACCTGTATATTTGAAAATTTCATTTTTAACAGGAGAATAACATCCATTAATCACATTTTCATTATCCATTCATCTGTTGATGTACATCTAGACAGTTTCCTAGTTATGATAGTTATGAACAGAACAGCAATGAATGTAGATGAGCAAGTGTCTCTGTAATAGGATGTAAAGTCCTTTGGGTAGATGCCCTTGATTAGTATAGCTAGATTTTGAGGTAGATCAATTACCAGTTTCCCAGGGACTGCAACACTGATTTCCACATTGGTTTGTATATGTTTGCCTTCCCACCTGTGATGAAGAGTTCACCTTTTTTTCACATCCTCACCAGCACGAGCTGTCATTTGTTTTATTGTCTTGGCCATTCTTAGTGGAATAAGATGAAATCTCAAAGTTGTGTTGATTTGCAATTTCCTAATGACAAAGGATGTTGAACATTTCTTTTAAGTATTTCTCAATCATTTGCGAACTTTTGTAAACTTTCTGCTTAGTCCTGTATATCATTTTTTAAATTGGATTATTTGTTTTCTCAATGTCCAGTTTATTTTTAGTTTTATGTATACTCTATATACTAACCTATCAGATACTTAATAGGCAAAGATATTTTTCTTACTTTATAGTCCTTTGTTGAATAGAAACTTTTTCATTTCATGAGGTTCCATTTACTAATTAATTATTGGCTTTGTGCCTTTGCTATTGATGTTCTTTTCTAAAAAGTCCTTGCCTGTGTCAACGAGTTTAAGGCTATTCTCCACATTCTCCTTTATTAGATTCAAGGTATTCGGTTTATGTTGAGGTCCTTGATACATTAGGATTTAGTGTTGTGCTAAATGATAAATATGAATCTATTTCCTTTTTTTCTGCATGTAGTCAATCAATTTGACTAGCATTATTTGTTGAAGATGCTGTCTTTTCTTCAGTGTGTATTTTTGGCTTTCTTATACAAAAATCTGTTGTCTTTAGGTGTGTGAACTTATGTCTGGGTCTTCAATCTGATTATAATAATCAACACGTCTAGTTTTTGTGCCAATAGAATGCTGTTTTTTGGAACAAGTTGAAATCAGAAATGGAGACACCTCCAGCAGTTCTTTTATTATACAGGATTGTTTTAGCTACCCTGCTTTTAGTTTGTTTATTTGTTTTTGTCTTAGTGCATGTTTCCACAAAAGGTTGAGAAATGCTTTCTCAATTTCTTTGAAGGATTGTGTTGTCTGTTCTGAATTTCCAAGAATGAATATCATGAAACAAAACTCAGCCATCCCATCAGAGGATGTGAAGCTCTTCACAAACAAAGAGCTTCCTCTCCACCAAAGAACTGGGTGCTTCTCCATCTCTCTGTGCTGCTGACACCGCCTTTCAGTTGCTTGATTAAAAGAAACAATTAGAGCTACTTGGGATGCTGTAGTACCTTGACCCCAGAGTTTTAAGAACACCCTGGACACCATAGTGAGAGCAATCTTAAATAAATAAAAACAAAACCAAAAGGCATTACTATGGTAGAGATACATCACATTATGAACCAATGGGGATTCGCATTCATTGACTCTGCTCGTTTCTGTTTTAATTACTAACTTGTCTAGCCTTCTTCCTGAGGCCAATTCTTCAAAATTACACACTGGCTCCCGTGCTTCACACAAACCAGCCATACATTGTCTTTCCCCCCTGCGGTCCTCCCTTCCCCCTCTGTTTGGACCATTTCTAATGAGACACAAACACATTATGTTCATGTTTTTAAAAAGACTCCCTTTTCCTCTCCATGTTATAAACCAACTGCTCCTTGTACAGGGAGGGATTGTGGGAAAAAAACTTTGCTGTACCCCGTCTCAGATACCTTGCCTCCTCTTTGCCCTTGAAAAATGTTGATTCCAACACTACAAGGAAGTTTCTTCAGCCATAGTCACAACTACCACATTTTGACAGGTCTGGTGACCATGTCTGCCTTGACTTTCCTGGTCCTCCCAATTCACTGACCTTTGGCATAGTGGGCACATTTTCCTTCTTGAACTATTGGACTTTAACATCGTACTCAAGTTCTCCACTCACGGGGTATCTTTGGGTTCTCTGATCTCCCTTTGTGCTGGAATGCCCCAGGCCTTTTGATGTGAAATGCTCACTAGACAGTCAAATACATCCCATCCAATCCAGTCACCCTATATGCTGCATGTGCTGACCACCAAGGTGAATTACCAGCATCGCTCTGAATTCCGGCCTCATTTCTATGGTTATTTCTGTAATTATATCTAACTGCCTCTTAAGAAGTTTCCAAAGAAAACCCTTGTTTCTTACACCTCTAACACAATCCCCCATACGTTTCTCCTTTCAACAACTGCCACTCTTTCTCCTCGACCATTTTTTTCAAACCAAAATTTGAGATACATCTCTTTCTCTTTTCTTAATTTCCAAGATAGAATCCATAGCAATTCTTTGTAACTCTACTTTAGAAATAAATCCCAAGTCCAGCCATCCCTTGCTGTCCTTACAGTCCAGGAGTCAGCCTGTCCTGCCTAGACCACCTTGCCTTCTGTCTGGACTTACGGCTTCTATTTTTACTGTCTGGCCTCTACTGGCCTTGTGGAGGTTATTGGAGCTGTCAACACATTCTGTGCTCGTTCAGCCAATTACCTTTGCTGCTTGTTTCCAAGCCTAGATTAAATTTAGGACGCCCCCTGCTGTTGATTAGCTGTGTGACTCAGTTTGAGGCAGTGAAGAAGAAAGGATGAATGTAGTATTTGTAAATGAAGAATATAACCCTCCCCAACCTTCCCATGTAGGATTCTTTCTCTGGCTTGATGTAGCATGCAGTCAGCTTGCTCACAGGCAAAATGAGGTCAAGTAGCTGGTTGAACTACTGATGAGAAATACATGGTCCGAGTTTCACATTAATGGGAAATGGTCTTGTTTGCCTATATGCTAAGATACATCTTTGATTTTTTTATAAGAGTAACTAGAATTGCCCTAATTACTTCACCTTAATGCTAGAATATTGCATATTACAATAGCTCTCCGCTCCACTTGGAATAAATTTAGGCTTCTCTTGGTGTCTCTAGGGTCTGGTGACCTTGAGCTTTGAACAGCTATGTACTCCCAGCCCACACATCCTACCCACACTGGCCTCCTGTCAGTCACAAAGCACCAGTTTTCATCATAGGAAACCACCCCCCACACACACACATTTCCCAAGTTCCCTACTGCCGGGCACTTGTTACTGCTCAAATTTTAACTTCAAACAAACAAAAAACAGCAAAAGCTAAAGCAGAGAATAATGCCTGAGATTTCTTTCTTTTTCTTTTTTTTTTTTTAAAAAAAAAAAGCATTTCCTTATCTGTAATTGACGTTTTGTCTTCATGGTTCTTGGTTCTCCCTAGGGGTATGCATTCATTCATTCTCTTACTAACTTACTGCCTGTAGGAGGTGTTTTGTCGCTTGCTACAGTACTGTGTCTGTCCCAGAAGCAACACCCTTTTAACAACAGATTAGAGAACACTGAAAGGTTCTCACTACCTGTGATAGGGTTGCCTGGGATTGTAACTTGGAAACATTTTCTGGGAAAAGGTAACAGATTACTAGGGATGGGGAACAAGCAACAGAACAAGGTAGCAATGCCATCAAAGTCCACTTAGTGAACCAGAAAGCTTGTTGGGATCATTTAAAGGAGCAGAGACAATTCAAAGGCAGTATTACTGAACCATACCTGGAACTGACTGGGGCATGCCATACCGGGACGAAGTTAACTTCACCATGTGCAGGCAGCTACTGAGGACAGAGCATCACCAGAACTGACTGGGGCATGCTGGACCTCACAAAGTTAACCGCACCATGTGCGGGCAGCTCAGGAGGATGAAGCATCCTGGGAACTGACTGGTACTAGCTGCAGTGCCTGATGTTAACTGGACCACATGCAGGCAACTCAATAAGACAGAGCATCACTTTTTGTCTTTACTGCTCTTGTCACTTTGGGGAACAAGGGGTCATGTGAATCCAGGAGGGTTGGGGGAGTCCCAAAGACATGTGATTTGTTTACTTTCTAAATAATCCACCCCAAAGGACAGAATGTTTTAGTTTAGAGGAAACTGCTACTCTATGGACTTCCATCTTGCTAACAATATTCATTAACTTTCTTGACTTGCATATTATGGTGAAGCAAGTGCTCAACAGTCAGCTAAGAACTGAGCCCTTCAGTCTGATAAACCATAAAAAAATAAATAAGTCCCTGAATCCTGCCACATAAGCCTGGAAACACAGCCTCATGTAGCAGAGCTTTCAGGTGAGAGTTTGGCTATAAACATTATGTCAGCAGCAGCTTTAAGAGAGGCTGAACTGTAAGTATAGGAAAGCTACGCCTTTGCTTCTGATCTACTGAAATCATGGGATAATGCATGTAAGCTATTTAAGGCTGCCAAGTGTGACAATTTGTCACACAGAAAAACAAGTCAAATGCAACCTTGTAGATCAGTTGATCTGGATGAAGCAAAAAGAAAATGAAAGAAATATATTTTTTTAAAAAAAATAAAAAGCATTGCGACAGAAAACTACAGAACCGATCTCCTTGCTCAAATGCCACATGCTCTAAAATGCAGTCTGTCATTATGAGCAGTGTTTTCCAGTCTGTGATCTGTCTACAGCTCTATCTATAAGAATAAGTTGCTCTTAACATTTTCCCAACCGTCCTCAATGCTATGAAAACAGAAGATAAGTGTCACTGTATATCCTCGTTACCCAGCTTCCTAGTTCTGTTTCTAGCACCGTGATTAAAACACCCCGACCAAGGATAACTGAAGGGAGAGAGGGTCTAGTGGTTCCAAGGTCCCAGGTTAAAATCCAATATTGTGGGGGAGTTAAGGCAGGAATGAGAAGTTATCCCCCATCACGCCAAAGAGGAGAGAGAGAACTCAATACCTGCATGGCTCACAACCAGCATTCTTTCTCACTTGCAATGCAGTCCAGGACCCCAAATTCACCTTCAGGCTGGGTCTCCCCACTTTAGTTACAGCAATCAATACAATCTCATAGACACACCCACAGATCAAACTAATCTAGACGATCTCTCATTGAGACTCTCAGTCTAGGTCGTTCTAGGCTGTGCTAAGTTGACAGTTAAAGGAACCGTCATACTGAGGCAGTCCCTGCATAGGAGAGCGCACACGAGGGTTGGCCTACACATGGTGCTTCCTGGCTGATGGGCTCTGTTTCTCCTACTGTTAAAGTAAATAAATATAAATAATCAAAAACCCAATTTACTTTGTTATTGCTGCTTACTAAGATGAAAAAGAAGACATATGCAAAGTTTGGCTTTTGCTGCTTTATGGTGTTGGTCTATTTTCTGTGCTTATTGCATACCCTTTTATATCAAATAATTTTTATCAACTGTAGAAATAAATCATGACCCAACATGTAATAATTCTATGTTATTCTGTAAATGGAAATTAAGGCTTTTAGCGAAAAAACAAAAAAAAAGTGGAATATTAGAGGCAGCCAGATCTCTGTGAGTTTGAGGCCAGCCTGATTTACAAAGGGAGTTGCAGCACAGCCAGAACTGTTACATGGAGAAACCCTATCTTAAAAAAACAAAACAAAACAGAAATAAAGGTTTTTCTCTATAGATTAAACATATTACAAAATCAAAACAAACAAGAGTAGTGGCAAATTTTCCATCTGTTTTCTGCAATAATATGTGTGGTTAGTTGACCACAGAGGAAGCAGCCTGATTCTCACCCCTGTATGGTGTATAATGTAGAGCTGGGGGCTGACTAGTTGTCTAGAGCAGAACCCTTCCTTGCTGCCTCTGTGAAGATGGATGAATGACACTAAAATAATTACTGATGATGAGATGAGTGCCATGTTTGGAGATTTGCGTCTGCTTTCAAGGGATTTCAGCTAGAGAAATAGACAACTGTAGGCAACAACTACTCCAGATCTAGGTGTCAGAATGCAAGTGTAGCATCTGAAGATATAGACGAGCCTGGTGCTGGAGTATCTGACTTCATCCTTCACAGCACATGAAAAAATAATAACAACGACCTCTGACAACATGGGTTGAGTTATCAAATCAGATTATATATATACATACACACACACACACACACACACACACACACACACACACATATATATATCACTTTGACAGCAGGGATCAAGTTATCAAAGCAGACATAACAAATAATTATATATTAATAACAATCTCTGATAACATAGATCATATTAAATATGTATATATAAACATCTGCTTTGCTATAAATATACATGTACAATATATATGCATATGTATATATAAAATAACCTCTGACAACATGGACTGGGCTATCAAACAGATGTGATACATGTATTAAAATAATAATAACAACCTCTGACAACACGGATTGGGTTATCAAAGCAGATGTGTCCCCAAAGATCTGAGTTTCTCATTTCTCACATGGAGATCTTAAGCCATTTTCTTTGCATTATCGAAAAGAATAAAGTCCCACACCTGCACCTTTAAATGAACCACCAGACAGGTGCTTGGTTTGGCAAACATAATAGTGCCTTTGCACAATGCCAGAGTAATAGCAGCACTGGGTGCCAAGAGGGAAAAGGCTACTCTAGCGAAATAAAGTAGGCAAATCTCTTCTGACTTTCATTAATATGGAGGATTTTTTACTCTTTACACCATTGATTGTACATAAAACAAAGAATCAACCATTTGAAACTTCTAACACTGCCGTATAATTCATGCACACACAAAGGTCTTCCCAATATGTGAGATGGGAAAAGTTTAACTTTCTCCTCAAATGAGAAAGGCCATTAATACCAAGGACCATTCAAAACCAGTCTGGATCCAGGGCATTGGAGAAAAAGAAAATAATACACAAGAATGAAGGTCTATTTGAATCTGCCCTATCTGTTGGGTGAAAAACAAGGACAGTGAGAACATCTTATCTAACAAAAGACAAATGTGAGGGCCGCCTGAGTGACAACTGTATTGCTCCCTTTTGGAGCTAATTATACTTTTGAATCACATGCAGAAAGGAAGACAAAGTTCCCTTCAGCAAACACGTACTTAATTGCTCAATAGTAAACACTTCTTTTTGAAGTAATTGGGTTATTTTTTTAGGAGGTTCATTCAAAACATCTCCAGTCCTCAATAGAATACTGAAGGTGAACAGTTACTCCTTTGAAGAAAAATTGGAATACTGAAGTGATTGCTATCAGGTTGCTTTTTCAAAATAGGTCTTATCAAGAGCAAGGTACAACCTGTAAGGACTCTGGGGGCTGAGTGGGGCTGGAGAAAGGTGAGTTCATCACCACTCTGACCATCATAGAAAGATGGGGGGGGGAGAGAGAGAGAGAGAGAGAGAGAGAGAGAGAACTTTGAAATTGGCTTATTTTTATTTTATGAGTGTTTTGTTTTCATGTATGTATGTGCACCATGTGTGTGTGTAGTACCTGCAGGAACCAGAAGAGGACATCAGATTCTCTGGAATTGGAGCTATAGACCATTGTTAGTTGTCACATGGATGTTAGGGACCAAACCCAAGGCCTCTGCAAAAGCAACTGCCCAATCATCACTGAGCCATATCTCCAGCAGAGAGGTGGAGGTAGGTGAGAAAGAGGAGAAAGGGAAAAAAGAGAGGTATAAGGGGGTTTAAAATTGACTTAAATTTTAATTTTGAGAATTGAAGTATTCCATGAGGGAGTAGTTTTGAAGAAACCAAGCTCAGGATTTAATACAAAGCTGTGATCTGTCCTCAGGCAAGAAAGGAGGTTGACACTCTCTCACAAACAACTTGAACTAAGGCGCAGATTGTCTTTCATCAATCTTCAGAAATTCTGTGTATGCCCGTGCTGGTAGCCTATAACAGACATTTATGACACTTACGTCATCTGCATTTAGTGATATATCAAGATAGAAATGGTGGGAGTGGGTTACCCAGTAGGTTAGTTACTTTATTATTGTAATTACAGAGTGATAATGACTCATTACTATTGTTTTAAATGCTATTCAATCAATTGCACCTCCAATGCCCCATTTCATGTAGTTGTACAGACTGATTTACCACCATCATCCTGATGTGGCACTTGTAGGAACTCAGCAAACATTACCATGTTGAAGTCTCTCAGCTAAGCCACAGAAAGCTCCCTGGCTAAATAACTTGCCTACAGTCACTCTATTATTTAGATTTGACCAGTTTCACTAGGAGCTAGAAGAACCAGGGCCCACAGCAAACAAAACCAAAAAGCTTCATAAAATAAAAAGACAATCACTAAGAGGGAAGGAGATATCTTAGGGAACAGACAAGAGGGTTACATAATACACATGGCTTGAAAGCAGTGTTCTTGGAAGGAGGAAGGGGACAAACAGGAGAGGAGGAGGGACAGGGGATGGCCTCTATAAGGAAAAGTAGTAAGAACAAAGAGTATATAAAAATGCTGCAGTGAGACCATTACTTCATATGCTAAGCTTAAAAACTAACAAAACTCTGAAATAAGACACCCATTTACCAACCACCAGTTGTGCTGCACAAATCAAGACATGAATTTCTCTTTTAAGTAGCACAATTCCCAATATGAAAGAACTTGAGCCAATACAAAAGGGGGGCTGGTAGAAATGGCATTTGTACCATTTGTGATGAAGAAATTCTCCCTCGCAATCTATGACTCTTTCTGCTTCAAAGATCTAAATGCATGGGGGAAGAATTGGGTTCTCCTTCTCAGCCTGGGGCAGAGCATTGATGGGAGAGGGAGGTGTGGAATATTGTAGGCACCATGAATACCAATGTTCCATGAGAATGGCAAGTTCTTTATTTGAAGTAGTGTCAGTACTGCATCAACTGTGCATCTCAGACTCAACTGATCCATCTTTAAGTCAGCAAGTAAAGCTAAGATAAAGATATTTTGAGAAGATTTTTCTATCTACATTATACCTATTCACTCCAAATATTTGAACATCACAATAAGAATAGAATAAATGCTATTCATTTTTAGAGATTTACTAAATGCTTGATCATATTTTAAATCCGTTGAACAAAGTGAATAGTTTACCTTAAGAGGAATGGATGTTCCCAGACAGACATTCTGAGAAGGATGGGGAGAGCATAGGTTTCCACAGAGGAAAAGGGAAACTTGCTTGTTTCTCAGGAAATTGTTAATATGATTTGGACTCCTGGATGTGAGAGGGTCTACCATGTTCATGTAATGACCATCTGGCTGCCACAATCACGAAGAAGCTTACACCCATAAGGATGTCTGGGACAAGCTTGGTCCTTTCTGTGTATTGCTCCTTTTGGGTTCCTGAAAGTTAAGGATCTGTCTAAGGTATACTATGGGAAATTAGTAAGTTCCAATCTCATGGATAGGAAAAAGAAACCAGAAAAAGTATCTTCCTTTTCTGAGGCCAACTGCATATGAGCATAGTCCGGGCAGGAACAGCTTTGCTCTTGTGGGGCAGTGATGTTCAGGGAAGCTGCAGCACCAGGCATAAGATAATGGATCAGCTGAACTGGAGAATGCAAGGGTCCTATAATTACAGAGTGAGCTGAGTGCTATAAAACAAACAAAATACACACACGCGTGCGCGCGCACACACACACACACACACACACACACACACACACACAGAGAGTCTGACGTGGCATTCAGTGACAGGTATAATGGACTTCACACCTTTGTTTTCATGGCTAGGATAGCTCAATAGACAACAAATTTTAATTTCCAATTTCTTGGCATGAAAAGACCTTTCTCTGCCTTTTCAATCCCGCTTGTAGGATGATTAGATGAACTTCTCTACTCCTCTTCGTCTCCAAGCATAAGGTTATAAGCCTTTATACCTGTGTGAGGAAAAGGACAGGCAGCTACATACATGGTGAGAGACCATGGGTTGTGAGGTTAATTTTTTTCTAAATTCAACCTTCAGTTCGGGCCTAGATAAAAAAAAAAAAAAGAATAATTAGGAGACTGTTTTACAAAGTTCCCAGAGTTCATTCAACAAGTAATTTGGGAACATTTGGACATTTAAATGGAAAAAAAGAACCAATGTTTAGCTTTAACATACTCAGAGAACAATCATAACCACTGAAAATAGATTATTGTAATATATCAAAGTAAAGATAAAGAAACTTCTTAGAAGAAAATTACAGGAGGAAAATGTTATGACTTCAGTTCAGCCGATGTCTTAGCATGATCATCAAACAAATAAATTAAAAGTAGACATTGTAGGTAGCATTGAAGGCCTGAGTGGATGTATTATTTAATATAGGCACTGCCATGTCAAGGACCATAGTACCACAGTCCCATGGGAATGTCAAAGCTTTCTCCAGGTGAGGCTCAGAGGGACAGCAAAGCCTTCCTTGTGTCTAGGCGCCAGTGTTCACAGTGTGTGCAGAAAATGTCTATCTTAGCCTTATGTCCCAAGATACCCAGCCTGAATGCTGAACCCCTATAGAGAGACCTCATGGATGAGACAGACTAGTTAAGCCTACCTCCTTGTTTAATTGTGTATAATAATCCTGTGACTGTATTCAATGATCCCACCTCCCTGTTCAATTCAGTGTGTACATAATAAACACACTGAGCAGACAGGATATTGCAACTTTTCCATACTAGATCCCAGGCCACACGATCCCATCTTTTCTATGTGTGCATTCATATGTCTGTGCTTTCTTTAGTATCGGTCATTTCTTCATTCCCAGTTAGAGCAACCCCTGGAGCCATGCAAGAGCACAGCAAGACATCATCACATTCTGCTCTTCAAATAAAAACATAAGGCACAGTCTGGTGCAGAATACTCAGGGAAGACTTGAAAGTAAAAAAAGGTGAATCTAGAATACACAAAGAAGTCT
>NC_022030.1:24570059-24594278 GCF_000317375.1 Microtus ochrogaster
AAAAAACACAAAAGAAAACAATCCAACTGAAAAGGACACAGAATTTAGCAGACACATTGACAAAGGAATTGAAAATAGCAATATAGAAAAGATAGCCAACACCACTTGGGCAAATGTAGATTAAAGCATGAAGAGATTTTACTGAGAAAGTTAAATCTAAAAGGATTGGCAATGTCAGAAGCTGAGAGAGATTTGAAGTAGGTGCTGACAGGCATGCAGAACAGTGTAGAAGTTCCCAAGGTACTCAAAAGTTTTGGATGCACACAGAAAATATCCCAGCAACTCCAACCATGGGAATCTACCCTAGACAAACAGCAGCTCACCTCCTTAGAAAAACCTACATGTAAATTATACAGCTTTTCCCAGGCAAAAGCTGAAAACAATCATGTGGTTATCAAACGGAAACTGTATGATTGAAGTCCATAAACTAAAATCTTACACTGTGCATAAATGAAGTGCTGTGTTAAGGAACTTCAACATTCTTCTCAGTGGAGGAAGTCTGCTACAAATGCATACTGCATGATTTCATTTAAGGACATCTGAGGGAAGGCAAAATTTGAGGGAGAAAGATTTTTACCATGAAGGAGAACAGAGTAATTTTCAAAGTAATAGGTATGCTTCATATCTTGATCACTTCAGATATTATATAGGTATTATACAACTTGTGTCTCTGTGTGTATGTAGTTTGTCAAAATTCATTATGAAACTGCATACTTGAAGGGGATTTTTAAATTTCATATATGCATTACATTTCAATAAATTTCATATATGCATTACATTTCAATAAATTTCATATATGCATTACATTTCAATACATTGTCCTTTCATAGGATAAAAATCACCTTCTATGGTATTTACTACCAGGTTCAAAGTATTCAACCTTCCGTGAAACTCATCCCCCCTCTGTAAATGAACCACACTTCCATTGCACAATTCCTTGCATGCTTTAATTTGCTCATTCTTTTTGCTGAACAGTAACCCACTGTGTATAATGCCTTTTATTTACTCACTCTGAGTTGGTTCCAGTGTTAAATAGTGTTGTGGATATTACCATGAGTGCCTTCAACCCACCTATATTTTGCAATGTGTCTTGGTAACTGGTACTAAAACTACTCTTGTGCTTTTATCTGTGTGTGATTAAAGAGATCAGTTAATATGCTATACAACAAGATAGGCCAAGGGGTTGAGCATTCCAACTCTCTTCAGTCGCCTGAATCATTACAGGGCATTTGATATTTAGGATGCCGTTTTCTCCACGCATTGTGCTGAATATCCAGTGTTTTTCCATTGTGCCCTGTGTTCCACCCACCCAATTTGAGAACCAGCTCTGATGTGTGTGTTTCTCATTTGGGGTCCTTACAAAGACACTCATCAAGTCTCAGAGCACAGACCATTTGAATCTTCGGTTTTCAATACTATGGATGCAGAAGATTCGCCTTCAAAAACTGAGGACCTATGCATCTCCTTTGGAGATGTTACCTGTATTAACAAAAAGAAGCATACTTCATGCTTTTTTTATTTATAACCCTACTCCTAGCTCAGTGTCTGTACAAATACCAAAGGCAGTTACAATAATATTACAGCAGTGATATAAATAAAATATTTGTGTGCATTGCGGTGGTTTGAATGTGAAATATCCCCATTGGCTTCTGCATTTAAAGACTCAGTCCCCAGTTAGTGGTGCTGTGTGCAGAGGTTAGGAGGTAGAGCCTGCCTAAAGTATATCATTGCTGTAGCATTTATAGTTGTGCTGGCTGGTTTTGTGCCAACTTGATCCTTGCTATAGTCATCTGAAAGCAGGAAATCTTTGCCTCCATAAGATCGAGCTATAGGAAAGTCTGCACAGCATTTTCTTGGTTAATGATCAATGTGGCAGGGCTCAGTCCATTGTGGGTGGTGCCAACCCTAGCCTGGTGGTCTTGGGTTCTGTAGAAAAGCAAGCCAGTAAGCAGCTCTTTTTGATGGCCTCTGTACCTGCTCCTGCCTTTTGGTTCCTTCTCTGATTTGTTTTGATGGTGAATTGCTATAGACATGGATACTTTGCACTGGTATGGATCTTGGTCTATGGATACAAATTTTAAGCAATCTTGTTATATGTATATTTCTGCTCTTGATTAAGGTATTGTGTTTGTACAGCTCATATAAAATGCAATATATAATTAAAAATCGAAGAAGCTCCTTATGGAGTTTGTTACCCATTTGGGCAAGAAACTGCTCTTGCCTGGACTGCTTGATGTTATGCTACATGAAATGGAGTTGCAGGACCCACAGAGAAATGACTGCTGAACTTGCCTAAAGGTGAGACAGTCTTCAGGGTTCCTGTTTTATGAAAGTGTCTGCCAGACATTATGCAGGACACAGAAGAAAGTGACGGACAAACTGCCAATATAGGCAGAACTGTCTTTGAAATTTCATGCTTCATGGAAAAGTCTGCTGGATACTATGGGCCTGTAGGCTGAAGATGGATGTCCCAATGGTACAGGAGAACTTTGGGTGATTGTTTAGGCAGCAAGATGTCTCTGTCAATTCCAGAGTTTTGGAAGTTGCTTACAATGCACTTTCTGCTTACTAGTGTATTCTTCTGGGGTATTTGATGGAGTTGAAGAATAGATAGTTATAATTATATTTTTCCTTAGCTATGATAAAAGATAAAGTAGATATAAATATTGTAACTATAATTCTTACTTGATACCTGTTTTTTCCATTTTTTTAATAACTAAAAAAAAAGCCAATCCAAATTCTCACTTCCTCCCCTCCTCCCAGTCCCCTCCCTCTCCCTCCATTGACCCTTCCCCCCACCCCTCCAATCCTAAGGGAGTGCCATGCACCCCACCTTGTGGAAAGTCCCTACTATGTCTAGGTTGAGCAAGGTTTACATACAAAGAGAACAGGATCCCATGAAGCCTCTTGATACCTGTTTTGTTAGATGTAATTTTACTATGTTAAGGTTAAAAATCTTCCTTTTTATTTAAACAGAAAAGGGGAGGTGGTGTGGGATTTCCCTCTGTATGCTGTGAATACCATTGGTTAATGAAGAAACTGCCTTGGCATGTTGGTAGGATAGAACAGAACTAGGTGGGGAAAACTAAACTGAATGCTGGGAGGAAGAAAACAGGATAAGGAGACTGTGATGTGAAAGTATAAGCAAAGTAAACCCTTTCTGCCCCAAGTTGCTTTTGGTCCTGTTGTTTCATCACAGTAATAAAACCCTAACTAAGGCAGTAGCTTCCCTCACCAAACTTGCTGTTAATGTTCTTAAGATTAAAAAAAAAAAAAAGACTCTTAGGCTGGAGAGATGGCTCAGAGGTTAAGAGCATTGGATACTCTCCCAAAGGATGCTGGTTCAATTTCCAAAACCCACATGACAGCTCACAACTGCCTGTAACTCCAGTTCCAGGAGACCTGACACCATTACACAAACATACATGTAAGCAAAATACCAGTGCACACAGAAAATGGAGGAATCATAAAAAGACTCTAAATTTATCAGCTTCAGTAATTATCAACATGCTTCTTGAGTTTATTATGTCACATAGTAACACATTCATTAATGATTTCCATTTTTCAAAGTTTAACAATTTTATCATCATCTTCCTAGGTGAAACTCATGGAAATTATATATTAATGCTATGTTGACAGATTCAACTTCATTTCCCCTCAAAGAAAAGAAAACTTAACAATTTCGAACTCTGAAAACATTTTAAATTTAAATTTCTTGGAATATGTGCCAGAAAAGTATTTACTGCTATGGAGCTTTTCAAAGTGAAGCATCAATGTCCTATTGAGGCAGAGCTTTCTGGCCTGGTCTCTGAGATGACCTCCCTGCCCCCCATAAAATGAATCACACTAGCACAAAAGAGCCAGCAGACTCTTACAACTACAGATTGTCCACATTTGTTTTGAGAGACCATGGCATTTGCAGCCGCGTATACATTCACGAGACATTGCCCAGCAAACACACACTGAGTCTTGCCTCCCACACATGACAAACAGAGTTCCACTTCACTTCCAATGTGATCTTTGCTTTGAATTAACTTTAATTAGCTTGGGGAATTTCTAAGGGACCTTTCAAGCAGCACACTCCCTTCTCTCCCCCTCTTAGGTCTACAAAGATTGGGGTTTTGTTTTCATTGTTGCTATTATGTTCTGAGTTTCCTATATCTCAAATAAAGGCAATAGAAGATAAATAGTACATCTTCTTACCTACAACACTGTAACATTTCCTCCAAGCTAATGCTTTCCAGCCACTTGAGTTCTCTAACCTTGTGAAACATGACTCTCGTTTCAGTGTCTAATGACTAACAAAAGCCTCTTCTGCAATCTCGCTATGCCTCTGATGTCTGCCTATTCTCACACACTACAGCTGAAGCAAAGGCCAAGAATCTGCCAGTATGCTCTTTCATGTACCCAACATCTCCTTGGCCACCCCTTTACCTGCTCCCTCAATGTACACACTTGGCCAGGTTGGCAACTTCAAATAACTCCAAACTCCTGGAAAAAGTCATACTTCCTTCCAGAATACCCAGAACAGACTTATGTGTGCTGAGATGGTTGCTCTGCACAGATGAAGTCTGGAGATTACATACATGTCACAGAAAGCCAGCATTTGTTGAGTGTGAACCTGCATTGCCTGAGTCCTACCAGTCCTAAAGTATTTCTAGAAATTTGCTATTTTAAAACAATGGAATTGATTAAAACAGTTGCTAACTTCTTAGTAACTATAAAGTTATTGATATATTTCTTATAACTATTCCAACTGATTTTTGCCCCAAATCAATTTCAACATGATTTAATTTCAGGGACAATAATGGGGGTAACTTTTAATCTAGAAAAAGTCCCTGCAGAATTAATTGCTTCTTAGCTCCCTATTGGGCTTACTATTCCTGGATTATAATTTCAATAATGCTAATTCTTTCTGGTTGGATTGCTGGCAATTCTTGCTATTAAAATTATTTCTGTGACAAGTCCTTAATGTTTTCCAGTACATAAGAAAAGGAATTGAGCTAGACCCTAACTTGAGATCATCCTCCGATATTTAAAGTAGATGTATTTATCCTAAAAAATGAATATCAAGACATTTAACTGTAGAAAATCAGTTATTTAAAAGTAATATCATAGTGAGGAATTATCCCAGTCTAAGAAAATGGAGCTCTCACTTCATCAAAGATGTTTCTCTTTACAGCAAACAAAACCCAAAACAGAAAACCAAAACTGGATGCAATGCAGAGATCAATGGATTGTGGGGATACACATATCACAGCACAACTGCTGCACATCGGGACCAGGGGAACATCTCAGAAGAAGGGGCAGTCTGTAAGAGCTAGAAGTCTGCTGTGAGACTGTGTCTGCTAATGGTTGTTGAATTAGGAGCGGTGGAGCTGCGTCCCCAGCACCCGGCCGCCTGCACGGCTAGCTTTATACCCGAAATAATTACACAGAAACTGTATTCTTTTAAACACTGCCTGGCCCCATTAGTTCCAGCCTCTTATTGGCTAGCTCTTACATATTAATCTAACCCATTTCTATTAATCTTTGTAGCCCACGAGCTGGCTTACCAGGAAAGATCTTAACCTGCGTCTGTCTGGAATGGGACAATCATGGCGACTCTCTGACTCAGCTTCTTTCTCCCAGCCTTCTGTTCTGTTTACTCCACCCACCTAAGGGTTGGCCTATCAAGGGGCCTAGGCAGTTTCTTTATTCCTTAACCAATGAAATCAACAGATTGATATATGACACTCCCACATCAAATGGTTGCTTAAATGGGTCTTGGACAATGACGATATCAATAGACATGCTAACCCAGAAGGGGGGAAAATCTCATGGAGGCAGCTAACTATTCCAGAAAGGGACAGTCAGCCTCTCCCCCTAAGTGGTTATCCACTAGAAAGTGGTCAGTTCTGAGAGCATAAAGACATAAACAACCAAAATGGATTCAGTGGGTTGTATTTATATATTCATGCATATATGTGCAACGTATGTAACACTGATAATCAATGAAAAATATATGTAGCAATATAATCAAAGAAAAAGAGGGACTGGAGAGTAGAATATTCATGGGAGGGGTTGGATGGAGGAATGGAAAGAAGAGACATGATATTACTATATTTTAATTAAAAAAAGTTGTATTGTGTGTTGCTAGTGTTTTTCACTTCAGGTGAAATAATTGTTTGGGTGTAATACTTGGAAATCTTTCATTATTGTATGTAAGGCAAGTGTGCATGCCCGTCTATTAACATAAAAAAGGTGCATCCAGTAGTCTTCAGCTATTCAGCAGTAGCTAATAATCCCAGAATCTGCTCAACCCAAACTAGGTTAAAATTCATAATAAATAGTGAGAAAAGATACCTGATTATTGGTGACAACTATACTAATCTGTGGGGACAAGGATAAACGTTTATACTATAGTCAGCGATTATGCTGGTTTAGTAAGGTGGTTATAGTGGTTTCTCCTTCAAGATTTATGACTTTGCTAGCCTTGGGTAGCTGACTAGGTTTCCAGTAACCATGCAGGATCTCCCTCTTCTTGAGTGCATCTTATATTCAATTAGAAAGCTCTTAGTTACTACCAAGGTATGTGTGCCATTATTGCATCCTGCCATGGTGGCTTTTGTGATTCAGAGACGTCATAGGTGGGAGGACTATGGGTTGCTTTTTTCCTTTGGAAGCGTCATAATACATAGATCCCTTTATAGAAAACCATAAACAAAGGCAGAGTTGGGAGCCCAGGCTCAACCGATACATATACAACACAATCTCTGCACCTTGAAGAAAGATTGTAAAAGCCAGAGGATCAAGGAGTTCGTTGTGAGATTCTATTTTCTGGAGATGTCAGAAGTTACACTCATCGGGTACCATCGACACGACTGATAAATAGGAGCTGAACAACAAGATACCAATAGAGCTGCCAAAGTCGATGGCAGAAAGACCATGCAGCCTCAGCGCAGACAAGAACGACCAGCCCCTAATAAAGGATGCCAATGGGAGAAACAGTCTTCGCCAAGGGAGAGCATGCCAATTGATTATGCAATACTAAATGGTTATCCCTGAAAATATTACTGTAAATATTAATCAATCTTAACTTATGTGTTTAGGAATGTATAGAAATAGATAAATATACCTTGAATTTTCAAAAGAGCAAAGTGGAGAGTACAGGGCAGGACTTGGAGTAAGGAAATGGAAGGGAGAAAAAATGCAATTATAATTTCAAAATATAAAGTGATTTTATTTAATTCCTTATGGGTGTTTTGACTAAGATCAAGTGTGAAGATTCTGTTTGGACAAAGAAACTCACCTTTAAGCTTTGGTTATTTTATAGACTAGTAAGCCTGTGATTATAGCTACCAAGTTGAAATCAGACAGGCAAACTATAGCCTGGGCTACTCATAAAAAAAAGGGAAGTGGGATGTATGGCAGAAAGTGTATATGGATATAAGCCGAGCATCTTCATTATCTGTTATGGACACAAACCTGAGCATCTTCATTATCAAACTTTTCATAGTAAATTTTATTGATTTCTGAGCTGGCCAATAACCTGCATGTATGCCTGTGACAGTCAACCCTGTCAATGATGTTATCTCATCCTGGATCCCACACCCGTCACGCTTTGTCTCCTGAGTCATTGTTTCTTTATCTTTCTCTTTTAGACATTTCTCCTTTTTTCTATTTAAAGAATGTTAAATGCTTTATCTTTTTGAGCTTTGAGTTTTCATTTAGTATTATACTACTAATGAGTCCCTTGGTATAGTTCACATTTTTCAAACTCTCTGTAATCATTCTATTTCACAAATATAAAAGTATGTGTTACCTTTGCCATTCATGGGAAGTTGTTAAGACTTCTCAGCTATTTTGAAATTAATAGGAATATTCTCAGATATGTATTTGTATGTTTAAAATGTTTGTATTTGTATTCTGAAGTTGCTTCCAGTCACCAGGTTATGAATCTTCACATATTGGTACAGTGCCAAGCTGGGTTTTTTTTGTCTGAAGTGACTTACAGTTTTACCATCAGTATAAAAGAGATACTTTGGAGGCATGTGGAGACATTTAAATTTACCTTCATTAGAAACCACATGCTACGTGTTTAAATGTGCTTTTTCTTTTGCTCACTAATAATACTGAACACATTTCTACATGTACTAAGTATGTTATGTGAAATGTTATCTTTTGATCCTTACTCATATTGCAGTTGAATTCTGTCTCCTTTACTAGTTTCTAGATGCTCCCTCTCTCAATTCTATGTATGTGTATACATATAACCATGCACATATGTAATTTACAGTTATTCTTCACTGCTTGTGTGTCTTGCAACTGTGTTCTTCCAGGTAACAGTTTTTTTTCCCTCACTCTCTATCTTTACTTCTGACATTAAGAATAGTAATATATTTAGGTGATGGGGAGGTGTTTTTTTTTTCAAGCAGGCAATGTTGTTTTAAAGAAATATCTTTCTACTCACGTCTAAAATATATTCACTTTAGTTTCTACTATAAATTTTCAAATGCTGTGCTTGACACTGGAGTTGCTGACTCTCCATTCAGAGCTTAGCTCTTGCTTTGACGTATATTTTCCTTAGGGGTGCAGTTTTGCTTTTCAGCAGAGGTAAACTCGTCTGGCAGCTCCATTTCTCCACTGACCCGATGCCATCTTTTATCACATAGCGGTTATGTCACAGGATCTCAGGCAGGTCTCTTGTGCTCTCTGTTCCCTTTCTCTCTCTTGTTTGTCCCTGCTTTGTTGAGTCATGGTGTCCTGACTACTACGGTTCCACACAAAGCTATGGCTGTAAGTGGCCGCTCTCAGATCCCCATCAGGAGCACTTGGTTAACCTTTCAGTTCTATACATATGTCAAGATTTTCTTATCAATTCCTTCCACATTTTGCTTAGAATTAAAGTAAATATCTACTTTACTTTGGGGAGATGGAATGTTTGGCAAGTATTTAGTTCTTCTGTGCTTTAAATGGTACAGAATAGCTCTTCATCTGTTTACCCTTTGTCTTAAGTCAGACTGTTATGAAAATTTCCCTATGACATGTAGTACAATTTCTAATTGGTTTTAGTAATAAAAATTTCTGACTCTAGATATAAGGGCAAATGCTGAAAGATCAGAGAAGTAAGGGAGCCAGCCACTAAAGAGACTTTTTTTTTTTTTTACCTCTATTGAATCCTTAGACTAAAGGAGGGGGCAAGATCCTGTCTCCATGAATTCTCCTCTCTGCCCAGCCAGATCACTCCTGTCTCCACTTCCCTAGTGCTGGGATTAAACACACGTGATCCCAAGTGCTGGGATCAAAGACTCTGTTTCTCTTTCAGACTGGACCAGTATTGTGTAGCCCGAGGTGGCCTTGAACTCACAGAGATCTGTGTGTCTCTGCAAGCGCTCAGATTAAAGGTGTGCACCACCACCTGCCTCTATGGCTAACTAGTGGCTTAGCTCTGCACTCTCATGTTCAGACAGCTTTATTTGTTAGATCACAAACAAAATATCATCACAACGACAGGCATGTATTTTGTTCTTTGTACTTTGATGTATTTGACATTGATTGACAATATCATAACCTATATTTTTCTGCAATTATGTATTTTTATTTTGGGTCCTGATATATGGATATGTAGCTGACTTTTGGGATCTTCAATCTCTAAACCTTGCTCAAATTTTTTCTATGCCTTTTAACAATACTAAAAGCTTTCAGATTCCCATAGAAAATTATGGGGGAAAAGTGACATGCTTATTTTATCTTTTTCTATACTAATTTTACCTATCTAATTTTATTTTCTTAAACTATCCAAGAACTCTAATACAGTGTTAACTAAAAGTAGCAAAGTGAACATACTTATCTCATTAGTTAATCTAAAAAACAATGTTTTTTTGTATTCCCTAAGGGTTTTTAAAAACAAGTATTTTACTAGATTTCATATTTTTCTCTTCAAATTCAATATGAATATGATAAATAACTTTTGACATTTAATAAAGCTCATGTCATTATCGAAATGATCCAATGAGTTTTCTATTTTAATCTTTCAATGTAGCAAATTAAAGTTTTAGATTTTTCTTATATTAAACTTTGTATCATATAACTCAAATCAACCTATGTTAACCATGGTTTATTACATATTATATGGAGGTCTAAATTTGATCTGAGAACACTTTGTAGCTGACTTCTTGAGTGAAAAGGCCTTTATAATATTCTTTCTATCTAAAGTTTCCTTTTGGTTTTGATGCCTCATTAAACTGGCCTCCTACAACATACTGGGATGTACTTCTATTTTTTTTATTGCCAGGGACAATATACATAAAATTGCAATACAATCTTTCTTGAGACTTTTGGAAAAATTTCCTCACAAAGCACCTGAAAGCACTTATAGAATACCTAGGGTTTGTTATGTTTTTATTTTAGGTAAATTATTCCTTCAAATAAAGTAATAGATATAAGATAATTCAACCTATCTATACTAATTACTACTTAAACTGCTTAACTAACGTTTGCTTTTCAGCATTTCCAACCTATTATAACATAGTTGTAGTTATAGCTACACAACATAGTTATTTCTTCCAGTTTGAAACATATCCTCCTCAATGTGGAGCCCCAAAGAGGCCAAAGGTCAGAGAGTTTGGGTCTTGTTTTAAGTTCATTCAGGGTTATTGTGCCCTAACTCAAGCAAAGGTGCCACCTAGTTGTGAACCAGAGTTCTGCTCTCTGAAGGCTATTGTCAATAGGTGTGGCTAGTTGCCAGACCTGTGCTCCTGAAATAGGGAAGTAGTTGGTTACTACCTAGAACAAAAGTCTAAGGCTCCAACTAAGTTCCAGTTCCATTTATGGAAATAACCTGGGATTCCACCCAGGGAGTGGTTTGCCTATAGAGTGTTTGGTGTAGGGCAGGAGTCAAGGGCATGAGCAGTGACTGTACCCCAAGACTTTCAATTTCTATGTTAATGCAGTCCTTTTATTCTACTCCCACCTTTTGAAATGAGGGGTATATTAAGCTGTTGGAAAATAAAACACAGGTGAATTTTCAGTACTCACTGAAATTCCCTCCTGTACTATCCTACATGTTTCTGTGTTTTATTATTTTCTTTTACATCTTCATATTCTTTACTATATTTCTAAATTTCCATGCCTCCACTCTTAAAAAAAAAAAAAGGAATTTTGTTGAAGCTAGCCCCTGACACCTGAATGGAAGGGGAGAGGCTCAAAACTCAAGAAACAAAGTGATCGTGAACTAAATGTTACTTACAAACCAAAGGAAGTCCTGGGATTTTAGAGATTCACGGGACTCCACCCTCATCCTCCCATTTCCCCCACTCCCACCCACTAGGGTTTTAGAAGTAGCTCGCCCTGCTAGGGGGAAGAACCTGGTCAGCCAGAGCAGCCACCTCCACACACTGCAGGGAACCCCAGTAACACAGCTCTCTGTTCCCATCATCCACACTGGGGCAGCTGCCCTTGAGTCACCCACACTCCTGTAAGTAATCCCAATAATAAGCACAGCCAGGGTGGAATCATTTCTTTGATCTGCCATTGCATCAAACAAAAAGTGAATGGATGCTGCCTTTTCCTTTGGAGGAAGAAGAATAGTGATTCTAGATAGGATATATATATATTCTGCTGAGTTCACATAGTGTTGTTCATTTGTATTGTCTTTAAGGCTAACAATTTGGGATTAGGTAACCTAATAAGCACTTGTTCCTAGAGAAGCTAAGAATTGTAAGCATCTTTCCATCTAGTAGAAAGGGCTTCTTGTAAGTTTCTCCCTAGGCACATTGTTCTTCAAAATGCATTGTCTGGAGTGAAAATATGTTTGGCATGTCTTCCCCGGGAGAGTCATGTGGTTACACTTAACTGTACATTGTTCTGTGTTCAATCACTACCTTTTGATGTGTCTGCTTTGACCCATCATATTGCTCATAATCTTTTGTTTCTGTTCATTAATGTTGCCACAGTTTACCACCTTATTCCTTCTTATCTTAATAAACTCATGGCTTTGTTTTTCTTTTGTGTTGATTTGTGTTTAATCAATATTTATTTGTTATTTTAATCCATTTCCTGTTACCTTCTTTGAGTTTAGTTTTCGTCATATTTTAAGTCCTTTTCTAAGGACTTGGCAGTTTTCATGTTGGCTACTGCTCTTCTAATAACATAGATAAGAACTATATGAAACAACATTTAGTGGCAGGGTGGTGTTTTCAACTGTGTAGGCATTATCAGCTCACTTTGAACATTAGCCTCTAGTTTAATTGCTATGTGATCATGAATATCATGGTTTGCATAGTATCTATTCATGCAATGTGTGGATACTTCATTTCTCCCCTAGTGCATAATCAGTGCTGGTCAATGCTTTTGTATTTAGTAGAGAAGAATGGTAGTATCACATTTTGGGGGGCAGAGCACTCAACACAGTCTATTTGAGTCAACTCATCTAATTCTAAATATTCTTTTACCTACTATGTTAGATTTAATCAATATGCATTACAATCTTTCTATTTGTAGAGAGAAATTATATTTTTTATGTTTTTATCATGCATCTGTAGGAGCATACATAGGAAAACTTGCTGTAGCATATATAAGATGAATGGTTCTCATAAGTTCCTCAGTAAAGATAAGCTCTCTTAGTAAACACACTGAATTACTTCAGCGTTATATATCCAATATTCAGAAAGAAGCATGCTTCATGAGTTGTGCACTCTGCATTTTTACTTCTGATCTTTGTGTGCATATCCGCTTTTTTCACCCCCATTTGGGGGAAAATTTGGATTTTGCTTATTAGTCAGTTGGTCACTTTTTCTTATTCCCTACTGAGTTTTAGATGTTTATGATTACTAAAACTACAATGTCAGTTTACACATTTTTTCATTTATTTTGTTATAACACCTTACTATCATATTGTCATCAAAATTTTCACAGTTTTAATTTTTTTTCTAGATTGATGGCTACACCAAACCCTAAAGGAAAAGCACTTGGTGCTGTGACATGTTCATCACATCCTGACCTACCATGGCTGTGAACTGTGGCCTTGGTTATTAATAGGGTAATTCCTTTTTCTTTTCCTTTTGGTCAAGGTACCTAATAACATTTAAATCCCATATATCTCTGACTGTCGTCTTTATTGGTTTCTTCTATTTAATGATTTCATCCAGTTTTAACTATCAGGTGAATAACCATTTAGAAAGTCTTTGAGACCTTTATGTCTGGTTACTTTTCATGTTCTCAAATTTGAATTGTAGTTTGGTTGACATAAAGTTATTATATCTTTAATACTTTAACAACTTTATCCAGTTATCTTCCTGCATCCTTTGTTGTCATTAAAAGATGCTGTAAATCTGGTTTGTGGTCTTTTATGGCTGACTCCTCAATTTTAGAGTTTGCTTTTTGTCTTTAATATTCTGTGCAATATTAAAATCCAATGCAATCTTAGGAGGAGGTGTTGCAAACACATTGCATCAAACAGAAAGTGAATGGATGCTGCCTTTTCCTTTGGAGGAAGAAGAATAGTGATTCTAGATAGGATATATATATTCTGCTGAGTTCACTTAGTGTTGTTCATTTGTATTGTCTTTAAGGCTAACAATTTGGGATTAGGTAACCTAATAGGTACTTGTTCCTGGAGAAGCTAAGAATTGTAAACATCTTTCCATCTAGTAGAAAGGGTTTCTTGTAAGTTTCTCCCTAGCCACATTGTTGTTCAAAATGCAGAGAACAACAGACTCTTGTGTAGCCAACCACTAGATACATTGACACTTACAGTGAAGCCCTGCTGTGGGATAATGGTCTTGTATTGGTTTAATATAATGGTCATTGGCCAGTGGCCAGGCAGGAAGTATAGGCGGGGCAACCAGGCAGGAAGTAGCAGTGGGGTGATGAGAACAAGAGAATTCTGGGAAGAGGAAAGACTCAGTCTGCAGTCCTCACCCAGACACAGAGGAAGCAAGATAAGAAGGTCTCACTGATAAAAGGTACCAAACCACATGGCTAACAAAGACAAGAATAATAAACTAATTTAAGATGTAAGAATTAGTTAATAAGAAGCCTGAGCTAATATGCCAACCAGTTTGTAATTAATGTAGACCTCTGTGTGTTTCTTTAGCACTGAATGGCTGTGGGACTGGAAAGAACATAGTCAACACAGCTGCTATACCTAAACCTCATGGGACAGCATGGAAGGGGAAGAGGAGAGACTGTAAGATCCAGAGGACCAGGACATCAGCTGTGAGACAGTGTCTTCTCTATAGGACAGGGAAGGCATACCCATGAAATCTCAACAATATAGTCACCTACAAATATGATCTCCATGAGCGTAACATGTAACTTTGTTGTAGGAAGGCTGCTTGTTTGTTTCTAGCTGCTCAGCCCCAAAATAATCCCACAAAAAAACTGTATTATTTGCAATACTGTTTGACTAATAGCTTAAGTGTATTTCTGGCTAACTCATATCTTAAAATAACCCATCTCCAATAATCTATGTATCGCCACAAGACTGTGGCTTACTAAGTAAAGTTCCAGTGTCTTTTCTGGTAGGTCTACATGGCTTCTCCTGACTCCACCATCTTTCTCCCAGCCTTTTGTTTAGTTTTCCCTGCCTACCTATATTCTGCTCCTCGCAGGCCTAAGACAGTTTCTTTATTAACCAATGTTACTCACAGCATACAGAGGGAATCCCACATCATAGCTTTATGATGTATTTTTGAAATAATAATACTTTCCTGAGCCATAGATAGATAGATAGATAGATAGATAGATAGATAGATAGATGATAGATAGATAGATAGATAGATAGATGATAGATAGATAGACAGATAGACAGATAGATAGAGGTATGTGTGTAATTATGTAGCCATGCATATCTCACATAATTCAACAAACTACAAGCTAAGATATAAATGAAGCTTAAGTATTACAAGGTCCTTACATTATTGTAGGAAAGGGTAGAGGTTCTTTTAATTTTAAATATTAATCTCTATTGTAAACAGTATTAGAATGATAAAATAGAAGATGATTTCTACTTTAATGTCCAGAGAAAATAGCCTAATAAAATGTGACTCAACAGAAGTCAAGAAAGGAGAGAACTGAGAACTTGGAAGAAGCAAGGCAAATAGAATACACTTTAAAAATGATAGATTTTGATTCAAATAGAACAGCAATTATGTTATATAAAACAAATGCTTCAACTGTTAGAAAAATGTGATCTAACTGGATAAAGAAAAAGAGCACTGTGCAATTATAGGAGACACTGAAAACATAAAATTATGGAAAATGTGATAATAGTACTCCACAAACCTTAATTAGAAGAAAATTGATAAAGCTAGATCAATATAAGATTAAACAGGCTATTAAGAAATAGCATTACTAAGGAGACATTTTAAAGGCTCAGCTTAATTCTCATGGAAATTACATGTATTTACTAAAATCATTCCTTCAAAATATGCAAAGCAAGAATTCGGCAGGGTATAGGATATGAGCTAAGCAAGTGGAGGAGGAGGACCTGTTCTTCCATCAAATGACTGAACACTTAGCACTGTGCTTTTCCTATTTAGGAGTCAGTACAACTATCCGTCAAGGTCCCAAGTGTGTTGTGAAATGACCCTGGTAGATTCTCGGTGAATCGCTTCAGTTGTCCCAATCCTGATTTATTTATGAATCCCTGTCTTCCCCAGGCTGAACTCACAGAACACTATGTGACAAAAAGTTCACAGAGCGGCTTGCCTCAACACTGATTAGCAATGATGCTGCAGCCTTTATTAAACTTATTCTTAGAGTGTCAAAAGCTCTCCTCAAGTCGCTTTCTGTCATGAACAGACAATGCAATTTTTAAAGATTAGTTTTGTGTCTTTATACTTTCTGAGTTGCTTTTCCTAATTTGGCGTGGTTGTAAATTATGTTGGCTGGTTTCAAGTAAGATGTGATAATTTATCACCTTGAATTCCTCAACTCAAACCAGTTTACTCATAGCATGTCTTCAAGTTCAAGCATTACTAAATTTGATAACTTTTTCATAAAAGGTTTGCATCTATGTCTATTCTAAGCTTGATCATAATTTTCCTTTTATGTCCCTGTCCAGTGTTGGTTTGACTACTACACTGGTGTTGTGAACTCTTGCCTGATCCCAGTTAATTTTGAGATCTGTCCCATTTCTGAAGCACTTACCTAAGAAAAAGATGCTAAAATCCTTCCAAGAATTTGATCCTGTTTTTTTCCTATCACTTCTGGGAGTTTTTTGCTTTATGTAATATCCAGGTTTGTTGGACTACTTCCTGGTAAAATACATATCATATCAGCATATCCCTTCTTTCTTCACAGTGTTTCTTACCTTTGTCTCTCTTAACCCTGCAACATCTAATGTCCCATTGCCATTTGCATTGTTATTTTATAATAAAGCTCTTTAGAAAAAATGTTTTAATATATTTGCTCCCACATTACTCCCCTCCTAGCCCTTCACAGCCATCTTCCTACCAACTCCAAGCGCCCCCACACTTGTATTGTTTTCAACAATAGGGCCTTTCCTTCAGTATGGGCAGTGCAATCTATAGTCTTGGCAAGAGCCTGGGTTGTTTGGGGATTCCCATAGCCATGGTACCCTTTGGCTAATAACTCAATTAGACAATTGGATGTAACCCATCCCTGATAACAAATCTTTATTTGGTGATGAGAGATGTCCAGTTGGGGTTTTTTCTCGCCTGTGATTTGGGTGATTTCATTTCATTTGCTTTTGTGTGTGTGTGTGTATGTGTGTGTGTATATGTGTATATAAAATTTTATGTATACACACATAAATGTTTATGGATGTGTATATAGATGATGTAGGAAATTTCTCCTTATTATTTTTCATACTACCTCTCAAATAACCCTTAATTTTAGCTGTCTCTCCCCATATTCCCTTCTTTGACCCCTTTTCCCTCTCTCTCCCTGTTGGTTCCTCCCATTCTAGTCCCCACCTCATCCATTCATGACTATCTGTTTTATTTCCACATCCTTGAGATCTACAGCCCCTCTCCATTCACTTATTCTATTCCTAACCTTTGCAACTCTATGAACTGCAACTTACTTATCCTTCACTTAACAGCTAATATCCATGTGTAAGTGAGTACATACTATATTTGTCTCTCTCTCTGGGATGTCTCACTAAGGATGATCTTTTTTTTTTCTAGTTCCATCTATTTACTGGTGAGTTTCATTATTTCATTTTTTTAACAGTGGAGAGATATTCCATTGTGTGAATGTACCACACTCTCTTTATTCATTCATCTGATGATAGACATCTAAGTTGTTTCCAATTCCAGCTATTACGAATAGAGAAGAACTGACCATGGCTGAGCAAGTATCTCTGTGGTAGGATAACATGTCTTTTCGGTAATATGCTCAAGGGTGGTAGAGCTGGATCTTGAGCTAGATTGCTTCCCATTTTCCTGAGGAACCATCACATTGATTTCCATAGTGATTGTATGAGTTTGCTCATGCGCGCGCGCACGCGCACACACACACACACACACACACTATAAAAACACATAATCAGAAATCATAATATATAAGTAAAAAATAAAAATAAAAAGGCCAAAAAGTGCCCCCCAAATAATCAAAATCACTATGAGATAAGAAGTCTACAAAAATATCATTGTATTTATTTTGTGCTAGCCATCTCCCCACCCCTGGGCGTGGGGCTACCATTAAGTATGGTTCATATACACAGTGAGACTCCATTGGAGAAAACCAAGTCTTCTTTTGCAAGCAGATGCCAATTGAAATTAGCTTCTTGGTTAGGGATGGAAGCTAGAGTTCATTTCCCCCTCTTGTGTTGGGATCCCCTCTGACATGAGTCCGTGCAGGCCTGTTCATGCCACCACGGTTTCTCTGGGTTTATGTGTGTGTTAGTCCCCTCTGCAAGACACTGTTTCCTGGATGCCACCTCCCCGCTTGTTCTTTTACTCTTTCTACCTCCTCGTCCTCATAGCTTCTCAAGCCCTGAGGGGAGGGCTTTCCCACTAAAGACTGAGCGTTCTATTCTCTGCACATTGCCCAGGTGTTGGTCTCCATGCCGGTTCCCATCTACTGCAAGAAGAAGCTTCTCAGGTGATGGCTGAGTGAGGCACTGACCCATGGGTATAGCAGAGTGTCGTCAGGAGTCATTCGGTTGCTGTGTGATCAGAACAGGGCCCACGAGCAGTCATGTGAGAATTCTGAGTGCTTGAGGGAACACTTGAAGAAAACAGAACAAAAGTCTTGTGACTCGCTTTCTTCAAAGCATGAAAAGGCTCTTGGAGCGTATATTTGTGCTTCCCCTCCCCAGGGGTATCAGAAAGGCATGGCTTATTCCAGATGGCTCATTACTACCCACTGTCGGTTATCAGATAGAGTTAGACTGCCCATTGTATGCGTCTATGGGAAAGCACGTGTTTGCCATGCATGGCTTGTCTTTGGTATATAGCTTGAACTCATGTGAACTTTATTCATATGAACTTGCTGAACCCTTAGAGTACAAATTGTCTGCTGCTCTGAATGAAGCTGGTCATGGCATTGCTGCTGGAAGAGCAAATTTCAGTAGCTCGGACAAACTGGAGAGGAGCTGCGGCATCGCGGAGCCCACACACGCAGGAGACTTTTCTGAGGGCCGAAACTTCATTCCTCATCTTATTTTTCTCTCTGTTGGATGCTCTTTTTTTCTTGCCTTACATTTTCCCTCATCTCTTTTATAGCATCTAAAACAAAGATTTCTATGCAAGAAAAAGACTACCTCATAACCACAAGCTATATATTTTCCAAAAACAAATTAAAATCTTTACATAAGAAAGAAAATTACATGATGATCACAAGTTACATGTTTTTCTTAAGTAGCCCACAAGTAGTTCAATGTTTTTCTTCAGTCCCAAATAATGACTCTTTTATTACTAATGAACAAAGTTTTAAGCAAGCTCAGTATACCTCAGCCGGTTCCTTCTGTACTGGCAGGCAGCTGTTTGTGGTTTTAGTGCAGCAGGTTCCCAAATTTCATTTGCGTGGTCAGCTAACCATGCATTTTGCTTTACACATAATAGGGTCATTTAATCTCCTTTCCCAACTTTGCTTTCTCAAGGTGCATACAGGGACCTGTGATTAATTCTGTAAGCTACATGACCAAGGAGCCAGGCCGAAGCCTGGGCGTGGAGAAGTAATTGTTTTTCTTTGATCACCAGCCCATGTTTCCATAGGCAGAGTTCATGGGTTTCTAGTGCATGAACTTGTTCTTATTTTTCATCCTCTGCAAATCTCACGTCTAACAAAGGAAAAGGTGGCTTTTAGCCTATTTTCACCTTTTTGTGTCTTTTACTGGAGCAATTGACAGAACAACCTAAACCATTTCCCTATCATCTTTACTAACTGTCTTAACCATCTGGATCTTTTAGGCTCAGGAAGTTCAGTTAAGTCATAGTCTTATTAACTAATCATCATTGCTCTTATAAGAATCATTTTCATTATGATCTGCCAGTAAATTGCCCAGAGAGGAGTGTGATTTTTCCCAAGAAACAATCACACTATACCAGATAGAGTGGGGATGCCTTCATAGTAACCACATTATGCCAAATGCAGCAGGAACAGACAGCAGCAAACAGAAGGGAACACAGCAGGAGCAAGGGGTCTTCTGGAGACAATCCTCCCAGGGCCTTGCCTCTCCAGGATGCACCCAGAGTAGCTTGGTTATCCTCTGGGCTGCATTCCATAAGCCCCATTGCTGTCTGCAGCTCCCCAATATGGTCATGCAATATGCATTGCATGCAATATGGCAATGCATGAAACTTTAGTTCATCTCACTTAACAGTTCCATTCTCCCAGGTCCCACTGCCTCTGGAGCGGTGACACTATGCCTTTTAGCGGACAGTAGCAAATACAGGTTTTTAATGACTGCTCCCTCCCTCACTGTTGCATTCCCATGCCTATAAAGGCCGTAGAGAGGTGATGATGCCATGTTCTGCTACCAGCTAGAGAGGTATGGAGCATGCTCCCCCGTGTTTGACAATTATGAACGCTCTGTGCTGACCCTAGGGAAACGGTTCCCTGAGCAGCTCTCTTAAAGGAAACCGTTTTACAGCATTCTCAATTCAGGGGTTCTCCTTTCGAATTATTTGTATTTTCACAATACAGAACGTTGATGGGGGCAGTAGTTCTTGTCCATTTGGTGCCCCTATTATCCCAGCGTAGAGCGGTAGGTTTACTTTTAATAGGATGGATCTACTTAACAATTATAACGGTGCCATGTTACTTCCTGGGAAGACCGTAGTAAAGAGTCCTCCAGAGGAAACCAGTGAGTTCACTACGCCCATCACAGGTGACTACTGCATTCTGGGAGCTCCCTGAGCGACTGCTGAGAGCTGCTTGTCCCCCTCTTCCCAGCAAATGCTTGATGCTGATGTAACTCTTGAGGTGGGGCTTTTGTTTACTTCCTGAGCCTTCCGGCCTCAATCAAGATCGCCTCTCCAGGACAGAGAATTTCAGTTTGGAGAAAACTCCTACACACGTGGCTTTTCCCACTGCCTCGTCTGCTGTTTTAAAGCCACCCACACAGTCCCCTAATTGAGCTGCACGCCACCTTTCCCATGCTCCATTTACTTCCTCTCCCCATAGACCCGGATAAATGCAGTGAGCAGTCACACGGCCCAAATGCCATCCTACCATGAAATTTCCTCCACTAGACAAATTAGCCCATTATTTTTATATTCAGCTTCACCGAAGGTCTTAGGACATGGACAAAATGAAGGCAGATGGCGTGCCAGGGTGTAATGAATTGACTCCAGCTTAGCTTGCGATGGAGACCGCTCCTCTCTGAATGTTGTGAGCCCTGCCTTCACCGTTCCCATTCCTCTCAGCATCCTTGTCTTTCAAATTCTAGCTGGAAGAATCCATTAAGTTCTGCACACCCAGTTCTATGGGTTTTCTACCCAAAAGATCCCAAATCGTCCCCATTCTACCTGCAAAATGAGACCAAAGGCCTAACAACCACAGGGTCATGCTTATCACAACAATGGTCCCACTTGGGGGAATGAATTTGCCTGTATTTGTTTCTTTTCTCATTCTAGAAACATCTGACAAATGTAATTTAAAGAAGGAAAGGTTCTTTGGGGCTCAGGGTTTGAGGCATCTCTGCCATGGTAAAACGGAGTCAGGGTGGCAGGATCATTAGGCAGCTGGTCGCATTGGACCCCCAGCCATGGCGCAGAGTGAGTGAGGTGAATGCTTCCGGTCAGCTAACCTTCTCCTTTTGACTCAGTCTAAAGTCCTATCCCATGGGGTGGTGCTGCTCACACTCCAGGTGGTTTTTCCCTGCTCAGTTAACCTTCTAGAAACACACTTAGAGACACAGCCACAGGTATATTTTTGTGGTGATTTCAAATAGAGGCAAATTGACAAGGCAGACAAATGATCACACTGTACTAAAACTCATGAAACTTGAGGAGAAAACAGGGAAACAAGCTGAAGACCCAGAGTCTGATGGAGAGTCCTGTGATGATATTAACTGTTGATAAACTGGATCTGGGCTCACATACGAACAAGCCTCTGCGCACACTTACAGAGAATGTTTAGTCTCCACCTGTGAGGAATTTATGACCTGTCCCTGAGGTGTTACATCAACGAGTTTAATTGCTTTATAACAATCATTCTAAAGGTGAGCAGCACCATTCCCTGGACTAGACTCTTGGACTATACTGAAGGGGGAAATGAGCTGAGTACCAGAGTCCATCACTTTCATCTTTCTGGTTATGGGTGTGAGGTGATCAGCTGCTTCAAGGTCCCTTTGTTCTGATATCCTTCCTACGAAGGACTGTATCTCCAAACTCTGAGCTGAAATAAATCCTTTCCCTCTTCCCTTGCATCTGTCGGGGGTATCCTATCAAAGTAACAGGAGACAAACCAAAGGCAAGCCCATACACTCTAGGAAAAGTGAACTCATTAAGGTTTAATGTTTTAAATTTCATCAAAATTATGAGGTTTTTCCTCTGTGGAAGAAGATACTATTAGGAGGATGAAAAGACAAACTAAAATTTGGGGGAGCCATTCTCAAATCACATAAGAGGCAAGGAATCTGTGTCTATACTGCATGAGTCACCCTCCTTTCCTCCTCTGGGCTTGAATGAGTTAAAGATCCAAACTAATAGCATTTGAATTAATTCTTCATGGCAAAAGCCAGGAGTTGGGATGATAGTGGATGTGCTCCCCAGTGTAATGATTGTTCTGTCTCTTTAAGAGACAAGCCACGCCCATTCCCTCCCCCATCTGCTGAGGCAGGCAGATCTTCCTTCCTGCTTGCAGCCTTAGTCTCTCTTTCTTTTCCGGCTCCCTCTCAGAGAGGCAGCTTCGGTCTCTCCTCTCTCTCTTCTCTCTCTCTCTCTCTCCCTCTCTCCTCTTCTCCCTTTCTCCCCTCCCTTCCATAACCACTAAATAAATATTCAACCTCACTCTGCATGGTGTACCTATCCAGATGCCTGTCTCTCGGGGACCAGCCACCTTCAGAGACCTGCCGCGTGGTCTTGAGTGCCGTCCCTGCCTGGGACCTGCTCTCAGGACCTGCTGCCCCCTGCCCGCCACCACATGGCCCACTGCCTGCCAACACTTGGGGACCTGCAGAGTTTCTGCTGCCTTCCCCAATTTTTATTTTTCCATAACACCCAGTACCACTGAGTTCTCTCCTCCTAACCACTGAGCTTAATCACTAAGCTTACAGGCAACCAGGTTTTAGGTTCTCTTTCCCTTTCAAGGAAAGAAAAAAAAAAACAATGTACCTAGGTAAAGCCAAGCCCTTGACTTCACAAGGCCATTCTCCAGACACTGACCATATTCTGAAATTGCTTGGGGAGAAGCATTAATTGAATCCAATCTACCACCATACCCACTGCTAAGAATCAAAAACACTTTCTTTTCTATATTGGCTCCCAGTTTATGCACAACAATATCACCTGAAATAGCACATCATGGACCCCGCAATGACATTAAACAACAACCCGAAGACACTCAAATAATAAAATGCCAGCAGAGAGGAGCTCCAAAATTGAATATAAACTCATTGTTATTATCACATTTCCAGAGAGGAAAGATCAGAGATTAAATTTCCTTGCAAATTTGAGTTCAAAATAATTCAAATCCAAAAGAATTGAACTTCAAAACTTAATTTTCTTCTTCATGAGATTTAAAGTCTCAGCATCCAAAGCTTTCTCCCAGTTTAGCTTCAGATCAAGGAGTTCTAAATATCAGGCACAATGGAACCTGGAGCCTTTTCCTACTGGAGTGTGGTTCTTTCTGACTCTCAGAAACTGAATGACTTTAAAATCAAACCTCTTGTGACTATTGCATATAAATGGTTCAAAGAGTTAATTGACGTTAGTTTCTGTGGCTGGGATAAAATACTCCGACAAGAGAAGCTCACATTTGTGGTGCAGGGAATTACAGTAGGGGAAACCAAGGCAGCAGAAGCTTGGAGCATCCGGTTGTGCTATGTCTACAATCAGAAGACAGCAACGGACTAAGGTGTGAAGGCTCTGGTTCACCTCTACATTTTATACAGGCTGGGGTCTTCCACCCAGAGAATGGCCCTGCTCACAATTAATATGAGTCTTCTAAGATCAGTTAGCACAACTGAGGCAATCCCTTACAGACATTCTCAGAGTCTAACACTAAAG
Source organism: Microtus ochrogaster (assembly GCF_000317375.1). Taxonomy (NCBI): domain Eukaryota; kingdom Metazoa; phylum Chordata; class Mammalia; order Rodentia; family Cricetidae; genus Microtus; species Microtus ochrogaster. Next base: position 24,593,687 of record NC_022030.1, read on the forward strand.
ACAAGCACTCACAAGTGTGCCCCTGGGATTGCCTCCTAGGTGTCCAGTTTCAATACTAACCATCAGAATCATATACTCGGGATTGTTGTTCCCAAGCCTGACATCTCACAAAAGTTATGGGATAAGCTAATTTAAAATATATGGCAGTTATTTTATGTAATATTGCATGCAGAAAACTGTTATGATATACCCAGTGATAGACTTATTTGGGGTTATTTTAATAAAGAAAACTATTACTCAGTTAGTGTTTTCATGCTGTATAACAAATCGCTCTAGCGCGCTTTTCCAGACTTGACTCCTCTGCCACCGAACTGTTCTTTTTCATGGTAAGATTCTTACCAGCATCCCAGGATTCTCCCTACCAGACAGCAACAGACCCTGCTGTGACAGAGCTAGCCTAACAGCCAGCCAAAGAGATCCCCGGAAATTTGTTGGGAAAATGAGTTATGTTGTAATGGGAGTGGCAAGGCTGCGTCCCCAACACCCCAGCCGCCTGCTAGCTTATGCCCCGAAATAATTACATGGACACTGTATTCTTTTAAACACTGCTTGGCCCATTAACTCTAGCCCTTACAGGCTAATTCTCAGATCC
>NC_022030.1:24595869-24596311 GCF_000317375.1 Microtus ochrogaster
TTCATTTATTTTTACTTTTAACTTTTTGCTTTTTGAGACAGGTTTTCTGAATATCTTTGTCCTAGAATAACTCTGTAGACCATGCTGTCCTTGAACTCTCAGAGATCGGCCTGTCTCTGCCTTCCATGCATTGGGATTAAAGGTGTACGCTACTACACCTTGAACTCACAAAGATCTGTTTGTCTCTGCCTTCTAGGCACTGGGATGAAAGGCATGTGCTATCACACCTTGAAGTCACAGAGGTCAATCCCCCTTTGCCTCCCAAGTGTTGGGATTAAAGGTGTGTATTACCACACCAAACAACTCTCTTCCTTTTTTTTGTTTTTTACTTTAAGAACTTCAACTTTTAGCCTGCACATATTTTTAACACACAGTAACCATTTAGAAATTTTCTTTGTCTTTGAATCTCTCTTTACTGTATATCTCTCTTTTTCTGACCACA
>NC_022030.1:24597221-24604721 GCF_000317375.1 Microtus ochrogaster
TCTCTGAGCTCACTTCCTCTTCCTCCCAGCATTCTGTTCTGTTTACTCCATCCACCTATGTTCTAACCAATAAAATGGGCCAAGGCAGTTTCTTTATTAGCCAATGACCTTCCTCCATCAGAGTTATTCACCAGGAACCAGAGATGGAGCGATTTCTCTGGATGAGCCATGGAGAACAAGGTTTGTTATAGAGGGTAAGGGAAGAGTCAAGGCAGGAGTGAAGGTGTGAGCAAAAACAAAACAAAACAAAAACCAAACGTGGTTGGGGTGAACCAGAAGCCAAGGAATGCAGGGGCCCTCCAGAACTGGAAAAAAAAGTAGTGTCTCTCCACAAGGAAAGAAGCTGTGCCACTGCCCTATTAACCTCATTTTTAGTGTGTCTGTGAGGGTGTGTGTGCTTGTATGTGAGTGTGTGTGTATGTGAGTGTGTGTATATGTGTGGTAGATCTATGTGACTGTGTGTATGGTGGATCTATGTGAGTGTGTGTGTATGTGTGTTGTATCTATGTGAGTGTATATGTGGTGTATCTGTGTGTGTGGTGTGTCTCTGTGTGTGTGATGTATCTGTGAGTATGTGTGTGGTATAGCTGTGAGTGTGTGTGTATCTCTGTGTGTGTGGTGTATCTGTGTGTGTGTGTGGGATATATCTGAGAGTGTATATATATGTGGGGTATATATATGAGAGTGTATATAGGATATATCTGTGTGTGGGATATATCTGAGAGTGTGTATGTGGTATATCTGTGAGTATGTGTATACATGTGTGTGTGTGTGTGTGTGGTGTATCTCTGTGTATATGTGGTATATCTGTGTGTGTATGTATGTATGGTGTATCTATGTGAGTGTGTATGTGGTGTATCTGTGTGTGTGGTATATCTGTGAGTATGTGTGTATGGTGTATCTCTGTGTGTGTGGTGTATCTATATGTGTGTGTGGTATATCTATGTGTGTGTGGTATATCTATGTGTGTGTGGTATATCTCTGTGTGTGATATATCTGTTTGTGTATGTGGTGTATCTATGTGTATGATGTATCTGTGTGGTATATCTGTGTATGATGTATCTGTGTGTGTGTGTGTGTGTGTTGCATCTGTGTGTGCATATGAATGGAAGCCATGGGTTAACTTAGATGCCTTCCTTAATCATTTTCCACTTTGCTTTTTGCAGCAGGGTCTCTCACTGAACCTGGTTGTGGGATGGGCAATAAGCACAGGTGATCTGCCTGTCTCTGCCTCCCCAATGTTAGAGCCACAAGATACACTACCGCCCTTTGGGGGATTGGAACACGGGTCCTCAAGGCTCAGGATAAGGCAAGGATTTTTACCTACTGAGCCATCCCTCATCCCAGCTCTAACCTCTTAAGATCATCTTAGACTTTCAGTCTAGATACCATTGAGGGAAAATAGAATCTAAGCTGTTTCAAGTCACTAAGTTTACGGTAATTGATTACACAAGTAATAAAAATCAATACACCTGTGCCCAGCTATGCAACCCCAAAATGTCACCAAGCATTGCTAAATGTTCTATAAATCTACCCTTCATCCCCTATCAAGAACCCTAAAAGAAGTGTTTGATTTATTCCCACCATAACAGGTCTGCAGAAGGAATGCACTTCAGCTGACCCAGCTGTGCTAAAGTACCAAGATCTATTCTACTTTTAATGCAATATCAGTTCTAGACTGAGGTTCGGGCTCAAGCCTATGCCATATGTGTGTTGTCTGGGTACTTGAGCTAATGTACAAGGGGCAGTCTCGGATATCCTCATCTCAGGAAGGACTGCAGGAGTTCAAGGAGCAACCAAACTGCGTAAGCACCTTAAAGCTTATTCTAGCATGGTATCCACTCACAGGCCAGACGCTAGAGACATACGAGCAAGCTAACCCCAAGCAGGTAAGAACTCTTCTCAGAGTCGGGATTCCATTAGAGAAATGGACAGCTACAACTGCAAGGTGTACATTTATATATGTAATGTGCATATATATACACATTAATGGGTATATTAAATTGCGATGCTGTGTTCCCACACACTGGGCAGTCAGGAGTAGAGTCTTAGATTGCTTTGATATTGCTGTGATAAAAAACAGTCTGATCAAAAGCAATTTAGGGAGGAAGGGGTTTATATCAGTACAGATTACAGTCTATCGTCACTGGTCGTTGGAAATGAGGGTAGGAGCTCAAGGTGAGAGCCTGGAGGGAGAAGCTACTGCAGAGACCATGGAGGAATGCTGCTTACTTCCTTGCTCCCAATGACTTTCACAGCTTGCCCTTCTATACAGCCCAGTGCCACCTGTCCTGGAGGCAATGGCTGTCCTACCCACAGTGGCCACACTATCCACAGTGGCCTGGGCCCTACCGCACCAATCGCCAATAAAGAAAATGCCCCACAATCTTGCCTACTGACAATCTGCTAAAGACATTTTCTCAGTTGAGAATCCCTTTTCCCAGATGACCATACGTTATGTGAAGTTGACAAAACAGCCAAAGGAAACAAAACAAAACAACTAATTAACTGGATAAGCGAGAAGCAAAACTGAGCTAGGGCCCATGAGACAGAAGCAGGAGCAACCATAATGTGCTAAAAGGTGAAACTGTTCGTCACCACTCTGAGTCAATAACTTCTCTTGTAGGGGTAGCCACGAGGAAAGTGTATGGCTTTCGATACAGAGATGAGCATGTTCCTCACCCAGAAGTCTATGATGCAAAGCACAGTCACCCAAAAGGAGTGAAAGCCAGCAGGCTAAAGGGCTTCCCCACAGTAACTAGCTGAAGCCCGAAGGTAAACATAAAGGCTTTTTGACCCATTTACTTAATGGAATAGCCTTCTCCTCCACCCTGGCACATTCCTAATCTCAGATACAACATCTTTGCCTCACTAATACAATGGAAACCTATTTGTTTTATTCTTGCCATCCATACACACACACACACACACACACACACACATATCTTTCAACCTAATTCTCCTCCAAAATAAAAACGATTGCAAAAATTGTTTCTCCTAAAGCACCTGTATCTCACACAACTAAGAACAGACCAGGCTTCTCCCCTCAAAATGATACCAAGTCTCATTCTGTCCTTGGATGATGGTTTTCCTTCCATTCTTGAGATACACTCCTAGTTTGATACCCTATACCTTGAAAATTGAAAAACTGAGCTTTAAAGGTGGGCTGAATAACTCAGTGTGTCTGGCAATTTGTGAGTGTCCCAAAATATGACAAAGAAGGATTTATTTCACAGGGGGTGTTTGTGGGTATTAAAAAAACATTTAATAAGGATTAATAAGCACGGGGGGGAAGGAGAGGCAGTTCAGAAGAAAGTAAGAGCTAAGACCGTGGGTGTAGAATTTTCAAGAAGAAAAAAAAAACAGTTTTGAAGGTGATGACAGTCCTTGAAACAAAGGAAGCACCTGGGGTTGTGTTGATGGAGCTAGATGACCTGCCCCTCCGTGCCCTTACATGCCTCCAGAAGTAAGATGCTGGTGAGTAGGAGCCATGTCAGATTTCTGACCTCTGAAACCACAACAAAATAAGGAGCTTGTGGGAACTTTACATCTGCTCTAGAACAGGAATACAAAGTACAGGCTGGCCTCACACTGGCTACGGAGCTGACAGCTCACTTCCTGTCTCACCTCCTCTGTGCTGGTGTACAAACATGCTACACCACACTCAAGCCGAGTATGGAGCTCCACCAAGTGAGTACAGGTCCTTTAACTGGTACTCTGTATTACATTATCCTGGAAAGCAATGGAAAAGGAGAACAGCAAAGTAATTTCTATATAAATATAAACAAATACATTAATATCAGAATAGCAGAAATTGTCTTGTGCTATGCTTTTCATACTGCAAATGATTATGTAACCATGCCCAATTTTATAATTACCATCCAGTTATTATTATTATTATTATTATTATTATTATTATTATTATTATTATTGTTTCAACAAGCATTCAGGTGACTTTTCCTTACCTGGTAAAAGGGCTGACCATTCATTTATAAAATGTCTAAGGTACTAGAGTAGTCCTGCCTATATTTATCCAGTTTTTCACTGATCCAAAGTCCAGATTGCAGACATCCTTAGACCTGCCCCAGGTTATCCTGCTGAGTCCTTCTACATAGCAGAGTAGCAACATAGTTTGATCTCCATAGTGGGAATTAGTCATTTACCATCACTATCACCACCAACAACCATTACCATCACCACTACCCCCACCATCACCAATAGTTCAGTGTCTATGCACGATTTCCCAACTTCAAGTTTAATAGAGCTATGGCTGTATCCTCTATTTTAGTTTGTTTATTTATTTTATTTAGTTTATTTATTTTATGAGATGGGGTGTATTAGTGTAGCCTGGCTGTTCTGTAACTCTGTAGACCTGGCCAGGCTGGCCTCAAACTCAGAGATCTGCTCTCCAGTTCCAGAATGCTGGAGAGTGCCCTCTCTTAGATGCATTTCTTTCTCAAGAACTAAACCGTTTATACAAATAGAGCCTAAGTGTGTAGGAAAAGAAAGTGAAGTTGCACTAATGGACCATTAGGGGTGATAGTGAAATAGTGAGAGAAGCTGCTGCCTTTTTCAACCCTTGACACCAGCAGGCTCCATGTATACGACTATAGACAAACAGGGCAGCCTGCAGCACTACCGCATATACGGCGACATGTAATTCATCCCAGTGAATCCTGATGGTTCTTTAAGGTGTTGTCAACCAGGCTACGCTGCAGCTAAGTCTTCAAAGGGTGGTTCAACCACTCCACAGGGCCAGCTGCACTGGGAAGAGCAAGGCCATGGTGAAATGTCTGAACTTGCTCAGCCTCAAGTTTATCGGCATAATTAAATTCCTGTGAAATGGGTCCCCTCATCAGAAGCAATTTCCATGTGTAGGGAATGCATCCTAAAATGACTCTCAGGGAACGACAGTCCTGCATAATCTTTCCATCAGTATAAGTGTATCTTGTGGCCAACAGAGTACATAGAAGGTAATAAACTCCACATTCATGGCCACACTCCATTATATGAGATTCCTTATTAAAAGTCATAAGGAATTATTAAGGAATCATATTTTGAACTATCTATGGAGAGACTTCCCATGACAAGAAACAATAGATGGCCTCAAGGAGCCAAGGCATTTTCCAATTAATTGCCAATAAAAAGCTGAGTTTACAAACTAATTTCTTGTTATTTTCTAGAGGAGAACATAGACTTCTAATCCTTCAGTAGGCAGCTGAAATACGCAATGCCCATGCTCCTAATCCTCTGAAATGGTGAAATGATACATAATAAAAGTTGCCAACTTCATGATGATCTATCACACAACACTGAGAACTTACCCATGACGACAGTAGCATGACATGCCTCGGGACTACACAGGGAGGTTTTCACAAGGAGAACAACCTGGTCTCCAGCATCTCTATCTCGGTGAGAGCAAAGGTCCCTGCCCTCCATGACAGAAGTAATGCATGGAATCTACTGGCTGATGTCCTGGAGGAGAGGGAAGTGTCAGAGCTGCTACTGAAAAGTGAAGGCCTCAGCAATGGCTGCAGCCAGATCGCCTTGGGGGAGTTGATATCTGCATTGCCGAGTTACGGCAAACTAATGACATAACAGACTTTCTGTGTGCCCATTGGACAAGAACAGGTGGTTGTGGAAGAATTCCTTCTGATGATCGCCTAATTTGAATAAAACATCATCATTTCATCATTCTCATTCTGTTTTCTTTTTGTCAGGATTTTGAAAAGTGCTTGGTTGGGTGATTTTTCTTTTCTGTCTTCCCTGTTGTATTTCATCACCTAATGCTACTCATCTGAACACTTTCCTGGGGCTGGTGAGCCCCCTTCAGAGGTAACCCACTTGACCTACAAAGCTGAGACTCAGCTCCACCCCTTAGGAACCATATTATTTGAGGAAGTTACTCAAATTCTGTAAGTGCTATTCTACTTAACTATAAAATAAAGGTGACAATGTTAATGCACGCTGTATAAGTCTATCGGAGAGTTGGTGAGTACATGTCAAAGGTGTAACGAAGGGTATGGTCCATAAAGGAAATTAGTCTATCACAGGATAGATGAATAGGGACCAATTCTCGGAATGGCACTGATTCGTTTAGTTATTGACAATTGTCCTCAGTGTGAATATCACAACAATGTCTAAATTTAATTCCTATAAAATGAAAATGTTAAATGAAAATTAATCTTTCTCTCTCTCCATTCTTCTCTATCTTTATTTATTTTCTGTGAAAACTTCTGCTTACTGTTTGTGTCAGAACATAGAACACACTCTCAGCTTCCTTACACTATTTAATTATATTGTAATAAAAACACAATCGTGCCAAAACAAATTTTCAAGTGTCAAGCAAGCTGTTCACTTATTTGTAAATAAGACCCCTAGGAAAAGCACACACATGACATTCACACTTTCATACACATACAGAGAGAAAGAGAGAAAGGAAGCAGCATTTTTCTTGTAGAAAGAGTGGATAGTTGGTCTCGGGTTAACTAACAGCCCTATTCTTGCAGTGACCATTTGGCCGCTCCTAGGAGGTAAATCTTTATCTTCCTTCTTTCCTCTCTCTCCCTCCCTCTCCCCCACCCTTCCCTTTATGATAATTCTAATTGGGTATCTCTCTTTCATTTCAATCAGAATGGAAGTTTCTATGCATCCTTTAAAATGGTTCCCTGGACACCTACCTCGGCCTTATGATCAGAATAAGCTATTATATAGCAGCAAGGTTTCATGTGGGGAAAAGTCACTTCATAGAACAGTCAGTGAGGTAAAGTAGAATACTAGAATGTGGAGACCCAGGGCCTTGAGGATTTCAATTCATCCTTCTGACTGCAGATATGAACATGTAATCCATCACAGCAGAGCTTTCCTGGTTTCCAGATTCCACAGGAAAGACAACCCACATCCTGTTGTACTGACTTCTACTTTCTCTGTTCAATTGCAATGCACTGAGAGCACTGCAGCTTAGCTCGACTCAGTGGTTAAACATGCTAATCTCATCCTGAAATTAATATCTAACTGGCACTGGAGGGATGGCTCAGCAGTTAAGAGCACTTGCTGTTTTACAAAAGGATTCCAGTTCAATACTCAGAACCTCCCTCAGGCTGCTCACAACTACCTGAAATCTATGTCCAGGGCATCTGATGAACTCTGAGAATACCTGCACACATGCGGCACATGTGGAGAACTCACATATACACCCATAAAATAAACATAAAAAAATAAGGAGTAAACATCTGTAGACATGCCTGTGACACACACACACACACATACACACACACGTGCACACACACAAATAAATACATAAATAACATAAATAATTAAGAACAGTAACTAGGAGGAAGATAGGGATGGCTCAGTGGATACAGTGCTTGCAACATAAGCATGAAGACCTCGTTTGAATTCCCAGCACCAGAGTAAAAGCTAGGCATGGCAGAGTCTGTGACCAAGGCTGGTCATGGGACAGCGGGAACATCTGGTCAGAGTTCAAGAGTCGGTGGGAGA
>NC_022030.1:24607885-24616805 GCF_000317375.1 Microtus ochrogaster
GAGAGAGAGATGGGGAGTCATGTGTGGAGGGAGAGAACGGTTTTATGGAGTAGGTTGTCTCTCTCCACCCTTACGTGGGTTCCGGGGACAGAAGTACCAATAGCCTTTACCCACTGAGCCAAGTCTGGCTCAGGAGTCCATTTCAAAGAGTAGTGTCAGATTTCTTCCATCTAATGCATGAACCAAGATTAGAAGGTGTATTTGTCAAGTCTAATAAGAAGATCCCAGCAGGACAGTCCCTTCCGGACTCCATTATGCCTTATGAGATACCTCAGGCATCAGATGTGAGAGGGACACCTGTCACAGCAATGGACGTTAAGATTTGAGATCACAGGAAAGGTAAGAGCTCCTTCGCATTAAATTGGTGGCTCTCAAACCTGGCAGCCCGGGCATTTCCTGTGCTTAAAATTTCATCTAGCACTGAGTGGGTGGGTTGGGGCGAAGTTCACGCATGCGCATGACTAAGGCATCCTGCGATGTGTCTGAGCTCAACACCGCACACTGCAGCCTCCAGTCGGTCTGTTGAGACTAGCTCAGGACCACTTCCTTCACTGGAAGGACTAGGCTGGCCTCGAACTCACAGACGTCTTGGATAATTCCTCACTCTCTTCAGTGTCTACACTGTGTATAACTTTACAGAGTACAAGGTGGGCTGGGCGGTGGTGGCGCACGCCTCTAATCCCAGCATTTGGGAGGCAGAGGCAGGCGAATCAATGTGAGTTTGAAACCAGCCTGGTCCACAAGAGCTAGTTTCAGGACAGGCTCCAAAGCTACAGAGAAACCCTGTCTCGAAAAACAAAAGCAAACAAACCAACAAAAACAGAGTACAGGCGCCCTCTCACCGCATCCCTACGCTGCGAGATATTCATCTCCATTTTACAGATGAGAGAAACTGAAGAGCCAAAAGATTTGCTGAAGGCCAGAGGCCCAATGAGTCAGACACAGATCTGGAACTTCAGAGAAACCCTTGAGGCCATTGCAGTTTTCACACTAGAACATCAGCTTCCTCCAGGCTTGATGTCCGAGATGATCAGACAGTGGTACTGGAAACCATTTTATTTCCTAGAGGTAGGGAAAGCATGGAGCTCAGATGCTGTGTGATAGACTTTTCCTGGGGCAATGCAACACACACGTAGCTATTCAGTCCGGAAAGAGAACCCAGGACAGGCCAAAGTAAGGATTGCACTAAGGTCCAATTCATTGAACCAGAATGTTTTTGTTGTTTTGATTTTTAATTTTTATTTGAGAAAGAGAGAGACGCTTGAAGCTCTATCATTTGAATTATCTGTACTTCGTCATCCCTGCCCATCCAAACTCCAAATAAACAAAAATTTACTTTTCATTTCATAGAAGACACTCGCTGAATATAAACATGATAAGCCTTCTTATTTTTAGTGTCTCAATAATGTTGAATAAATTATTTTATAACTGCATTTCATTAAATTACTGTTTGCTCTTACTCAAGTAACAGGCTAGGTTGTGTGAGTCATAAATGTGAGGCATAATGAAAATTTATTAAAACCTTTATAATATTTTATATATTTGCAGAAGATATCCTAATGAGGGTTTTTCACTGTTAGTCACAGAAGCATGAGTGAGGGGTTACTTACAAGGAGCAGGGAAGACTCAAAACCAGCTGCATCACCAAAAACCCACCTCCTAACATGGAAGATTCATGGCAACTACGGTGCTCTGTGCACAATTCGCGGGTAGACATCAATTCTCTTGCTGATTCTTACACGGCCAGAGCATCGCTGCCCTCTTCAGTCGCGTTGGTCAGAGTCCCCTTCCCCAGCAAACTGGTTGGGAGGGGAGCACAAGGAACTTTCAACTTTCTATTCTTTAGACTTGTGACCTATTGTATAACATCCCAATGCTCTTAAGCCTCTCCTTCCCTCCTGGAGGAGATCTTTCAATTTAGAGGAAACTGCCCTTCAACACCAGATTGCAGCTATGCAGCTAACCGGTACTACTCCTTAGGTCCTGATACAGAGTGACTAGTGTGCATGCAACTCTGTGTGTGAGAGAGACAAAGTTCGTGGAAGGGAAGCAAAACAAGCAATAGTGGGAATATTGTCACCATCGAGGAAATGGGCAAGATGTACAGGGAAATGTGTCTCTCCTTTTGGGGCTTCAAATGAAGGCAATGTGGTTATTACAAGTGAGCTGCTATGTGTTTGGAAGACTGCCCACTGCACTGGGAAACCAACCATGGCAAGGGGAGGCCACGTGAATCAATGAGGTCACCTTGGATGGTCTTTCTGAGGGTGACAGCCAGCCTGTGTCTGTTTTTATGATTGTGTTTGTGTGTATGTGCTAGTTGGCTGCTAAACAGGATGTTCAAGCAAGCAAGAGCCTGTGTGCATGTGATATAAGTGGAGGGGAAAAAAAGCAAACACCCTGGGAAACATCAGCATAATTATATAGCCAGCCTGTTTTTTTACCTGGAAGTAAATGTAGGCTTCACAATCCCTGTCTGTTGTGACAAGCGCTCAGATACAGAAATGCAATATGCAGGGGAAAACTTCTCCTTCTCTCCTATTAACCTCTTTAACCCTCTAGCACAGCTAAAGTTTTGCCCAACACCTATAGACTAGACTCAGACTTCAAATCACCGCCAAGACTGCTGGAAAGAATGACTTACAAACTGTGAGCAAAACACGGGCTTAAACAAGATACTGCCCGTTAATGTTAATGCCTAAGAGGGATGATCAGCAATCAGTTATTCTGAACCAGCTGTGACCTTTACGCTTAAGGAGCTGAATGGAATCCAACCTGTAGCTTACAGGAGAATGCCATCTCCTCCACTCAGAATGGCTGTTCTTGGGGTTCAGAGGTTCATGGAGCACCCTTCCTTATAGAGACACACATGACAAAAACGATCTCGGTGCAACTTTCCGGTGTCGGGGCTCAAGCTTCCTTGCCTTTGAGCCAAAGACACTTTGAAGAACCTCACCTTTGATCTATATTTTGATCTGTGTTTCTAAGGAATCTAAATGTTACGCCACCTTCCAGAGGCATTTTTAGCTTCAAGATTTCTGACTGCTTAAAAGATCTTAAAATGGAGACTAGCGCACATTCCTTTGGATCTTCCTCCAATCGCTGATTCAAACAAGAGAGTTTACCTGTGATTACTATACTCATTAGCACCGTATCTGCCTTCCCCTTCTCTTTGTATAAAAAAAAAATGTTCAACCCACTCTCCTAAAACCATTTCACCACTCCAGAATGGCAAGATGGTTGCTGCAAAGCCTGTGGCCCATTAAAGCCCACTGGAGTCAAGCTTCTCAAACATACCAAGGAGATGAACCATTTGCAAAGGGCAGAGTTCATTCAGAGGGGTTTGAACGGAGCCTGAAACTCTTTCTTTCTTACAAGTCCTGATGGATACTGATTCTGCAGATCCGGAAACAACACTGCTGAGTACTACAATGGACATCCTGTTCACGAACAATCGGTTCTTGCAAAAGGAGTTCCTCTACCTCCTCCAACCTCAACCTTTGAATGCCTAGCATCTCCCATTTTGAGTCAAGTGTTTAGGGGATTTGTTTGCTGTTTGTTATTTGTTTTTAAGGTTCACAGTCATTCAAACTAGGATAATTTAATAGAAACAACCCAAATTCACGTGGGATTAGCACTCTGCTTTTATTGAACTATCAACTGGTAAAGAAAAATGCTACGGCACATACAATACTACTCCATCTTGTAAAGGTCCCAGCAGCAATGGGCTAGTCCCCTGGGTGCAGGCTACAGTAGATTTTATGTTATGTGAAGCCAAGAAGGTTAGCTTCTAGAAAGAAAATTGAGTATTGGATTTACAAAAGGAAAGTCTTCCATGAGGGTCTTCTTTCACATGCATTGTCCGTGCCACATTGCCTTGTTCCTATTCTTCCCCAACAAGCACACAGGCACACACACACACACACACACACACACACACACACACACACACACACATGTTTATGTGTGCGAATACCCACAGACACATACCGCATTTCCTAGGCAATTTCCCTAGGCTCATTTAGGAGGCTCCATTTTACCATCTGTTCAGATCATCTATTCTCCACTCCTCAACATTCCTGAGCTATAGCATTATAACAACAATGATGGGCGTGGCTCTACTCCTTCACAATCACCACAATACTTTGGTACAGAGACTATCACTATTCTCCCTCTGGGGACAAGGAGTCTAAGGTCAAGAAAGGACAAGAAACTGGCCCAAAGTCACACGTGACATTCTTAATCAACAAGGACACAAATACACATAATCTGAGATCAGAGCCCATGATAATAACTACTACATACTGTTTTTATCCTTTCAATCACTTTAAGGAGAGAGAGAGAGAGAGAGAGAGAGAGAGAGAGAGAGAGAGAGAGAGAGAGAGAAGCTTTATTATCCTCTTTATCTTTTATAGTGGATGGCTCATTAAAACTAGAGCCAAAATAATTAGCAACCAAATAAATTAGTTTCCTTTCCAGGAGAGTGTTTCCAAACACTCCCCTGAGGTGAGGGGAAGTATTTGCATTCTGTCCCTGTTGGTGTGTGCAGTGAAGTGCTCTCTCCTTGGATGGGCTGGGTCCTGGTAACAGCGCAAAGAAGAAACCAGGCAGAGCTGTGGTTTCTACTGTAAAATGTGGTGGCACTTCTTATTCCCTTGCATTCGCATAGGTCCTGCACTCTGCTTAGAAGTCTGCCTTGGTGCTTTCTGAAGCTATCTTTATTATACCACTGCCCATAACTACTCATTTTCTGGATGAACATGAGGAGCAATGTCAGGATCTCTGTGCATACCAACTATGAACATGCATTGTAAGCTTTTCCAGGTGTCTCCCATTCTAAACATATTCCTAGAATATCATATAATATATAATAATTTTGACCCTTTACATACATGGATATGTTTTATCACACAAACATTGCCACTGCCTTTCCCTAGCAGGTTAACATGAGTTTCTTCATTTGGTTTGAAATAAAAGCAACTTAAGGGAGAAAGGGTTTATTTGTCTGATTCACAATTCTAGGTGATGGTTCACTGTCGTGGAGGACCTAAAGGCTCCAGGGCTTGAAGCAGCTAGTCACATCACAGTCACAGTGAAGAGCACAGAGCAATAAATTTATTTGTGCATGATAGTGTTTGGCTTACACACTCCTTTCCATTCAATTGAGGATCAGGCCCATGAAACAGTGTCACTAACATTCACAGGAGGTCTTCCTACCTCAACCCAACTAAAGAAAATCCCTCTTAGGCATGCTGACAGGCCAACCTGACCTAGACAAGTCCTAATTGAAACTGTCTTCCCAGGAGATTCTAGAATGTGTCAAGTGGACAAAACTAGCCATCTCAGTGGTTGTCTTAGGTTGATCTTCCGTTCATCTGTACCAGCAAATACCAGGGTACAGGTTCTCCTCTCTGTAGCCTAAATAACCATACCATGACACACTTACCAGTGGTGTCTTAACTTTGTCATACCAGAATGGAAAGGCAAGGACACTGGGCAAATGGCATGAACTAGACTAGAATACATTCAGGATCTGTAGATTTAAGACAACAAACTCAAAGTTTGGTGAAGGTTTGAGGAATCATCTTCATAGATAAAGTGTGGGACTTCCTATTAACTTATGAACTATAGAGATCCATTCCCTATAAGTTGGTTATGGCCTGGTAGAAGAGCTTCAAAGGAAAGATCTAAAAAGATCCATCTTTTCTAGACTAGAAATCTATTCTAAGTCACTGATTACATGGAGCTTCAAAAGATTGAAAGGTAGGGTTAATTGTGAGCATTTACATGATTGTCCAGGCTGAAAAATATGCTAAAATAGATCCACAAGACCCAAGTTCTAGGACTATGTTTGCAATGTTTATTTGAGCCAGCCAACTTGTCTCATCGGAGCGACATGTTTTGGTACGGTATATCTTGACTCTATTAATACTGATTATGTCTTCTTCAGTATACTCATCAATACTGGAGGAATAAAGCCTGAAATCCATGACCAAGAGCTGGGCAAACAGACAGCCTAAAGGCAGATAAAGGTTGTTATCATACTAGAAACATGTCATTTTGCCATGTACCTGAATGTTGACATTAGGTGACAATTACTTAGTCTTCCCACACACGGGGTCTTGAGAAGAAATGTTACCATGTCAAAAAGAGTAATTTCTCCTCAAACTCTCAGGAGCATCTCTAAACACATTTTAAATGACATAAATTTCTCTTTCAGTTGAGAAAAGTTAATTGAGACAACATGAAGATGAGTTGATCAATTAGGATCCATTTTGCAATGTCTGCCCTTTGATGCTCTTGTTTTTCACAATCACTGTTAAAAATCCACATGAATGTTTATGTCAAAGACTTAACGCTCATGAGCAGACCAAGTGGAGAAAGTGGCCTCTGAAGCAGGGGATATCAGCAGATGATGAACTAGCCTTTTTGACCATTCCCTTACATAGCTCTCTCTCCTACCTGTTTATTGTCCATGCTCGCTGTGACCTGAAGTCTGAGATCCCTACCAGTGATCCCAGCTTGCATCTCTCTCCTGCTTGATTCCTTACACTAGCATCTTACTACTGAGTTGTCTGCCATCTCGGTAGCCCTTGCTTCCCTTTTAGGGGCTGTGGTGAGATTCAAACGAGTTTATTCTTTCGGGAACAATTCGTCAGTGGTTTTGGTTTTGCTGTGTTTTGTTTTGTTGTTTGATTGCTTGTCTGCCAAGATCTTTCCCCCTACTCGCCCACTCCCTCCCACCCTTTTGGCATCCATGATACTACGTGGCATATGGTAGGTACTCATTAAACATGTGTTGAGAGAATAAATAAATTGGAATGGAACACATTTGATATTCCAAAGTAAGACTCCTTTCCCCAGGATTTGGGGAGGGGAGGATGAAAACCCCTGAGTTTTCATCAAGTGCTCATTTAGAACCAATTTTATGTCAAGGGTGAGAGAGTTAATTATTTGACTCAATCATCAAACCAAACCTCCAAGGTAGATAACGTTAATATCATTGCCTTATATATAAGGAGGTTGAGGCAGAGTCAAGAGCAAAGCCGATGTTGAAAAGTGGCACAGACATAGCTTAGAGCCCGGGTAGTCACACTTCAGTGACTGGTTTCTGCACACATGACAAAAGAATATTTATCTAGTAATTCTTTCTACCTACAAAAACCCTTATCTTCATTGCTTCCTATAAGAATTTTTCAAATCTGCGGTTCCAAAATGTTTTTCTATTTTGCATATTCGGCAATGATGTGTTACACACCAGAATTGTCTGAGGAAGCTTTGAGAACACTGCTTAGTAAAGTAATAGATGTAGATAGCTTCCCACTAGAGCCTGCGCCCTTCCCAGCCACAGCCTTCACAAACCTCCTCAGAACAACGTTATAGTAGTAGACAAGGCCTCAAATCCAGTCAGAAGGTAGCTGGTTATCCCTATGACAGACACGGCAGGATTGCATCAGTGGGTGTATCTTTACCAGTCCAGTTGGTAGGACTGCATGCTGGGTACACATGGGATAGCTTTTGGCCATTCTGCCCCAGCAACCTACACAGCATGTTCCAGCATATGACAGTTTGTCAACATGGAAACTTCTAGCACAGTGCTGGCTTGATCTTCCTATGCTCCTTTACTGAAGTGGATGGTATAACCAAGGGTAAAGTATCTCTGTCCATCAGGTTCTGTTGGGCAACCGGCAGCAGTTACAGCAGCCAAGACTGTTTGGGGGTTCTCAGTGGCCTCCCTGGCTCCCTTGTTAGGTGGTATCCCACCTGAGTTTGAGAACTTCTGCCCTCAGCTCTGAGCTAAGTTGATGACATGTAATTTTTCTGCCTCTAGCCTCTGGTCAGAAATGTCATTCTCATAATATTCCTCCTCAAACTCCATTGTCCCCTTTCCCATTGAGCCTGTCACATGTAAACAAACAAACAGATATTTGTAAAGGAAAATCAATACAGGGTCACTGAATGACATCAGATTTACATTAAGGCAAATTTGGTAAAAAAGAAAAATTAGTTGAAGTGTATTTGTCCTTTCTTTGTAATTTGTATAATATAGTCTTGAAAATGGTCACCAATTACAGTCTATTGCTTAAGTAAGTGCTTTGACACAAGATTGGAAAAGTATCTTCATATTTAACCCAATCTTGTTATTAAAATGGTTCTAAACTCTAAGATCACGAGAGAAGAATACTATTTTCTCTAGCACAAAACCAAATCTCATTTAAGTGGGGACTTGGGATCTTACATTCTCACTAGAAAAAGAGCACATTTAATTTTTTTTTTATTCTGGTCAATTAAAAACACCACTGCCATAAAACTCCCAAATGAATTTCTCTTTGGGAAAAAAATTAAATTGAAAGCAAATAAGTGATTCACTGAACAGATGTGAAATGAATTTTACAGCCCTTCCTCCCAGCCTGTGTCGATTCACTGTTCATCTGGGGACAGGCTAGTCCTCAGGTGCCACAGAGGGGGAGGACAGTGCACAGAACATGTGTGGTTATCTGAGGAAGCTTCCAGGGAGGATGCGTCACACTTGGAAAACAGGCAGGACACTTAACACCACGCTGTCAATGCTGTACAGAGGTTTGGAAAATTAACAAAGTCCAAAAAAAAATAGATTATGTGTTCTCCATGGAAAATTAAAATGCAGGCTGGGGCTGTGTCTCAGAAGTGGACCTTGTCTACTACGGGAAAAGCTCAGGGATCAGTCCCGCAGAGTTTGACATAGACACCATGTTCAAGCCTTCACTCGCCCATTCCCACTCAAGTTCATTCCATAGTTCAACACAACAAAGCAGATAAAAGAAACGGCAGGAGATCCCTCTCTGCACACATATCAAAGCACCCCTCTTCCTGAGACTCCTTCCTCAGTTCCCCTCTCCCTGGGCCCCCCTCCTCAGCTCCTCTCCTCCTGGGCCCCCCT
>NC_022030.1:24617098-24623255 GCF_000317375.1 Microtus ochrogaster
TTTCTCCACTGGAGCTCCTAGAAGTTCAGCCAAGTTCATCTTGAAGGGCGCTTCCTGCCTCCCACTACTGGAAAGCTCGGTTGAAGCATCCACATGTTAGCTACCAGACCACCAGCTGGACTGTATTGGAAGGATGTGTGAGTCTTCAAAATTAGATTAAGAAAGCACACAGTCTTCTATAAATAATTTAACTTGCAAAGCTAGCCAGCCTCTGAATCAAGGACAGATTCCTTTTTGGAATATGCCACATTAATAAGCAATTACTGTGTAGCAAATGCTACCTAATCTCTTCATTCATGAAAAACATTCATATGAGTAACTTCTGGTCCTCTCCTTGCCCTTAACAATTACCATTATATGTTCTTATTCCTAAGCCCAATATTTGAGTATTCTTCTGTTTAATTAATACATATTAAAGCCATATGTAAGAGGCTCTGTGCTGAATTCTGTGAGAAAATATCCAACCTTAATTAGAGCCAAACTTTTTTTTCAAGGGGCTTCCAAATGCAGTGATGCAATCTCTTGGCTTTTAGAAAGAAAGCCATCTGAGTTTAAATACCAGCTCCGCTTGCGAACCTTGGAGAAGTTTATTAATATCTCCGAGCTCTGGTCCATTCTTCTGTGAAATGAAGATGATAATAATGGCACGAGGTAGAGAAGAGTGGGAACCACAGAAGCCAGCATAGAGAACAACAAAAGCAGCAACAACAACAACAAAACCGTAAATCCACAGACCAGCTCTGAGAATGACAGGTCAGTGTAAGCGATGGGTGATTTGGAACCAGACTACACATCAGGCGTTATCTAAGAGGCAATGGGGTATGTTTCAAAGGTTTTGTGCAGGATTGGGGCCTTGAATAAATATGTCCTTCAAACAGATATGTCCAACGTGATAGATAACTAACATGAAAGGAAACTAGAGGCAAAGGGGCCTTTTGAAGTTTGGCCTCAAAAAGTACAGGGCATATGAACGAAGGGGCATAGAGAATGTAAGCTCAAAAGGAAGCCGAGGGGAGGGTGTCGACCCTTGCTTCTTGGCATGGCATAGCTATGCTCTTAAACTCACGGCAGGTTTGGTTATCTCACAAGAGTCACTTAAGACTTAAGAGTATTAAGCCTATAATACTCTGTCATGGAAGAAGGAGGGGCTCATGGGACCCCAGCTCTCCTGAGGGTTTAAACATAGTTAATGGCTAATGGAGGAGGCTGATGATTTCAATGGTGTGGCCATTGCTGGTTTGCTTATACCTATCCATATTCCTATAAACAACCTTAATGAAACTCATAGGACTACCAGAAATAAATTGAAAAGTAGATGATTAAACCTAATAACAACTAAATAAAAGATGGGACCCTAGATTAGAGCCTGGGACTGTGGTGGCATTTCATCTGTATTGTAATAAATAAAGCTTGCCTGAGGATCAGAAAAGTAAAAGAGCCACCCTGGCCAGCCTTACAGACCAGGCAGCAATGACACACAGCTTCAATCACAGTAGCCACACTAGCTTGCCATAGAAACCAGGTGGTGGTGCAGGCTTTAATTCCAGAACTAGAGAAGACTGTAAAACAGGAGGAGACAGCTCTCAATCTCAGTCTCATTCTGAGATTTCCTAGAGGCAGGACCACCATTTTCGGAGTAGGGTCAAGGTAAGAGCCAGCGGTTGGCTGTTTTGCCTTTCTTTCCTTTAGGTTGAACTCCAGATTCTGTCTCTGGGTTTTTATTAATCATGCTACATGGCACAGATAAATGTCATTAGTAGGACAATAGGTGACGTTCAAATGAAGGTCATAGTTTTTGCTAATAATCAGTAGTAAAGCTAATCTTGATGAGTGTTTCACAGTTATACAATGTGCCAACATTGGGGACACTGCATGAAAGGCATAGAAGAAGTGCCAGCTTTATTATCTGATAACCGTCCCTAAGGGTAAAATTGTCAGCAGAGTCCAAGCAAGAGGGAAAGAAACTGAACCATACAGTGGCTCTGAAAATGAGGGGATGTGGAAGCCAAAATGATGAGAGCTGGAAATTGCTGGGGTGGGTAGGGTGACAGAGCTGTCAAGGAGACACTGGCCGAAGCCTAGTGACTGAGAAATTTCTCATCACTGAAGTCCAGGGATAACTGGAGTCTAGAGGAGCAGTAATAAGACCAATTTTGCTGTGTCGAGACAAAGAAGTTAACGGAATAGTTCAGTGTAATATGTTTCGCTGGAAACTTGATGTGAAAGACAAGGGGTAAGGGGATTGGTGTCAAGGTTGGGGGTCACCCGACATGCAGGACATAGTTGGAATGATGAAGCAAACACATGCATCAAAGGAGAGAGGGTAAGGTGGATGAGAATAGAAACTGGTGGAAAATCCCCACAGTTAATTGTGATGAAAGAGGAGAATCATTCCTAGCTCCATTTCTTCCCTCAAGAGAAAATTTGTTGCTAAAGACATATGGATTTAGTAAAAAACAGAAAAGGGGAAAAAAATAAAACCAGGGTCATTTATTTGAGGTTCTAAATAAGCAGAGAGAATTAAGAACAATTTTCCTAGGTCAATCCAACATTAATTGCAAAATCTCGTTGACATGTAAAAGAATTTACCTTGTGCAGCCCCTATAAAAATGGGGATGAAGATTCCTCAAAAATTATCAGAAACAGAACTGCAGTATGATCGAGTTATGCTGTTCCTTGGTATGTTTTCATAGGCTCTCAGCCCAAGCACAGAGATTTTTGTACATCCACGATTATTGCTGAGCAATTGCCAATAGCCAAGAAATGCAACCATTCTAGATGCCCATCAGCAGAGGAATGGTATATGTTCACAATGAAATTTTATTTCGCTGAAAATTAAAATGAAACCATGCTATCTGTAAGAACACTGAACTTGAAACCACTGTGTTAAATGGCATATGCTTGGGCAAGAATGATGTTTTCTGTCATATGTGGATCCTAGACAAAGTAGTGTGAATATGTGTGTGTGTGTGTGTGTGTGTGAGAGAGAGAGAGAGAGAGAGAGAGAGAGAGAGAGAGAGAGAGAGAGAGAGAGAGAGAGAGAACTAGAAAACATACCATGAAAAGAGAAGGGAAATCTTGATAGGGAAGGAAGGGAGGAAAGAGAAGGAGATAGAACCATATGACATTAAAAAAGAAGACTGACACTACTTGGTGGAAGGAAGGGACCATCAAGAAGGATACATGGACACAGAAGTCATGGAATAGGAAGTGAATAAGAATAAAGTACATGAGAAAATGTCACACCGAAACTCATTACTTCGTATGTTGACTTAAAAAATCAACTTAAAAATAAAATAAAATTCTACACAGGAAAAAATGCAAAAGGTATGATAGATAAAAATTCTCAAAATTTAAACAACTGTCCAAGTACAATAGCTCTCTGGTGTAGACAGAGTTTCTGTCCTGCCTGCTCCCACAGCTGTTCAATCCCAAAGAAACACACAGAGGCTTATACTAACTATAAACTGTTTGGCCTACTTGCTCAGGCTTATTACTAACTAGCTCTTACAACTTAAACTAACCCATAATTCTTGTCTATGTTTAGCCGTGTGATTTGGTTCCTTGCCTCAGTGTCACCATTCTTTTTCCTCCACCCTGCAGGTATTTGATTTTATACAACAAAGCCCTGAGTTAGCCCAATGTTTTTAGAAATGTGTTTGTGAGTGTGTGTTTCAACTATACGCTTTGTAACTAATCCCCCGAAGTACTCCACCTGCTTGGGGTGATTCTTTCTAACTAATTCTGGTATGCCCTCATACCCTAGGCAGGAAAGGATCTGTTGAATTTGATTGGAATTTGCAATCTTTCCCTCTCCCCACCTTTCCCTCCTTCCCCATCCTTTCATCCTGCGCACTGTTTCCCTTAGGGAAATAAGGCTAAGCAAGCTATCCAATCCAGACCTAGAATCCGTAGCCATATAAATACATCTCTGTCTCCTGATATCACTTAGCTTATTTTTTCAAAGGAAACAATTTTCATTTATAGACAAAATAATACAGAATGTTATTTGTGGTATAACAGAGAAGGGAGTTTGCAAACCAGTCCAATCTGGAGGTCTCTTCCCTCTATGACATACTCATTTTGTGGGCTTGAACAAATGGCTTAATGTAGCACAATTCTAATTATTCTTAATAATAAAAGCTCAGAGTCACATAAAGGGATTAATGCCGAAGATCAGAGAAGTAGATCAGCAGCCACCAGAGAGTTCTTTCCTCTACCAATGCTCAGACCAAGTGGGGGAGATCCTGTCTCTACGAAACCTCACTCTGAATGCTGTCTCTATGAAACTCCAGACTACATCCTCAGACTGAATCCTCAGGCTGCACGCTCAGGCAGAATCCTCAGACTGCATCTGAACCTTTCTCCTCCTGCCTTATATTCCTCTCTCTACCCTGCCATATTACTACTGTCTCCACCTCCCTAGTGCTGGGATT
The DNA here is from genome assembly GCF_000317375.1 of Microtus ochrogaster. Taxonomy (NCBI): domain Eukaryota; kingdom Metazoa; phylum Chordata; class Mammalia; order Rodentia; family Cricetidae; genus Microtus; species Microtus ochrogaster. The sequence goes on from NC_022030.1 coordinate 24,621,535, forward strand.
AAAGGCATGTGTGAGCTGTTTCTCTTTTAGACATAGTCAATCTCACGTAGCCCAGGTGGCCTTGAACTCACAGAGATCTGTCTGATCTCTCTGCCTCCCAAGTGCTGGGACTAAAGGTGTGTGCCACCATTGCCTGGCTTCTGTGACTAATTAGTGCTTTAGCTCTGCACTCTGATATTTGGGCAAGCTTTGGTAGAGTACAAACAAAATATCGCTACATTGCTTAATCTTTGTAGACTTCTCACTAAGAGAGTCACTGTGTAGTTTGGAGCCAGTCGTCAGTAAGCATCCCACAGGCTGTCTATAGTAGCTACTATAGATGCGGAAGCTAGGGTTTAATCAATATGTCATTTAATAAAGAAGCCTGAAGAGCAGACTCTAAAATATACATTTAATCACTAGATAACATGATATGATAATGCCTACCTCACAAGAAGGTTGTAAGATTAGTATTATTATAGGCTCTGGGTATGACACTTCATATACACTGGTTATAATTTATGAGAGCTAAGTATATTAGTCTTTCCTTTTCTATTCTTTTTATGTCCAACTCTAAGCCTTAAGAACCAAGCATGATTACTTTTTGAAAAACAGAATTACAGCAGGGCACATGCTTTTAGTCCTAGCACTCGGGAGGCAGAGGCAGGCAGATCTCCATGAGTTCGAGGCCAGCCTGATTTACAGAGTGAGTTCCAGGACAACCCAAGATACATAAAGAAACCCTGTTTCAAAAAACCAATAGGAAAAAAAGAAAAGCAGAATTACTTGCAACAGAAGTAGGTGGTACCTTAACACAGTATTTTAATTGTTTAAAGCCACATTGCAGAAATAAATCAAATTCACCTTCCTGTAGACAGTAGCATCCAATGGAGTAGATAAGCAATAAGTTAATATGCAAATAACCACTCAACTGTGGGTTAAGTACAGATTTTTCTCTTTTCTAAAAACAGAGAAGGCCATTTTCATTATGTTGATGCTGTAGATGCATTAACATTAAAGATTTTTCTGTCTTCCCATACCTTCTTCAATTTCTTTCTTCAAGGACTAGAAGTTCTTGCCATACAAGTCTCTCGTTTGCTTGGTTAGTGTTACCCCAAGATATTTTATATTATTTGTGGCTATTGTGAAGAGCGTTGTTTCCCTGATTTCCTTCTCAACACATTTGTTGTTTGTATAATTTTCTGTATATTGTTTGTATATATACTGATTTTTTAAAATTAATCTTGTATCCATCCACATCACTAAAGGTGTCTAGCCCTATTGTCATCAGAAAGGTTTCATCGAGCAACTAGTGGAAACAGATGCCAAGATCTACAACCAAACATTAGGCTGAGCTCTGAGAATCCTGTGGAAGATGGGAAGGAAGGATTGTATGAGCCAGACTGGTCAAGGACACCACAAGAAAACCCACAGAATCAACTAACCTGGGCACATATGGGTTCATAGAGACTGAACCAACAACCAAGGAGTGCGCATGTAACTGACCTAGGCACTGTGCAAATATATATCACAGTTGTGCAGCTTAGTTTTCTTGTGGGGCTCCTAGCAAGGGGAATAGGGGCTGTCTTTGACTCTTGTGCTGGCTTTTGGGACCCTACTCCTCATGCTGGATTACTTTGTCCAGCCTTCACTCAACTTGATACACCATGTTTGGTTGATATTTACGGGAGTCCTGTCCCTCTCTTGAGTAGAAATGGAGGATGAGTGAATGCTGGGGTAGG
>NC_022030.1:24623392-24624516 GCF_000317375.1 Microtus ochrogaster
AGAGGACATCTGGCCTCAGAGGACATCTGGCCTCAGAGGACATCTGGCCTTAGAGGACATCTGGCCTCAGAGGCCACTCAAAAGAATTTAGTTTTGCCTACTCCATACACAATAGCTTTAAAGAAAACAAACATCTAGGAATAAACATACCCAAGAGAGTGAAGAACCTCTACAACAAAAACTTTGAACTTTTGAAGAAAGAGATGAAAAGGACACTAGAAAATGGAAAGAAATCTCACGCTCATAGATTGGAAGAATTAACATTGTAAAATGACCATTTTATCAAAAGTTATTTACAAATCGATGCAATCCCAATCAAAATTCCCATCTCATTCTTCACAAAAATAGAAAAAAAATAATAATCTTAAAATTTGTATGGAACTGCAAAAGATCCCAGATAGCCAAAATAATCTTGAACAAAGAGAAATAACCTGGAGGGATCACATACAGAGCTTAAAATATTTTATAGAGCCATAGTAATAAAAACAGTATGGTATCTGCACAAAAACAGATATATAGACCAATGGAACAAACTAGAAGACTCAAACATGAGCACACAAAACTTCAGCCACTTAATACTTGACAAAGATACCAAAAATACACTGGAAAAAAGAAAGCATTTCAACAAAGGGTTTTGGGGAAGTGGATGTCCACATGCAGAATTAAATTAGACCCATACTTATCACATTACACAAAAATTAACTAAACATGAAACCTGAAATATTCTAACTGCTGGAAGAAAACATAGGTGGTATCCTATATTATATGGGTGTAAAAAAGGATTTTCTGAACAAGACTCCATTTGCCCAAGAATGAAGACCAACAATTGGCAGTTAGAACTTCATGAGCTAAAAGACTTCTATATTGCTAACGAAACAACCATGAAGACAAAGCCCACAGAATAGGTGAGAATCCCTGACATTTACATATCTGTGAAGGTTTTAATGAGAATGCCCCCCCAAAGAGTGGGGGCTTGAATGCATGAGCCACACTTAATGGAACTGTTTGGGAAGCATTAGGAGGTGTGGTATTGTCAAAAAGGTGTGTTACCAGGAATGGGCTCCGAGGTTTCAAAAAAGCCCACATCATGCCCAGTTTCTCTCTCTCTCTCTCTCTCTCTCTCT
>NC_022030.1:24624663-24628832 GCF_000317375.1 Microtus ochrogaster
CCTCACCAAAGGATGAAAATGTAAGCTCTCAGCTACTGCTCCACATCCATGCCTGCCTCCATGCTCCTCACCATGATGATCATGGACTAACCTCGGAAACAGTAAGCAAGCCCCCAGTTGAAAGAGTTAAAAAAAGTTACCTTGCTAATGGGGTAGTGGTTTCTCTATAGAGCACTAGAATAGCAACTAAGACAACATCTGAGAGATGATTCATATTCAGAATACATAAATAACCCAAAACAAAAAAAACAAAGAATCAAAATAAGAAAATGAACTATTTAAAAAATGATCCTGGGACTTGAGAAGAGAATTCCAAAATGAAGCTTAACCTAAAAAAAATAAAATAAAATAAAATAAAATAAGAAATGCCATTACTGCATGCTTGTAATTCCATGTATAAATGAACACATATAGTTTTAATGAATTTATCTCATCTCATCTGGGATAACAATGCTCTCTTTAAGAGTCAAAAACTACTTAACAAAAATTCTAATACCAGACATGAGAAACCCTCTTTTGAGCTGTTGAGCCAAGGCTATCCAAGAGACTCCCAAAACATATAGCTGGTTGCTATTGCTCCTGGTTGTTCCCCTCCAGAAGTAGAAGATAAATCTCTATGATGAAGACACCATGCCCTTCAAAAACAGGACCAAAAGGCCTTTGAGCTGGAGCTGACCTGAATTCTTCCTCCCTGAAGACAAATTATCATAGACCAGAAGGCACCAAAGCAAACTTCTAAAGGAGGGGTCAACCAGTTGTCCTACTCAGCCTATGAACCATAACAACCAGTATGGCATGTTGACCCAAAGGGTGCAGTAGTGTTGTGCATACCTTGGCATTAACCTGTGACTCTAAAATTGGATTTAAAAACCTATTCAACAACAGGGAAATCATGCCTGGTACAAGAAACCTAGCTGACTACTCAGTGTTAATGAAGTCATAGTTATTGGAAAAGAATCTATAACCACTAGTTTACTAAACTAGCATAATCCCCTACAACACTCCATAAATATTTGTCCTTATACCCACAGGTAAGTATAGTCCTCTCCCTCATAAAAGAAGCTTCTCTTTTCAACAGGTGGAAACCACAACCAATCAAAAGGCAGAATTGTGGAGCCCAATCCCAATGAATACATCTACAAAACACTCCTGAACCTAAGGCTCAGAGATTATTGTGGAAGAAAGGCAGAAAGATTTTAAGAACCAGACAACCAGGGAGTTTGCTGAGAGACTGTGTGTCCTAGTAATGTCAGAAGCTCCACCCATAAAGTCTCACAAACATGAGTTCCCAAATGGCAGCTGAATCATGATGACTCAATGATCATGCTGAAGTGAATGTGGAAAAGCTCACAAGGCCTCACGTTTATACAAAGATCTACAGGTAACTGAGAAAGGCTGGGAAAAGGAGAAGTAGCCTTCCCCAGGGAATAGCACATCAATGGGTGATCCAATACCAACAGGTCAGCCATGAAAGCACATAAAAATAACATTACACAGACCTAGTAGGTTATATTTAGGAATATATATTCATATATGCATACAACAATAATTAACAAAAAACCATGCATTTGAAAGAAAGCAAGGCGTGTTACATGAAACGGTTTAGAGGGAGGAAAGAGAGGGGAGAAACAGGATTCTATGATAATCTCAAAAATAAAAAGGTCAGAAAAACATTGGCTACCTTGTTCTATCTTTCTTTGTTTCTTTTTTCCTCTTCAGGTTTGTCCCTCCTAGAAGTGAAACCTAGAAATTTTCCAACCTTCAATACCAGATGCTTTCTCCCTATTCACCTGTTACCTGACTTGACATGCAAAAGTTGTCCCTACATCTCTTTCTATAAAAATACACTGGCTAAGTGTAATTTAGTGTCTGTTCCATATCTGCAGTATGACTGTTGTTGTCCTTGTTAATGTCGCATGGCCACCTCTCCATTTCAGATTGGCCATTGAGATACAATAGTCCAAAGGCAAAACATACTTCTTATTTTTCATGCCTTTGAAAAAAAAAGACTTGTAGAGATGTTGGTTTTTTTTATTAAAATAATCCATCTTTTTATGTCAAATGAGCACTGTAATTGACATGATTACTTTGAGCTGATCTAGTATGGATTCAAACAAGCTAAGCAAAAGCTAATTGAAGAAATAGGAATTAATACTGGTGCTCTACTGTTTTTATTCTGCAATCAATTCTAATGAAAACCTGGAACATGAATCCCAATGTTCTGGTCATAACATTTGTCCATAAATGGATTTATATGCATGTGTCTGTTTGTATCACACAATGCATTTAGTGACTAAGACAGTGCAGTATGTTAAAATATTATAGCAGATCTGAGACATATTTTTATGAGACTCGGTTTCTTATTCTGAAAAAAAAATTGTTATAGTAACATCTTAAAATTTAAATAACAATATTTAAGGTAGTAAATGAAACATATCTAGAGAAATTTAATATTTAGTTGGACGTTAGCTAGTAATAGGTCACATGTGTCTAGTGTTATGTAGATTTACACGTGCTCATGGCATGTATATATGCACACACTTGGAGTCATCTAAAAAAAACCATGGCATCTTAAATGTGGAGCTATCGATTCTGCCAAATCTTGGAAAATTGTTCAAGGTCATTCAAAAGACGCAGAAAGCCATTACCTTCCACGAATACCAAACCTCCTAGGAGGCGGTGATGAAATTTACCCAGGTTTTGATGACTGTTGATGACTTTGAAAGGCAAAGCAGAGCAGCAGAGACACCTGCAAACTCAACCCGCTTATCTTCAGTCAAAACTAATAGTGCTATTCACTTCGAGTGACCCTAAAACAGCTCTTCACATTCTGATAGTGCCTGTGCAGCTATTACACCGACTCTCTGGAAACAAATAGGGAAACAAATCAGTGACAGACTTTCCCTTTGTCAGGTTCTATCCGTTTTCTTCGGTGTTGTCTTTCCGTGATGGGGCCTCCTGAGGAGCCTGAGCCAGCAGGCAGATCTCTGACCCAAGCTAGGCTCAATTTCAGTATTTCCTCCAAACACATCCCTAGAAGAGTTCCGGGGGCCATGGAATAAATACTCAAGTCCAGGCTAGGCTCCTAGATCATGGACCGAGCAGTTTTAGGTCAGTGTTTTCCTCCGTGGCATTTCCCATCACAAAAGCTCATTCTAACAAGTTCATATTTACGAATATGAAGCTTTGACTTGGGGCCTGGCAAATGGTAGCCAGCTGTACAACAGTTTGTTTCTTATTCAGAAAAACAAGATTTTCTGTCTGCTGTCTGACACCACGTTAAATAACTTTCACGTCTAGAAACGTTGTGATTTAGTAGTACAAAGACTTGAAGAGATTAATGTTGCCAACAAGAAACAATGAATACAAATTCTTCGAGCCAAGACTCTGTTCTCCCTGCTATTGCGAATCCTCATTTTTGTATGCTGTAAAGCCATCTGTCCTTAAAGCACCGGATAAAACATTCCGCAAATGTCAGCTACACAGCACTAGGGCTTCACACAAGATACCCACTACAACTGCCTCATTTACTTTGTATTAAAAAATATCCAAAGATTTCAAAGGAAACAAATTAAGTATAAGGTTTTCTGAGCACCATTTTGTAGTATTTAGCTATTAGACTAAAATATAAATAAGTTTTCAATACAAATTCTGAGTAAAATTAAAAATATTTTGTAAGTTCCGAGATCTTATTACTTTTGGGTTAACAATCGCTTTTCCTTCTTTCCAATAGCCCTACACAGTTAAGAAACTTTAAAATCTGACTTCCAAATTAAATCAGTTATTTACACTACAAAATGAAGACACTCGATACTTTAAAAGTAAATTATAATTGCAAATATCCATAAGATGGTAAATGGCAGGAAAGTGATTCCTCATACTCCAGAAAATATCCTAGTTTCTAAAAAGTGAAGGTAAAATTATATAATGGCACAAATAACTAAATTTAAAAAACATGAAAAGAAAGGAGGACAGAAAGTGAATCAGCGACAGAAGATAAATCAAAGTTTTTTCTTTTAAAGTCATTCTGGATGACTTGTAAGGTTTTCTCTACGATGAAGAAGGGCAGAAGTTAGAGACTCTTGAAAAACCTTTCGGGGGCAGTAGTGGCACATACATTTATTCCCAACACTTAGGAGGCAGAGGCAGGTGGATCTTTGTGAGTTCTA
>NC_022030.1:24628932-24641729 GCF_000317375.1 Microtus ochrogaster
AAAAAAAAAAAAAGGTTATTTGGTTTGTTCCAATGGGCTTGAATTTTTGTTAGCTATTGATTCAATGGTATAATTTGGAATCTAAAAATCTACCACTTTCACCATTTCAAATATATCTTCAGCTCTCCTCAAATGATCAGAATGACAATTATAAAAGATTTCTCTTAAAGCCCTTTTCAAGTACAATGAAAGCTACAAGTCCTCTCACCGTGTACACAGATAAAGTTCCAATTTTACTTCAGGTGTGAAGAGTTGTGGCTGAAGCCTTGGGGGGGGGTGCAAATGACGAGTTCACTATGTGTCCCATCCACCTTTTCATATCTCACAACTAACAGCGTTCTGACAAAGTTGGGTTCTTAGCAACCGTGGCTCAATAAAAATATGCCTTTTCATTTTAAAAAACATAAAAATGTAAGTGGAGAGTAGTATGGGCCCCCCGACTCTCTGTGACATGAAGAGACAACCAAGTGACCCTTTAAATATACTTCCATTAGATAGCAATCCATGAGCTCACAGACCTGGTTAGCATTGCCAGCTTCCTTTAGGACCAAGAAGAGTTAACACAGTTTCATGGTGTCTTGATTGACAGTCAAGAAAACAATTGTGCTTGGGATAGATGCGTTTCCACAGAACACAGCTTTCCCTTGGTTGAGGGGAATGATGTGTCAATATTGGTTCGCTTTTAGGTAGCACTGCTATTAGGCAATGACAACCCAATTGTTTTTGACAAACCATAGACAACTGAACTTCCCCCTTGCTCAATAAGACCATCTGGCAGACTCTGGAATATGTTCCAAGAAGGCATTTACTAACCCACTATCTTCTCTTTTGAGTAGGAATACTTTCTGAAACAATATATTAACTGCATAGATTTTCATAGCTAATTAATCCCACGTGTCTATTAATAGCAACAAACTCAAAGTCCCTGTCAGTGTTACCCATTTCTCTTACACCATGGTTATTTCAAGAAAACATCAAACATCAGAGAAGACGGAGACAGGCTCTTGTCTACAAATTTGTGCTGCGCACAGCTGTGGATATGAAGACGAAATACAACGACGCCTCTGGAAAATAGACGAGAATGTTCAAGGTCCCTCAGAGACAGGCTACTTTCGAGGTTTATCTGTTATTACTCCATACCCCGCCCCTCATTTCCTGCATCATGTATTTTAACCTGGAAAATTCCTTTGGTTATCAGAAGTCACCATGGCAAATCAAATTAGCAGGTGTAAATGCAAAGAAGAAGGCAATTGACGTTGATTATCTGAGTGAGTACCTCTCCTGTGCAAAAGTAGAAACAGTTCTTTCATATTGCCACATTAAAAGCACATCCAAAATTATAGTGGCCATAGGCAAATTGATGACCGCATAGTCAAATATTAACCCTGTGAGCATCCTTTCATTCCTCATTGAGATTTTTTTATACATATAATAGAGCCATTTAGGTTCTTCACTCTTGGTATTAATATCCGCCCAGCCGGTGGCACCCACCACCTAGCCACACAGGAAATGCTGCTTTTCTCTTCCCGTCTACCACATTCCTATTTGCTGGGCTCCAAACAGTCATCAAGCTAAGAAAGGAGCCTGAGGATGGGGCCATTTCCAAGCAATTGTCATTTATTCCTTTTCATTGAGGATGCAATTTAACAGCTAAAAAGTGCACGCATAGAATGGGCAATCGTTTTTATTCAAGTCTGTAGAAACATAACAAAGTAAGGCAACGGCTTTCAAGAGACAGGGAGCTTATTTGTTATAGGAGAAAGCACAGAGACTGTTGGGGAAAAATAAAAGCTGTGGGTTCCTTCCGCTTCTCAGACTCTTACGATTTAAGCATAATAATATGTCCTTCCCTTCATATGTGTACACACACACACACACACACACACACACACACACATTCCTGTATGGATCAAAACCCCATGTACTAAATGGAATTATATCTGGTGGGCTAGCTCAGAGGGACTAGAGAATAAATGTTATTCACACGCATTAGAATGCAAATTCAACAATTTAATGATCTAAATACTATCAGACATCACACCCCAATTGATTCCTGACAACAGCAGTTTTGAAGCCCTTGTGCTCAGGGATCACCACCATCCAGGAGGGGCAGGCTATAACCTCGGCTTGACACTTTAAACAAAGTGCAAGTCTTTGGGACCCGGTGTCTATATTCACTAGTGTCCTTGTCTTAGTGCACTGGTAATACAATCCTGGTCAGGCTTTCAGGCTGTCTATGAAGATAGAAAAGGATCCCATCGATAAATCTCATTACACCACACAAACACCTGAGGACCTCCCCACGGATCCTGAAGAGCCAGTTCTGAATTTCAAAGATGGGCTTTCTGTTACTGTAATTACAGAGAGATGGTGAAGGCAGAGAAGGCTCTGAGAGGCTCCAAGAATCTTGTATGAAGGTGTGCTTTTGGATACAAAGCAATGTTGACTGCAGCTGTGTATCCTAAACTCTGAAAACAAATCCCAAACCAAAAACACTTCAGAGAGGCAACAGCCCTAAACTTTACATTCAGTATGTCTAGAGAATGGAATAAAGGGTGTAAAATGAAGATGTTCAGGAAAACTGTTGCTTAGAAAGGACGTAACCTTCTCTCAGCTGGTGACAGACGCTGATTTATTAACTGAATCTCCTGTGCTGAAGGCACACTAAGCGCTAGCCACTGCACCAAGTTCTAAGCACACAAATATGAAAATCACAGTCTCACCCCAACGATGAACTGCTGGAGCACGTCAAGGGGCCTGACCTGCAGATCTAAAGCTGCAGGATCTCCACGACAAGGCAACAATGGGATAGCCAAGAGGAGCCCCAGTGAGGGATCAGTATCCATGGCATAGCAGAAACCAGAGGCCTTGAACCCAATCAATGATTCATTGGAATGAACACTTACAGACCAAGGTGTATGGACTAAAGGGTGCACTGTGTGTCTCATTGGAGCACACTACAGCTTCCGTGCTGAGTTGTTTTTTGTTTTTTTATGTTTTTTGGTTTGTTTTGATTTTTGATTGTCGGTTTGATTTTTTTTTTTTTTTTACCTTTTAAATTTTGGTTTTGGAGAGGGGAGGTTGCAAGAGAAGAGGACAGAAGCAAGGACCGGGAGATGACTGGAATCTGGATGCATGATGTAAAATAAATCCACCAAAAATCAATAAAAAGTTAAAAAAAAAAAACCCTCAATTTCTCCATCTCCTTTCGGAATAGAAATTCCACCTCTAATTTGAAAAACAAGTGAAAAAATACAGAACCACAATCTAAAATACAACACATTTGTTGAAAATATGAAGGTATTCTCTAATGGCTTACTGTAGGACTCACTAAGTTTGATTATTTAGGAATGTTTTGGTAATGAGGACACATAAACACAACTGGTGCTGAATATAAAAAAAAAATCTTAGAGGACAGAGGATGTCCTAGAAAAAAAAGAACCAGATTCTAAATATATTTCTGGTACCGAATTAATATTTTGACTGAAGTTTTAGTTATCATTTTCCTCAGGCCTTAAAGTGATCTAAAATATGTCTAAAGCTTATTATAGTATAAAAATAATGTGTTTTAAACGTAAAATATCATAAAACATTTTATATATTAGACTTCTGCCATTCAAAATTTAATATTTTTACTATTCAAAAGGTCAGTGATTATCATGAAAACAATATCTGACGATCAGATAATATGATAAACAGGTATAAAAGTACAAGGTGCCTTGGGTTCACTATATTTGCAAGTGTATCGTGGCATGAGGCCACTCTATCTACCAGTTATCACATTCACAGATAATAGGAAATACCTTCACCATAGGGGATGCCAATGGCAGGTATTTATAAAGGTCAGTGGGGAAGAAACTCAAAGAATACTGAGAGAGTGGTTACCAAAGCCAAAAAAAGAGAATTTTGCAAAAAGGCTCCCACTAGCAAAGGGGTGGATGCCCAACCTGAACAGACGTACAGAGATCCACACCCAGATCAGTCTTCCGGAGAGAAGAACACAATGAAAGTGTTGGAAAGAATTTGTCCAACAACCAAAATATTCTTTGCATGATTCACTCCTTGCTTTTGTATCTACTCCCCCCCCAATCCAATTTAAAAGTGTGCTTCCTTAACAAAGAAGTTATGCAATATCTTAAAATAAAGATAACACATTAGGACAGAGTCATGTTAATTTGTTTCTTTCCCTCTGGAACGTCAATCGTTAGCCATTGTATCCATCTACCGTAACATAGAGCATGATGGTATTTGGGGCCTGTTAAGATCTGGGCTAGGATCTGATAAACACTAGAAAAGTTAGATATAATTAATACAGGAAATGGTTTCTGGAGCATTTGAAGAAGGCGTGGGAATGTGCTGCCCATTAAGACATGGCATCCGTCCTTAATTCCAGGGGATGTGGGGTCAAGACACAGTCTCTGGTTGGAGAACCGGTTAAAAGGCTGTAAATTCCTTGGGAGGCAATTCCAATTCATTTTCTCCCTAGCCAACCTGACTATTTTTCTGCCTATGCATTTCAGGAAGCACTCCACTAGGCCGCCCATCTATTTCATTCCTAAGGAGCCATTTGCCAGCGATTCCTGTGGGTCAAAATCCTCTAATTAGCATTTTAAACATGATTTCATTGTCGTAATTGCATCACCACCTGTTCTCTATAATTCCACATGACATTATTCCCATTGAGAGCCGAAACCCAATTGTACTGAAATGCCCCTGAATTATACCTAAGCTACAGAGATCCGGTGACTCAGGGGTCTTCGAGGGTGGCAAAGGGAGTGTTGCCATGCTTCCTCAGAGGGTGTGACTGAGGGGCCAGCCTAATAGGATGCACACAAATGTGGCTACTCAGCATTTCCACTTCTGGACCATCAGACTCCTCTCACTTTAGGATGCAGGGGAGGTGCTTCAGGCTCTTTAACCTCACTAGCTGTAAACCAACTTTATGTGTGCCTTTACATCAGCCAATCCAACAAATCACCCATGCGCCATCGGGTGATTAAGCTGACGCATTAAATTCTGAATCCCAAATAAGGTATATTCAGTTCAGTGAATTTAGTCTTGTTTGATTAGATTTCACCCTTTGCTCAAAAATCCACACATGCTTTCCTGCAGGCTTTTAATAACAGAGAATGGCAAGGTCTTCACTATGAATATTTCTATTACATTTTGCTCTTTATTTAAATATAATTTCAAAAACAGTAAGACTGCACAAATGGTATAAAGAATTCCAATTTACCTACTATGCAAATTGAGTAAGTATTAACCTTTTGCCTTGTCTAATACTCGATATTTTTGTTACATGCACACATTCTCATATACATTTACATATTCTGAAATACTTGGCACTTGTGAAGGAATTCAGCTATCATGCCACAAGATCAAGAACATTCTTGATTCTCTTAAACATCAGTTCTATAATTTAAAAAAAAAACAAAAATAGAAAATATCTAATTATTTTTATGTAACTCAATATCCTTCTTAAAAGTTATTGTTTGTCCCGATAACATCCTTTATGCTTACCTTCTTGTAGATTATAGATCATATTTAAATTTTTCTAGGTAAATTCTCTTTCTGTTCATTACTATTAAATATAGTTAATAATATTGACTGTAACAAATTTTCAGTGCACAACACACTATTTTTAACTATAGGCTAACTGCTGCGTAGCACATCTCTAGAAGGTATCCATCTGCCATTACTCAAACTCAATATCCAACTGAGTAACAACGGCACAATTTTTCTGCTTCTCAGTTACGGGAAACCATCAGTCAACTAAGCTTTGGTGAGTCTGGCCACCTGACATATGCATATGAGTGGAATCATGCAGGATTTATGCTTCTACAGCTGGTTTATTTCACTCAGCATATCTTCTCCAAATTCACTCCTGCTGTCATGTACTACAGGATCCCTTTCTTCTAAGACCAAGTGGCATTCCACTGTGTTTGCATATAACACCTGATATGTATGTATGTATGCTTATATGCATGTGTGCATGCGACCATTGGTAGACATCGAGCTTGTTTCTACATCTTGACTCTTGTGAATACTAGTACAGATACTTCTTAAGGACCCAAATTTCAACCCTTTTGGATATATAGAGAAACAATAGAATTGCTGGATAAAATTACAGTCCTGCTTTGAATTGTTAGAAAATTTTGCACTATTTTCCATAGTAAGTGTGTTATTTTACATTCCCACTGTAAAAAATTTTTTCCAGCCTGATAAGCCTCTTCACCGATGCAATAATCCAAATTAAACCAAATCAAACCAAATTAGAAAAAGCCCAGGTTTAATGGATGCCCGAACTCACGGGTAGCCTTCCAGGTACCCCCCCCCCATCTTGTTCGTTCTCTGGGGGCTGTTTAAACAGCCTATGGGCGTGGTCTTGACCTTCGTGGGGGAGGGGCCACCATTTGGCAGGCTTTCTTGGAGGTGGAGTCTGGACTGAGGCAACTCCCAGGGGAGGGGCTTGAAATGGAACTTTCCACCCAAACATTCCACAATGGATGCCAGGGGCTGGGGGGAACCCCACCCAAACACCCACTAACACAGGGTTCTCAATCTTTACAGTCACCCACCCTTATAGTACATTAACAGTCATCCTGACTAAAATGCGGTCACTGTTTTAAATCTACATTCCCTTCTTGATTAGTGACGCCAAACATCTTTTAATATCCTGATTAGCCAAATCATTCCTTCTTTTATCCACTATTAAGTTGTAGAAGTTTTTAATACATTATTGTTGTGCCCAGATTACAACCCCCAGAGAGAGACCACCAGAGAGGCCAGACTGTAATAAGCAAGGTTTAATCAGCATAATACAAACATGTTTGTAACTCATCTCCATCCCCGTCACAACAAGGTGGAGATGAGTTGTATCTCTGTGGGGTAAGCTTTTAAAGACACAACTACAAAGAGAATCTTTGAAGATGCTTTGGCACGGGTACAAGGACTTTGGCTCCCTCCCATTCTGTTAAGTCAGCTTTCTCCTTGTTCTTAGAGCAAGGCCACTGTTCTTGAGTTGGGCCATGTTTATCAGCCTGTACCTGGTGGCTGGCTGGGCTGAGCTAAGTGACCTTGTGCTGGAGATCTCCTGGGTGGGAGAGGGGAAGGCCACTATCTTCCTGGGAAAACGTTCTGCTAGGAAATTTCTTCTTGCCCCTTTGAGAATAAGGGGTAAGGGTCCCGCAATTATCAAGCACAAATATTTTCTGCTATGTCTAAGTTCATTTCTCCACATTGTTTCCTCTGTTGTACAAAAGCTTTTAGCTTGATTTGAACATGCTTGCTTGATTTTGCTCTTGCTGGTTGAATTTTGGGTGCCATGCACATGAAATTATTATCACAACACCTGTCATGGGAGTTTTCTCCCAGATGGTCTTCTTCTATTTAAATAACAGTGTCATTGGGGTTTTGATGAGAATTCTATACAGTCTATAGCCTGTATCGGGCAATATGTAGATTTTAACAGTATTAACTCTTTTATTTTGTTAGCGCTGGAGATCACTGCATTTATTTTGTGTTCATTAATTTCACTCATTAAAGTCTCATAGGGTACAGTGTAGGAGCCAGGAAATGTAGGCCCATTTCTCACCACTGTCTTCAGAGACTGACCGGGCAATTTGTACCTTCCACACAGGAGGTGCTCACCTGGCCTTCTTGAAGTTAAGTAAACTGGGCACCAGCCTGAGGTGGTCAGGATATGCTAATGTGATTCTGCCCCTTTCATTGTAACTGTGAGGTCACCTGGGGAGGTGCCTACATGACTAAGGGTTGACCAAGTAAAAGAGACTTAAGTCATTCCAACACATAGGCAACAGAATGTTAATTTTGTGACCTACTCCCCCAGTTTAAGTTCATATAAAAGTTATAGATAGATAGATAGATAGATAGATAGATAGATAGATAGATAGAGATAGATGCAGGTGATTTCGGTATCTAAATAATCCCTAAAACTTCCTCCAGATACTGTTATGTGATTTGTATCTTCATTTTTCCCATACCTCTACCCTAAAAAAAATTGTGTTTTTGATGGGGCTGGTCCTCAATAGTATAGCTGTTTCATGTCCTTTGTTGTGTCTATTCTAGGTATTATTTTTGTGATACTGTAACTGGAATATTCATTCATTTCTTTCTTGGCTCATTATCGGACTATAAAAACAAAACAGATTTTATGTGTTAATTTGTTATACCATAACATTACTATAATTGTTATTGCTAATAGGCTAGATTTTCCTGCATATAAGATAATGTCATCTGAAAACAGAAAAAAACATTCCTTCTCCCTTTTTTTCCCCTGTTTCATGCTTCTTAATCTTAGCTGCAATGAGCAGGATATCTGTGTGAGTCAGGTAGAGGTACTGATCACGGGTATCCTGGTCTTGGATCTGACTTTAGAGAATGACTTCTCAGAACTGTCCTATCCATCACGGTGGCAGCAGAGGTCTTCTCATATACAGCCTGTATTACACGCAGGAAAATTCCTCATAGGTCTGTTTCACTAAGAGTTTTATTCCCTAACACAAAAAGTATTGGATTTTGTCAGATTTTTTTTTCTGTATGTGGTTTTACCTTTCACTGTATTAACATGGCATGCAGTGTGTCACATTAATTGATATGTTTATTTTGAGCCATCTTTAGATACCTGGAATAGATCCTACCTAGTTACAGTGTTTGGTCCTTTTAATGCACTGTTGAATTTAGTTTTCTAGCATTTTGCACAGGATTTTTCTACCTATGTTTATCTGATTATTGATCTTTCTTGTAAAAGCCTTGTTTGGTTTTGATATCAATATAATGTTGAGACTGCAATGAATAGTTATATACCAACTGATGAATAACCTAGAAAAATAACTTTTTAAAACATACAACATATCAAGACTGAGTTGTGAAGAACTATATCATCATAGTCAATGGAACTAATAATTAATAAAGAAATGAAGGGAGTGATAAACCCACTCACCCTTAACAAGAAAAGGTCAGGCCTGGAAGATTTCACTTCCAACATTTAAGGAATTAGTATCACTAATCCTTCTTACACATTGTCCTTCATAAAAGTGAAGAGAAGACAAAATCCCTTAACTCTTTTCATAAGGTCATTCACTTCGACAGTACATGGAGTAACTCTTTTGAGCAATCCCGCGAAATGTCAACGATACTAAACATTAAAGTCACACTGTGACTTCAGCTAAGGCAACTGCTTCAAGTTCCCTGAAGGACTAAAAGAGACGAGTAAGCTCTTCAGATGGGGAAGGAACCAGAAGAGGCCCTGTATCCCAATTAGCTGTTCGGATACTTCATGGAAATTCAGAAGTAAAAATCTTCTCTGCTATCTTCATGTTTGGCATTAATTCTCAGGGTCTCATGCCTTAGGCATCAATCTTAACCTTCATATGATGAATTACCAGAATTATGTCCTGAATTAATATGGCACAGTTCATTTTTACCCTCAGCACCCAATGCTTGGTCACAGCCAATGCAAGGCTGAGGTCACAGGACCACATCTCAAGGTATCTTCCTAACCTTCTCATGAGGTCAGCCTTTTGTTCAAGCCCTTTAAGACTGCAATGTGCCTCCAAAATAATCTTGTCTGGAAAATTAAGGGGAAAAAATCCTTCATTATGTGTCTGTAGTAGATGGAGACCTTGACAGAAATGGCCTGGTTCTATGACCCAGGGAAAGTAGTTGACCATAAGCCCTCTCTCTCTTACCAAATTCTGTGGTGATATGACCACGTAAGATGGTTCTATTTCATCTTCTAGAAAAAAAAAAACATACCACTCACTTTATATACATCTCATGTCGGTGCTGGCATGAAAAGTAGAGTCATTAGCTGATTACAAACTAAGTTTGAAAGAGCTGCAGGAGGAACCAATGGAGGACCACAGAGTCTCCTAATGGATTTTAAATGATCTTTAAAAGGTCTTTGCTTAATGTGACAAAATCGCAACTTTATGTCCATCCCAAATCATTCTACTTCTATAAAAATCCCAAAGGAATTAACTTAAAATCTAAGAACTTAAGAAAATGGAACAGAACCCTGGGATATGTCTACAATACAAAACATTTTCTATATTTAATATCTGTTTTGCTGGATGTCTTTCTATGCACTAGCTGTGCCACTCAGTAGCTAACAGAAAGGCAGACTCAAAAGGTTATGATTCTAATAGATACACATGGACATAAGACCTAAATAAATCATATTTTTATTTTTTGAAATTAAAATATAATTACATCATTTTGCCCTTTACACCCTCAAGACCCTCAAGCCCGCCAATGTATGCTTCCCTACCTTGATCTCTCTCAAATTCATGGCATCTGACCTTTTTAAAAATTGTTATTACATACACATTATTACATATTATACATAATCAATATATAAGCCATTACCTATTATACTATATGCCATATATAATGATATGCAACTGTATATTTATATAAATTATGTGTGTCATTACTATATATTACATATTATGTGTAATATACAATTAATTATATATTTTATATATTGTGTATAATATATAATTATATATCTATAATAACAATGAAAATATACATGACTTTCTACTTAACAAGAGGGAAATTAAAACCTAGCCAATTTCTCTGGTCTAGTGAGGTCAAGTATCTTAGAGGAAAACCTACAACAACCACCTACAGATAGTGTAGTTATCACCCCTCAACAAAGACACTTCTCTTTAGACAGAGACCATTACAGAAAGACATAAATGATCAAAGTACAGCAAATGTGTAACCATGTGACAACCAATTGTTCAATCTAAAAAAAATTCCTTTTAAAAGAGAAAATATGGGGCTCGTGAGATGGCTCAGCTGGATAAATGTGCTTGCCACCAAGCCTGATGACCTGAGTTCAATCCCTCAATCCCATAGCAGAAGGAGAGAACAGACTCCCCTAAATTATCCTTTGATGTCCACACATGCATCCTGGCATGTACTGTATGTATCTAGACACACACCCATGCATACATGCTAACTCATGCAAACACACAAATACATACACACACACAGGTGAATAACCATAATAAAACAAGGACATAAGGACTACAAGGATACTGAAAAAAAAAATTGGATTCCACTAATACTAATGTAAATTAAAATTACAGTTGTAAGATAATACTTCAGCTGTTAAGTGAGTAAGGTTTTATTATTATTAAAAGTAACAACAACAATAATAATAATAAAAACTGCTGATAACTTGCAAGGACCCCATGTAACATGACCTCACTATCACTTCTGGCTGAATTTAGATTAAAACTTAACACAAGTATCAAGTCATGTTATCAATATCAATGAAATCAGTGCTATCCTCTGACCCAGACACCCTTGCTTTGGGGATTCCATGGTAAGAAATAATTCTGAACACCCATGATACAGTTTGTAAATTGGCATTACTGTGTCAAGTTCATCCTCAATTAAAAATTTGCAATTGACTATATCTTAATACATTGAATTTTAGGCATTTCCCTCACCCTATCCCCTTCTATCCCCCCTCAACTTCTCCTACTTGCAAGGATTAACCATTTTTGTTCCACATCTAGCTCCATCTGTGGTTTTCATATCTCCAGCACCCTTTCCCCCTTCTCTCAAGTCTCAGCATTTCTGATTTCTTTACTGACCCCTACTCCCATCTTAAGATACATTTTACTCAGCAGAAGTATTTGTTAAGAGATCCGCCCATGGTGGCTTCTGGGAGTTACACCAACGCTCCAAGGCTGCTGCAGCTCCCCCATGCACTATCTCAAGGTTCTCTTTGTCCCAGCCACGACCAAGCTCAAAATTGTCATATATAATGAATGAAAAAGTTGATGAGAAATGAAGATATTAAAATAGTGGCCAGGAAGCAGGGATTGCAGAAGGCCAGGGGGCAATCAGGTTTTTTATAACACCCCCCCCACCCGAACACAATTTTGCCACAGGCATATAAAGCATCCCTCCTGGCACCTTTCCTAATTGCCTTATCCATTTATGTGGACCATAATTGCCAAAATTATCTCCTTGACTGAATGCATGTGTGTTGCCTTTGGCATTTTTGTCTCTACACAAAAAATTGAGAAGATTAAAAAAACTGCAATGTAAGCTGAATTCTGGCCTTTAGGTTTTAATACGAGGACTAACTCTTCATAGTAGTCCAAACTAAAAATGTGTTTCTATAGTCAGAAACACAGGTAAGGGAATGCACTGTTAGAAGTGGGGCTGGAGCCTGAAAATGTTTGAGTTGTGTCTTTACAGGCCCAAATCAAATTCTTTCAGTGAAAAAGCACAGGTATGGATATCCAGCTTGCCCCACCCCAAGCCCCAATTCAACCCCGAATCATTGTTGTACTGTGGGAACATCACTAACATCCCTGAGATACGGAACCCCAAAACTCAAACTCCTTCAGTGCACCCCGAATAAACATTTCTTGCTATTAGACTGAGTAAAAACTGAGAAAAGATACGGGAAAACATTCGAAGTAGGTTTGCATCAATTATAAGAGCTGTCCAGCTGTGAGAACCTAGCATATTGGTACCACTCGGGGGATGAGTTCTAAGTAAACTTGTTCTTGTATTTCCCAAGGAACTCATGCCCCATAAGGAAGCAAAGCAACAAGTAGTCTAGAGAAGTCACAAGAAAACACTGAGCCTAGCTAAAGAGTCTTTGTTGTCTAGGTTTAAGTTGATTTGGGTTTGTATTATTTTCATTTATTATATGTAAAAGAAAAAAAGCTAAAATTCATGATGACCTGTTGTAGAATATTATTTTTTTTACTGTTTTTTTTTTATTGAGAAAGAAAAAAAAA
>NC_022030.1:24642406-24660632 GCF_000317375.1 Microtus ochrogaster
TCCTTAGCGATCAGGGAAATGCAAATCAAAACAACTTTGAGATATCATCTTACACCTGTCAGAATGGCTAAAATCAAAAACACCAATGATAGCCTCTGCTGGAGAGGTTGTGGAGGAAGGGGTTCCCTCATCCATTGCTGGTGGGAATGTAGAATATTATTTTAAAGTGTGTTGCTTTTCTTTATGCTGCATTTGGTTGACTCTGTGAAGTTGTGATACTTTGTCTAAAACACCTGATGGTCTAATAAAGAGCTGAACAGTCAATAGTGAGGCACGAGAGAGAAATAGGTGGAGCTGATAGACACAGAGGATAAATGAGGACAAATTTGGGGAAATTGTTCTGGGAATGAGAGAGGAAGGAGGAGGACTTCAGGTGTGTAGGCAGAGACTGCACGTTTGTTTCCCGGCCACTCAGACCCGAAAAATCACACAAAAACTCTATTAATTACAACTCTGTTTGTCATATTAGCTCAGGCTTCTTACATCTTAAATTAACCCATTTCTATTAATCTGCGTATCACCATGAGGCTGTGGCCTGGTAAATGTTCTGGGGCATCTGGCTCCTTCGGCAGCTACATGGCGTCTCTTTGACTCTTTCTACTCTCTCTGTATATCTCTGTTGGGATTTCCCACCTGGCTGTACTCAGCTAAGCCATTAGTCAAAACAGCTTCTTTATTAAACAGTGGTAATAAAACATACTCACAGCATATAGAGGACAACCCACATCATTCAGAAGCCAGTCACCCAGCTACAGAGCCATAATGGAGTAAGAAGGAAAGGAAAAGTATACAGGAATAGAGAAAGATAAACGACCCAAGGCCAAAGATAGGATGACTTAAGAAAAATTGGCAAGAAACAAGCTAAGACCAGGCCTTCATAACTAAGCATAAGCCTCCATGTGTGATTTATTTGGAAGATCGGTGGTGGGTCCTCCAAATGAGCCAAAAGAGTAAAGGCAAAAACCACCACCACCAATGACCTACAATTATTGTCTGTCTTTATTTTCTATATTCTAACAGTATGGACAGCATACTGACAAAAGCTTCAAAATATAACCCTGTTCCAATTCCAGTTACTTGTAAAGGTTATGTTGGTATTTATGCTGCAAGTGGCAGAGACTGCCCAGGAAAGCTAGGGTAAGGAAGGGAGCCATTACCAATGTTAGTTTGCAATAGCATGTTTCTCTACTGGGGGCATTACTATTAAAAGGAAGTCAAAGCCTCATTTGTTGTTGCTTAATTTTTCTGGATTTTCAAAACTCCATATGCTCCATAGCACAGCCAGTGAAAACATTGATGCTCATATCCAGGACATACCACAAGAAAGATTTAATACATGTCCCTTTGATATAGCGGTGTATTCTATTACCCCCACTAAATGTGTTAAATGGCTGAACTGGAAGGCTTGCCAGTTCTCAGATAGCTTAGATATGCACCGTGTCCCATGGGCCACAAATTTTCTGCTGCCTCTGTTACAATTTCCTCCTATGAAATAGAGCTCTGCCGTAACATCCATTTTAAAGAGCTCAGTTCTTTCATGCTGTATGGAGGGGCCACTGGCACCCAGGAAACACGCCGTGCTTATTGAGATCCAACAGTCCGACGGTCTGCCTCTGATCACTGCTCTAGGAATAATCCAAAATGCCCAGATACTTTTGTCATTACCAACTGTGCCCACTCTATCCTTGAACCTCATTTTACATTTAATGTTGCTTTGAAGACAAAGTGCTTTCAAGTAGCCAATCCAAGCCTCTTTGTTTTGAATGTATCATGCCGCATGGCACTCAAAACTCAATCTTAGGGCCAGATTTCCAAGTTCCTTTTTCATTTTCTCACTCTGAGCATGTTGTTCTGGTCGGATTTGCACAGCGGTCACCTAATCGCCACAGGGACTTGTGAAAAATATTATCAGGGAGTGATGTCGTGTGTTGGCACCATGAGGTCCCTGGAGCCAGGCGCTATATAAATACAAGGTATTAGAAGATTTTGACCTGTGGGGGTGGAAAGCACTTTGGTACATCTTCATCACACTCTATCATGACAGGCCTTTGCAAAAGAAGAATCAGTAGCTGGGTTTATCTTGCTGTGTAAACCTCAGTGGGAGATAGTGATACCTAAACTGCAAGCTATGTGGCTTCCAGAGAAGCTGTGATTTTCTCTACCATTTATTAATTTTCTGTATCCACAAATACTCATCCCCCACTGTCTTTCTTCATTAAGCAGCTCCCAAGATTCTCCAAACGAATGGTAGACTCTGTCCTGGGTTTTGCTTGAGTAAGTGAGTATTTAGGGGATGTGAAATTGGCAGGTGGATCCTTCTACAGATTAGGTATTATTAGCTCAGAAGATGAGAGCAGATTGTGATCATAGTTTTGAATACTGCGGCTTTCAGAAACCTGAGTAAAAACGGGATATGTAAAGCAGGTGAATCGAAGAGATACAGCCAAGTATTAGACTTCTCCCCTCTACAATGGCTGCCATGTGATAGGATCTAACTATGCCATCGGCTAATATTGAATCTGTAATAACAGAAACGCTATCTGCTGCAGATGAAATTTCAGGGGACAGAGGCATTCAACGCAGTGATTTTTATTTATTCACCCATCCTTAATGCGTGTGGATTTTTAAATGGCAAAAAGACCTAGCTTGCTTGTGTTCACAGAAAACCTACTAGGTTAGACTTTGAGCATATGCTGACCAGTAGCAACAAAAATTGTTTGAAGCCCATTTCCATCCAATACTCTCTTTGGCAAAGCAAGATGGGAGAAGCAAATGCTTTCCTCTGCACCTGGTAATTGGCTAACATAGAGGCAGACTGGGATCACAGCCCGCCCTGAGGAAAAAAAATCAGATTGACATATGACCAAAAAGGAAATCCATATCACATTGCACTCCTGCACTATGCTTGTTTGTCACGTTCACGGGTGGATGTGCACACCCTACACACAGCACAAATTCCTTTTGGAGTCCAGGATGCCAGTAAAATCTTATCTTAAAGCAGAACTTCAGGGGAAATGAGCCATGAAGGCAGGTGCTAGGAGAGTTATCAGTCATTCTGCTTCAGAGGTGGATGCGAACGTGTGAACACAGGAGCTGTCCTGTAACATCAGTAGCAAGTAGCCCACTTTCTAAGGCAAGGCAGCACTGGGAGAGTCAGAGTATTCAGCAATGCATTTTCTAGCATGTGACTTCCACAGTGGGCATGGTGAAGGGGGATAAGTGATTTTTCTTTGGGATCCTATAGTAGCCCCCGTTCCTTGGGAGGAATGTGCCCTCCCAAGAGCTCCTTAACTGAAGACATTAGTTCCCATCAGAGTGCAACACTTTGAATTGAAAATTTCATTGTTTATATATCTTTAGACAAAGAAACATTCATAATACATTTTATCTAATGACAGATGCAATGTGACTGAATACCTTCTCAGAATGTTGTCCTGACTCAAAAGATTACTAGTTTGTCTTTAATCAAAAGCCTGACCCACCAGACAAATGTGTTAGCTTTCATTTTGACCTTCTATTGATTAAATTTTACCCAAACATGGGAAATTCCATAGGAAGAAATGAGGGGAAAGGGTTGGTTTTATGTTGCTTTCAGCTGTGGTGTTTGCCTTGTTGATAATAAAATTTACATGTGATAGCTTGGACTTTATTCACAATAAGGAGAGGTTATTTGTAGCCCAAATGGATTTTATAGCTCTTGGGTTACCAATGACTCACATTCATTAGATAAGTGACTGTCATTTGCTACAATGTTTATCAAGTAGGTATTTCTAAATAAGACAACATAGGTAAAATGAAGATTATTGAGTATTTAGTTATCAACAGATTAAATCATTAAATGCAGGAAATACGTTCATGTGCATATTAGATTCTGAGAAAGCTGTGTAGGCCGGGTGTGACTTGGGGAACATGTACAGATTTTGAGCCAATAAAGCCTAACAATAAAGACAGTCTTTGTAAAGATGCGAAAGTGAAACTGGACTTAACAATTGTCTTTCCCATAGTCATATAATTAGCTAAGAAGCCCAGAAGGACCAGGACCTAGTCTTCCAGAGACTGGACTAAGTCACATTGTTTGATAAGTGAATGAATGACAAAGTACAATGCTTTTTAGATGAGCTCCCGCCTTGCGTCTTGGGAAATCAAAGCTTAATCTCCTAAATAATTACAGAAATTATCAGCCATACTAAAAATTAGAAGATAGATAAGTCGATGATAGAAAGATAGATAGAGATATCAAAGATATATAGATGATAGATAGATGGATAGATGGATGGATGGGTGGGTGGGTGCATGGATGGATGGGTGAGTGGGTGGACAGATGGATGGGTGGGTGGGTGGATGGATGGATGGATGGATGGATGGATGGATGGTTGATGGGTGACAGATGGACAGACAGATAAATGATGGATGACAGATGATAGGTGACAGAAAATGAAAGATTGACTGCTTAGTTCCTTAATTTGGTAGCCAAGTTAATTATTTGATCCATTAGGGAGTCCTTCCCCTCCTCTGAAAATGTCTGTGTGTCCTGAAGCAATTAGTCTGAGTATGAATAAATCCAAGTCGTGCCTAAAATGCCTCGATAGAGTATTTTCAATTATCCAACCCCATTTCCCTCTTATCACTGAGTTTAAAGGAAAATTAAATGTGGATCTCCTTCTTTCATGTAAGAATCCCAGAGGCCTCTATTCCCGTGATAATTTAGGGAAGAAGTTGATATCCTAATATCAGAGTGGCTCATCTAAGACCAGTAAGCACACACTAGAGACTCCAGCTTTCCTACACACAGGTCATTAGCCCATCAACATCTCCTAGCTCTGCCTTTCCTATTTCCTCCCTTCTTCCATGTGACTGCAGATATGACAAGACCCATGAGCTCTTCTTCTGTAAATACCATATCGTATTTTAAGGTGCCTTTAAATTACTTTACTCCTGAAACCCACTACCCATCAAGTCAGTGGCATTCCCACCACGAGGGGAAACAAGACACAGCTGGCTTACCAAGAGCCAATTCTTATATTTAGGATTTTCAAATTCATAGCAGAGCTAATCACTTACAACACAGCATTTCTCTATTCCAAGGGCCATGGTTTTCGAAGAATAAAGCATTTAAAGAAACAGCAATTTTGACTTTAAAAGTAAGAGCATTGATTTCCACTATACACAACAAGATCACAGAATGCCAGATGACTTAGAAGTCATTCTTCACTTTTAAAAGAAATAAATTTCAACCTGCTGGCAGGGGGACAGGCAAGAGAAGATAACAATAGAGGGGGCTGAACAAGCTGTGTCTGCAAACGGGTTTTAGGTAGTGTTGGAGAGCGGAAAGTAGAAAAAACTGTGACTCTCTTCCCAAGTCTTTATTGGAGGTGGACACAGAACCTCTTAATAACAACAACAAAAGTCAGCACAGACTTTAACTACAGATGGAAATAGCAGGTCAGGAGTAGACAGCATCTGAGAGCATCCTAACATAAGACTCCATAACCCAGAGGGGTTACATAGCAAGTTTGAAAATTTCTGGTGACCCCAAAGTTGGGACATGGTTGCTGAGGAAGTAAGCCAAAAGTGTCACCGCATATTACTAAAGCTGCAACAGGACCTATGAGCTGTCAGTTACGGCACAATGGGGACAAGGAGGGCATGGATAAGAACTAATGGCAGAAGGCCAACCAATTAAAGGATATTTGCGGCTGCAGACAAGTGTGGAGGACCAAGGGTGACTTTGGACTGGCACTACCCTCCTCTTGGAGGTATTCAGAGATACACAGGTAGAGTCTGACCTGAGGGGAATGAGCGTAGTAGTCTAGATGCTTGGAGTGAACTTGGAATTATCAGAAAACCGCAGCAAGAGAATTAAGGAATAATTTAAACGCAGTAATAAGAAATAAAGTCTGTACATATTAGTTTCTTGCTGACCTATGCATTTCAGTGGATGACGGGATCCAGAGTCCTACTAGCACGGCCTCATTTACACCATCGATGGTGCTGTTCTATCCCCTGTGGTCTGCTTGAAACTATGGGTGATCTAGCTGATATAGATGACCGTCTTGAATGCCGTGGGACATTTGACAGTGTCCACTAGATGACACTAGCAAGCACTACTCCCACTTCAGTGTTAGTCCTATTTCTAGACATTCCTAAACATTTATATGGGGCAAAATTGCCCAGGTCCAAAACCATTGTTCCCAAATGCCCCATCACAATCTTGAGAAAGAAACTCCAGAATACCACAAACCCGAGTTACACACACCAGATGAGTCAAGTTTTCGTTGATAAGCTTGGAGTCAAGACCAAGGTAGATAAATTGAATTTCATCCAGGATTGTAGCCCAGATATTTTAACAGCCAAATCTATGCTTTTTTTCTACAGAAAACTTGAAATATCTCTTAACTATATCACGATATCTAGCACCTACCAACAACTCCTAATGATTGAATGATTGATTGACTGATTAAATGTTTTATTCAACTGGACCATGCCATGCTTTTGAACATGGTGGAAAAAGGGAAGAATAATGAACCAAGTCTCACAGGTAGAAACAAAGACAAATATCTTACCATACCTCCTAGAGCTGACGCACACAGCCAACTTCAACATCCATGATGCCACAGTTAACATGACAAAATAATGCCAGCCAGTTTGTTACTTAATCTTGGCAGGCACACTTTATTTCAAAGCTCTGACAACGGCGGCACAAACTGGCATCTTGTATTTCAAAGGCCTATGGATGGTAAAGATGCTGAAGCAGCTGTGTGTGCGGTCTGCTTTAGGTCCCAGCCACTGATTCTCGCTACCTGAACACCTCGGCTCTCGCTCAGATGTGTCTGTGCCCTTCCCTTAGCCATTTCCACTGAACTGTCTTTCTCCTGCCACACTGCGAGGACCTCCAAGACCGAGAACATCTCCTGTTCATTTCCTTTGTATTTATCTCCCACAGAGCTGAGCACAAGCGAGCAGTTGCTCGGATTTGAATTACTACCAATCAGAATTCTCGAATTACTTCTTCGATTTGTTCAGGAACCAAATACCCCTACAGTCATAGTCTGTCTGTCCCAGATAGACCAAAAGCTGGGGTTCTGCTGCCTGTCTTTATTTATTAATGTGTAGCTGGATGGCATATTATCTGACATCAGAAGCCAGTGGCAACTTTCCAATCGGTGCTGCTAATAGAGACAAATGTGTAGCCGGGGCGATAACTGGCCATGAGCCGACCAGAGGCAGCCTGGGGGTAAGTTCGTTCTGCTTGGTAGTTTGTTAAAGGCAATGTAGCTAGGTTCAGGTTGTGCTCAGTCAATACAACTGACTTAGAACCAAAGCACGTTGCAAAACTTGTGACCCCCTGATGGGCAGAATAAATTAGTAAAGGTGTGTGGTGAGCATGAAAAGAGCCAGATCTCATGAGTTAGCTGTACCCGACAGTCGTGACCTCTGAGATCACTGACTGGTGTTCTCTTGGTCTCAAAAGAACTCCCCTCTCTCGGTGACATGAAGCTAGAGCTGAAAGCCTCCATAAGGCTGATGGTGCCAGCATCAGTTTAATGACTTTCCTAGTAACTAGTATAGCCCTTCTCTAGGCATCTGGGGCTCAGCCATATGCAAAATAGGTATTCCAATTTCAGTAATCTATATCAGGGAGGCAATGAGGAGGAAAGTATGAAGAGTTAAGTTCTCTTAGAATGCAATCCAAACTATATTTTGGTAACAGGAGGTGGCCCCAGTATTGATAATGTCAGTGGAAAGGTTAAAAATGTCATCTTTGAAGCATGCTCATGTCTGAATCCTGGCTTCCCCATTCACTAACACAGTTACCTTAGGCTGGCCTCTTAGCTCATCCATGCCTCTGTTCCCTTTCATCAGTGATTTTCAACCTGTGGGCTGCAACCCCTTTGGGAAGGGTCAAATGACCCTTTCACAGGGGTCACCTAAAAACCATCTATATATCAGATATTTACATTATGTTTTATAACAGTAGCAACGATAGTTATAAAGCAGCGATGAAAATAACTTCATGGTTGGGGGACCACCACAATCTGAGGAACTATATTAAGGGGTCACAGCATTAGAAAGGTTGGAAACCACTGCCTTACGTGGGAAATGGAGGGACAGAAGATCCTACACAATACAGTTGTGATAAAATTAGTTACTACGAATAAAGTCCTTAGACGGGCCAAGCCATTGTTTATGAATGCTAGCCTTGAGCATTTGACTGTCCCTACCCCACTCATGTAACCCGCCTGACTGGTCAGTTGTTCCAGGGTTGTAACCCACCTGGCGGGTCAGTTATTCCAGGGTCCCGAAGAGGCGCTATCTGAAAAAGACATGGGTGGGAAAGAGGAAGGAGACCAAACAGAGTCCTTTTCAAGGTCTCCGCATATTAGCTTAATGGCTGTGGCTTATATAGCCCCTGGATGAGGAATTTGGGTTGGGATGGGGGGCAGGGGCATGGCAAGGGCAGGAAGGGATCTTGCAGCAATGGTCACTAGTCGACACTTGGTCACCAGTCGGTCACAAGGTCACGAGTCATCGGTCAGGAGGAAACGAGTCGACACACCTAGTGTTCTCTATGCAAGCGGAATTGTTCCTTTTGTGATTCCAACCACAAACAGTTCTCTAGATTGTTGTAATTGGAGCTTATGCCCCAAAATAACAACACACAAATTGTATTCTTTTAAACACTGCTTGGCCCATTTCTATCTAGCCTCTTCTCGGCTAACTCTCGCACCTGGACTAGCCCATTTCTTATAATCTGTGTAGCCCACGAGGTGGCTTACCAGGGAGATTCTAGCCTACGTCCATCCTAGGTCGGAGCTTCATCGCGTGCGTCTGGCCGGGTGAGGGGAGCATGGCGTCTCTGAGCTCACTTCCTCTTCCTCCCAGCATTCTTTTCTGTTTACTCCTCCCACCTATGTTTTAACGTATCAGGGCCAAGCAGTTTCTTTATTGCTTAACCAATGAAATCAACAGATTGATATATGACACTCCCACATCACTAGATAGTTGGAATGTGGGGCAGGTTCCGCTAACAGCTCTCAAGATAGTTGGGTGTGGGGTGGGCTCTGCCAACAAACAGTTCTCAATACAGTTGGGGTGTGGGGCTCTCTGCAAACATCCCCAGGACAATGGTCCCTGCAATACTTTTTGGGGAAAATGGCTCCTGACACACCCATTCATTGCTGTTCACAACACTCATTAAAAGACAAACAAACAAACAAAAACAGATCCTGAGGCACTTGTTGCCATTTACTGTTTAGCAGTAAAATAACTCAAGGCCTAAAATAACAAATTGTTTCAAATGTTGAACATACATTATCATAATCAAAGAACTCCACATCCATCCTTACTATTCAAACATTTTACTTGTAAATAACAAGAAAAGCCTTTGTTCTTCCTAAATCCCTTTTTTTTTTTTTTTGCCTGACACCGACCTCATGTTTTAGAGGTCTCAGTAGACATTCCCACATCTCTCCCTCAAACCACCACCCACAATCACCAGAAGCCCTTATCCATGCCTGGTGTGCCACAGCTCCCCCAGGTGACAGAAATCAGCGTTCTTTAACTGGGCGTTTTTGGAAGAATGTTGCCTATATTCTGAGACTGTGGGCATAGGAACAATTCTTACCGTAAGCATGTTCCCGACCTGGTTCTCATCCATTAATGAAAGCCTCCTAGTTTTTCTCAGACATCTGTTCCCTGAGCAGAGGAGTGAGGACCGTTCTGAGAACTGAGCATTCCAGAAGAGGTCACACCAGGGAAAAACAAGGGCAATGAGATTTGCCTGGAAACAGTTGATTTCCTGTTACTTTTTAAAGTAAAGATTAGATAGCCACAGAATGAAGAGGCCAGCCGCACAAGAACTCAGCAGCATCCACAGACTGGGGTGTGCTGGGATGTAACCCCATCACTCTGGAGGATGACTGATGTGGGAGTGTCATATATCAATCTGTTGATTTCATTGGTTAAGCAATAAAGAAACTGCTTGGCCCTGATAGGTTAAAACATAGGTGGGAGGAGTAAACAGAACAGAATGCTGGGAGGAAGAAGAAGTGAGACTCAGAGACGCCATGCTCCCTTCTCCCGTGTAGATGCATAGCTCTGCTCTCTGAGGCAGATGCGATTCAGCTCCGACCCAGGATGGACATAAGCTAGGATCTTCCCTGTAAGTGCACCTAGCAGTGCTATGCAAATGATTAGAACTGGGCTAAATTAATATCTGAGAATTAGCCTAGAAGAGGCTAGATAGAAATGGGCCAAGCAGTGTTTAAATAAATACAGTTTGTCTGTTGTTATTTCGGGCATAAGCTAGCAGGCGGCCACGGTGCTGGGGGACGCAGCCCCGCCGCTCTTATTACAACAGATGACAAAGGCCAGAGAGTAGAATATTTCGTATGCCCACTAACTTGTATTTCCCTCTCTTTCCTTCTTTTTCCTACCCCCCCCCCAACTTAGGAGAGAACCAAAACATAAAACCTCTTACAAAGGCAATTTTCCTCAAGACCCTCTATTTTAAAACCAACCCATAGGAAACATTTTGGCTGTGTGAGGACTTATATATAGCTTACACAGTTGCCAAGTGTGAGAGATTTCTTGGGACAAGGGTGGTATCTGGCTGGCATGACTACCCAAGAGTGTGCATTTGAGGAAAATGCAAAGCGTTGGCATTGCTGCTGGTGTCCACGTAGCAGGTGCATCTCAGAAACAATCTGTGACTCCACTAAAGCTGGTGACCCACACGGCACAAACAGCTGGGATCACTGAGAAGGATGGACTGGGCTTCACCTGAAACCCTTTGGGGGAAGTAACAATGAAGTCCCTGTCTCTGGTGCCACCGCTGGGCTCCCAGAACATGGTGACTGTGCAATCTTATTAGCAGCTCTCGCCAGCGCAGCTCTGACAACTGTAGGCCCAGCTGCTCTCTCCCTTCTCAAAAGTGCAATACAAATTAATTTGCCAAAACATCCAAGAGTCATCTTTGCACTAAATGATGCATGATTAAAAAAACACACATGCTGGCTATTCCTGCCCTCGCCACATTCATTACCATGATTTGCGAAACATTTATGAGCTCACCACTATTTGAGGATAGCAACAGCTTGGTAAAAGCCAGAAGGACCCTGAAAAATGCACTGGGTTGCTCCTTCTGGGAGGCAGAGTTTCAGATTTATCTGTTGCTATTTCCAAGCAAAAATATTCCAATGCAGTCTAAAGGGCTGGGCGCACAGGCTTCCCTAACGATGCTATTGGTCCTCAACTCACAAGGGATGTCATGGTCTCATGTGATAATGATTTTTACAAAGTAATAATAGAAAAAAATTAGCAGCTAAATATGGAAAATACAAAAAAAAGGGATTTAATCAGAAGGGAGAGAGACAAGAGAATACAGATTAGTCACAGGCTATAATACACTGATGACTTCAGGTCTCTGCTTTACTCCAGCAAACTCTGGCAAACAGGAGATGCCATGTGCAGCCACAGGGAGGGATGTCTTCGGAGTGAGAGGAAGCAGCTTCCTTTGACTTTCAGACCCCTTCATCTTCATCTCACAGAACTAGGAGGCTCCTCGCTTTCTTCGAATTGATTAAGTCTTGAAAGAGGGGCTTGTCCTTGCCTGGTGTGTAGTCCACAAATTCTCAAGAAAGAGAATCGCTGTATCTCTGACAGACCCAGGGAGTAACATCTGAACAGGATCAAAGGTCACTCAAGCATTTCCTCCTAACCATAAACATCTTGGGCTCCTGTTTACAGAAGGGTCAAGATGTCACCATGTGCTTGCCTGCACTCTCTGTGGCGTTCTGAAAGGAAAGACCATAGCTGGCTTTTTTACTTTGGTGGCTGTGGAAGGCTCCACTGTAATTAAATAGTACAACATCAAAGTTGGCTCTGCCTCCAGCAAGACAGACTGTGCTAGTCGAAGGTCTTTGTTTCCTTCCTTAGAAGTCACTGGGTTCTATTTTCCTGTAAATGCAAAGAAGGAAAAAGCCCTACAAGGCAGAACAAGACCAATGTTGAGGAAAAGTCAATAAAACAATTTGCTCTTCAAGGGACTAGCACAGGCAATTTCCACTTTGATCTTCCATATCTGCATCCTGATTTTGTACCGGGTTCGTCAATTTTGAAGTCGAGCCTCTATATTGAACTTTTTTTTATTATAACCTGTTTTGTTGGCTGAGGGCACAGGCTTTTAATTATCTCCATGAAGAATGCCCTTATTGGATTTCAAAAACGAAGGTGTTCCCATATCCAGGGATGAGAAGCATACCGAAGCCTGTCTTAATTCATAGGGAAGACAAGAGCCTTCTTGTAAATCATTTGTACCTGTGAGTCAGTGAGTACATTGGAAGACCCAAAGCAAGCAAGCATTGCATGCTGAGCCTGTCTGGCAATATGCCAAAACATTAGGGCAACGTGGTCAAGTGATTTGAAGGTGAAATCAATTATCCACATGCGTCTGTGGCTCAATGCCAAATAACCAACTCAGTAAATGTTTAACTGTTTGAAGCTTAGCAATCACCTACTGTCTGGGTAGCTTTAAACAAGTTGCAGTTCCTTTGTGTTAAACCCAGTCCCTCCTGCCCTTCTGGGGATTTTTGCTTCTATCCAGTTCAGAGGGTTTTATGTCACTTCTTTCTTATTCTGATAGGCAAGGAGATTAAGTTGATTATGGACATCTTGCCGGTTGAAGCAAGAGCGATGCAATTACATTCTTGAGGAAATCCTGAGGAAGAGAGGAGGCTGCTGACTCAGAGCCACGTCCCACATCAGTGACCACCACTCTGAGATTCTATTATTCGAGACACTCATACATAGTCTTGTACGAAAGGCTCTACTAGAGACAAGTCAGTGAATCAAAGTTGCCAGACTCAGAAACACTGAGAAATAGAAACTTCTAGAGACTTTCTGAGGGAGGGTGGCAGCAAACGGTCAGAGCGGATCCTGACCCGCAAAGGCAAAGTATCTAAGGAAGAAAGAGAGAAATATTGGGATAAGGCAGCAGGCTTCCTACCATCTGTAATCCTTCTGTGTCGTGTGTGCATCTACCTGCCGGAGAGTCTGCCATGAATGTCTGTTAATGGACAGACCATGGCTGAGTGTTTGAGAGAAGCTGAAGGGGATGAGATGTTGAAAGCACTAACTTCCCAGCAAAACTAGACTTACCCACAAAATAAAATCAAGCACAGCCATTCTGGGAGGAGGCTACTGCCTCCCATGTTCCCCTTGACCCTACCTTTGATGAGGCAGGAGACTAGGGTCAAGAGAGAAAGGTGGGGGGTCCTGGAGCAGTGCTGAACAATCAGCATATGAAATAAACCAATTGGCAGAGATGCAGGCCTGAAACTCCCTTGCAGAGACAGAATTGATTGAAGTCACTGGTGTAGACAGGTTCTTCCGAATACCCTAAATGTCCCCTGGGGTTCACTACAATACTAAAACATACTCCCCGGGAGAGATTAAGATGCTAATGAGTTATGTTATGCAAGAAGTTGTATGTAGTACTACATGCTTTAGACAGAATGTAGGAGGAAGCCTATGTCATGCAGATGGTCCAAACACTTCATGCAGTCTTGCCTGAGATCCGCTAGACTTTTCTTTTGTTCAAGCAGGCTTCTTTCCTTAGAAGTACATCTTTTGAAAGACAGATGGCCCTCCTTCTGTTACTACTCTCCATGTGTTTCTGCCCAGTTCTTAGTTACAAGACAAAAGACAATGGAATCACTGTGGGGGTGTCCACTGCACTCCAACATTTACCAAAATCATTGGTATCCTCTGCCTCCTCCACGGTACAGAGTGAGCTAACACCATTTGGAATCAAAGTAGCCTCTCCCCGGAACTCTTGACTTAGATGAGTCCATTTGTCCAAGGAGCAAAGTTAAGTTTTAATAACACTGTCTTACCGCAAACTGGGAAATCTACATCATCATTGCTGCTAATCCGGAACTATGATGTTATGGACTAATCAAGAGTGTTGAGCCAATCAACAGCATAAGGCTGATGATTTATAGTCTGCATCTCATGTGGTCCCACAAACAACTCTGCAAGGCAGAAAGAGTAAGTGCCATCGTCTGACATTGCAGTTGCAGGAACCACGTAAGAAACAAGGCTCAGAGACTTAGGGCTTGCTCGAGGTACCACGTGCAAGCAGAAGACAACAGAAATGCCGGACTCTTCCCTCCGCACATCTAGTCCAGTGTCCTTCCCATTTGTTGATGACGACTCCTGACCTCCAACTGTGAAGTCAGTGATAAGGCCCCCCTCGCAGGTCTTTTCCAACTAGATCCTGACTCCCTTGATCTGAAGCTAGGAATTTTATCAGGGGTAGCCTGAAATTCGAAGACTCCTGTGCTCAGGCCTCTCTTGTCCTGACTGGCAGGGAAACACCATGTTCCCACCATCTGAAACACCTAGTGCCAATTTCCTATTTGCAAGCAGGTAGCAAATCCTTCTCCTGGTGAGAGGGACCCCTCATTAGAGGAGCAGGTTTAATGGACTTAACTGGGGAAGCAAGGACGATGAAAAGATTCCAAAGAGTGGGGGAAAATAAACAGCTTTCGATACTATCATAACAGGTGAGAGGTTAGTTAAAAATCAGCAGAATAAACATTCCCCGGGCATTCTGAGTGCCAGCCATTGGCTGAACAATACTGAATAGAATGTAGCCTCTGTCCCTGGGACCTCGCACTGGGGGAGAGAGACATACATGGAGCAAATAATTATATCAATAATATAACTCAATTTTATAAGCACTTCCAAAGCAGCATCAATTTTCAATAATTATGGAGCTAGAAAGGAATTTTAATAAAAAATATAAAGGATTAGAAATTTCTACAGAATTCTGCTGTGCAATCATCACTTTGATGATTTACTGTAGAATAAATGAGGAAAGCAAGCGTTTGTTTGGGGTTGAAGGGAGGTGCCTGTAAAAGGGTTGGGCGTTAAATACTTTAAGGTTACCAGCTTCCTACTGTAATTATCGTTCTGTTCTCCACTAGGTATGAAAACATCACACAGCCAAATGGAAGCGGAACCGTGAGAGAGACCGTGACAAGCGATACGGCAAAGTAAACACATTGTGCTACAAGAGTCAAGCGGAAGTCTCAAGATGCATTACTCACTTGACTCTCTCTGGTAGCACAATTTGGTTCGCCGTGTGATGGACAGGTAGACTTGCAGGAGGCTTCTCCAGTAAAATGATCCCTGGCTTCATCATCACGCAGCCCAGCAAAGCTGCATCTGTGAAGCTGAGCACATGACCCCTAAGCTGAAATCCACTGGAGAATGTGAAACCTAAGGGGACCTATTTGGAATGTCAGCCTTGCCTACTCCAGAAATGGGCTGTGGGCAGGATCTGGAGGACATTATTCTTTGTTTTAAGGTTTACCTCTTTCATAATGATCAGGTAACATGGTTTAGGAGAGCTACTAAGTCTTCCTCCAGCCCCAAGGGCAGATAAGTGTCTTTATTCTGGATCAGTTAGAAGATGCCCTACCTTTCCTTATCATTTAAAACAAGGCTTGACATACAGGCTGCAATTTATGAAAACAGCTTCTTGTGAGCAATGGAGAGAACCCTTGGATTATAAGAAGTAATAATACAACAAAATCCCAAATGGAGTGGGGGTTATCATTCAGTTTCCGAAGGATATTTTAAGTGCACAGTGAAGTCCACAAACAAAGGTCGGAAACGGGCTTGGGAGAAATAGAAGTAAGAATGAAGCATGATGTTAATCCCTAAATATCATATTTTTCAACAAGAGAAACTCTTAAGTATTACTTAAGGCTAAGATGTTATAAATATATATAATAGAATACATAGAAGAATATGGTAATTTTTAGAAAGAACATAGGTAACTCATCTGCTGGCACAAGGACCAGAAAAAACACAAAGAAGGCTTCATTTGTTTTTGCTTTTGCTTTTTCATTTGAGCTTGGTTAAATATTATTTTCACAGCTAATGGTGGGAATAAAAATCTATAATTAATCCAGTCAAGGAGGATGAAATTGAAGTTCACCAACTTCTGTCTCACAATATCAGAAGAGAAAGAAGTGCGTGAGTCATTTAAAATTACTTTGAAAAAAAAAGGAGAACAGAGGAAGCAGTTCTTTGGCCATTTGCCTAGCATGTGAAAAGCTCTAGCCTCACACCCTAACACAGAAGGAGATGGTGGAGGAGGAGGAAGATGAGGAAGGGGAAGAGGAGGGAGATGAGCAGGAGGAGAAAGAAGAGGAGGCGGAGGGGGTGGAGGAGGAGGAGGAGGTAGAGGAGCAGGAGGAAAAGGAAGAGAAGGAGCAGGAGGAGAAGGAAGAGGAGGAGGTGGAGGAGGAGCAGGAGCAGGAGCGAGAGAAAGAGGAGAACAAGAAGAATTGTTATTTAGAAAGAAGGAAGCATACAGAAGCAACACAGTGGGAATCGACAGCTCCATCATTTGAATGACGTATTCGAAGAATCAAGCAAAGGCTCTGAGTTTGCCCTAGAAAGCAAAGTCCATGAAGGAGAGTGTCTCTAACAGAAAGAAGAGGGGAGGGCAGTGCTGGACAGAGCACTCTACAGTGTGACTTGTCCCAG
This sequence comes from Microtus ochrogaster, assembly GCF_000317375.1. NCBI lineage: Eukaryota > Metazoa > Chordata > Mammalia > Rodentia > Cricetidae > Microtus > Microtus ochrogaster. Next base: position 24,658,970 of record NC_022030.1, read on the forward strand.
TGGTCACATCGGGCTAACAGACTCAGGCTAACAGAAATAAACCTGTGAGTTGGCCAGGAGCCTGAGGCTGGAGAGAGAAGAGCAGGAGTGAGCAACTGTTACCAGGACAGGAATGAGGTTAGCAGAGCTATGGAGGGTGGAGCAGAGACACCTCCGTTGGCAGGGGTGGGGACCGGCTGGAGTTCTGAGCTAGAGAAATAGAGCCATCTGTCTTCTCATTAGCGCTTCTTCCATTGTCCCCATTTCTTAGCTCACAACGCCCCTGGGAGTGAAGTTCCACACTGGAAAGCAATCATATACACAGTGGGGTAGGAGTTAAGACTTTTTCTTCTGCTTTTCTACTCTTTAAACTTTTATGTAATGGATTCAAATGGGAGGTAAGCTTACTGTCAGGTTCTAACTCATGGTGGGACAAGGTCATTGTCGCAGCGAGCTCCTGTAAGGAGCAGCTGTCTTCCCCAGCCTTCCCCACCTTCCAACTCTCCTTAAAGCTGCCCCAGTGTTCACCAAGGCCATCATTCCCAGAGAGAATCATTTCCATCTCCCATGAAGCATATCTCTTGGCATCCAATTACCACACTCCAAACTTAAAGCCTTACATTTTGGAGTTTTGCAATGCTGATAACCATCTGCATGATAAAAGGAAGGAGAAACCAAGAAACTAAAAGTATTACTATAGTGTCCCTGGCACGCATATTGATAAACATTCTTTGTTTCATTAAAACTTGAGTTAAACATTGCTGTTTTTATTTTATCTGTATACTGCTAGACGCTGTAACAGGAATGATTGGATAACGCTAACATGAACATGTTGGCTAGAGAAGGAACTGAAATAAGGTCAAGTCTGATCCAGCTTTGGACAGCGAAATGAAAAATGGAAAACAGAAGAAAGGGGCGTGTGTGAAAGCCAGCACAGCTCTTGGGAAAGTAGACACTGGTTCCCAAGGCCATCTGAATATAAAGCACTTCATACTCAAGTGTAGGAAGGAGAATGATCAAGCTGTCCCAAGCAATATATCTTTGAGAGTCCTTAAGCGGTGGTTTTTCTCAGGAGACGTGAAGGTAGGCAGCTGCAGTGGTAGCTAAGAGTAGCTAAAGAGGCGCCAGTTCAAACTGTGAATGCATCAGTGACTCAGCTTTGGTCACCAACGCTGGCCAACAACACCAAGATGAGAGCTCTGTGGTAGAGTCAATAGCCCAGTCTCAGCGAGGACACGAACAAACCAGGCATGCGTAGCAGAGGTGCAGGGGGTTCATCAGTAATCCCACTAAAGTATCCCTAAAGTGGTGCTTTTTGCTATCATGATAGATGTGTCAGCCTACTTTATTCTATGAATTTTTATCTAAATTCTTTATCTATTCCTTATGTGATGTTATGCCAAAAACTATAATAATTCAAGAATCATTCTCAGGAATCAGATGGTGATGAGATACTGATGAACAGGGCAAGACGAAGTTTTTCACTTCTCTTTCTCACATAAATGAGGAACGAAAAACGGAAGAGTCCAAGCTAAGCAATCACCCAGGAAGCTAATCCAATTTCTTTTATGTGTTAATTTCACAAGTTATTCTAGAAATAGTTTTCTTGTAGCAAATCAACATAAGCAAAAGTCTACATACATCACAACACTAAGTGCTGATCCTCCTAGAAGTTGTCTGTCTG
>NC_022030.1:24660732-24676713 GCF_000317375.1 Microtus ochrogaster
CACACACACACACACACACACACACACGCTCCTTAGTGTTATTTACTAAAATTGGTACCATACGCTTCTTTTTTTTCAGGGGCAAATATTGTCTCTATTGTCTTCTAGGAAAGCACTTTGTCACTAAGACACATCCCCAGTTCCACCGTGTGTTTTCTTAAGATGTCTTTAAACTATAATAATGTAAACTACACCAATCTTTTGTCCTTTCTATTTGTATCAGGATAACATTAGCTACTTTAGGAAGTAAATCACAGCACGGCATGGTTAACACAGGGGAATGTTAGGGTTTACTCGTGCCTAGTCCGTTGAGTCTGATCAGCAGGCGGGGTCTCCCTTCAGACCCCTGTAAGGCTTCCACGTTGCTAATAACCTACAGTCTAATGATTGTACCCAGTCAGCGGAACATAAAAGAGGCCTCCCCAGAGTTGGAGAGAAAAAAAAAAGACTTTATGTAATTTTCCTGGGTTGGAAATGATCCAAATAAGAGGAAGATGTGGCTTATATCTGTCTTAAATTCTATTTTTGTGGGTCCCACAGTAGGGGGAGGATTGAAGCAGTGTAGTGGAGAGGAGCTGGAAGGGTATGGCGTCACACGCAGTGTCCTGGGAGAGTACATTGGCCATTATCAAAGGATAGCAGACTTCAGAGATGGGGAAGAGGTGGTTTCCATCAGTCTCAAGTGTGATGCACACCATCCAGCTCTCAGCACGTGACATTATTGGTTTACTAGTAACGTATACACCTCTTCCATCCCAAACCCTCCCTGACTCTGGAAGAGTCTCAGGCATATTCACAGGTGGAAGAAGAAAGAAGTACAGGTTGAGAGAACTGGAGATGTGGGGAAGGTCCGTGTCAAGTTACTTGCCATGTCAGCTGGCTTTGAAGTCTGTGTACCATGTGATCTACACAAGTGAAAATCTCAGGAATAGTGGCCAGGTGAGATCAGGAGAACAAAACAAAGACTCTTCCTGATTTTTCGAATTTCATCATGAAAACTGTTCTAGGCTTCCAGTTTCCCAGTATTTTATGAAAACAGAGTAACCGTTGGAGAAGGCACACATTCCAGTTCGCAGTAAGGGTAAACAATCTGAAAGAGCCACAGTTGTCTGGAGGACACACACCCTGTGCTGGCATCGCAGGGACAGCTGCTTCTGTCTATTGACCTCCGGGTCCTGTGAAAATGGACAAAAATAATTCACCTCCACAACCTGCCAGGTCTGAATTTCCAAAGAGGCAGCGACAACCTGGTGACCGCCTGAATTCAATGAACGCACCGTGTGCGCCTGCATGCGGCGCTCTTTCTGGTTGATTTAATGTGCCTCTTAGATGAGTTCCCCATGTCCACTGCTGAGAGTAGGCCAGTGAGAGAGAAGTGTAAGTGTTGATAAAAAAAAAAAAAAGCAACCAGTTTCTAAATAAACAAAGTTTATCCAGGGGGTGAGTTTGTTCAATGCTCATATTTTAATTCCCTATGGGGATGTGAAGTGTGTGTGTAGGATGTGTGTGTGTGCGTGTGTGTGTGTGTGTGTGTGTGTGTGTGTGTGTAAAATTTCAAGCAATTATTGAAATAAGCTCAATGAAGCCATTTTACTGAAAGAGAGCCTATAACCGTGCAAAGAGTTGTATCGCCATGAGGAGCCAGGTGTTGGTTGATGTCAGCATTATACTTCAAAGCCTCCTCCACTGTGCCACGAAAGAGGTAGGCAAGAGCAGCTTCAAGCAAGGGAAGCTGGAAAGAGTGTTATTACCTGTAATGAGAAGCCAGGGTACAGTCACCTGGGGCAGTGGAAAGTAATCCAAAACAAAAGTAGAATGGAGCCAAATTGACTTCGGTGCAGATGATTGACAGTCTCTAGCTATCAAACATGCTCAGCAAAGGACAGCAACAACACCCAGCTCTGCTTAAAGTTCCTCTTCTCCGTGGGGAGGAAGTCAAACAGGGAAACCCTCTGAGGGCTGGCTACTTGCAACAATTGGGCAGTGCCAAGAACAACAAAACAAACAAAAATCCAACCTAATAGATGTGTCAGGGACTTATGTAGAGAGTTTGTTCTTCTATCTGGCTTGCCAGAACTGATAAGAAAACTCCCTTGGAATCTTGAAGGTCTTGCTGGTAACTGAGACCAGTTTGTCTTGAATGAGTCACTAACATTTCAGCGTGGTTCATTCTAAGAAATGCAGCAATAATCAGCAACCACTTCTCAGAAATCCAGAAAAAGTTTCAAGATTCCAGAAACTCAAGTTCTTTCAAGCAGAACTTGTTGGAAGTTCCGCAGTCTGAATTATATCTCATGTCTCATACATGAGAGATGTCGCCCACATGAGAGAGTGAAGGTGCCGGTCATGACCAGATTCCGCCCTGGTAGCCTCACCAGAAGACACCAAATAGGCTTCTTTAAATCAGTGCTATGAGTGACATTCGGCCCATCTGTGGTGTGTGTGTGTGTGTGTGTGTGTGTGTGTGTGTGTGTGTGTGTGTGTGTATGTATGTATGTGTGCATGGATGTGTGCTGGAACTTATTTATATAGTCCAAGCTGATTTCCAACCCATGGTGATCCTCCTGTCCCAGCTACTGAACACTTAAAATTATAGGCATGAACCCATCATGCTCAGCTAAGAACTGGAATATTTTTTAATATTTTATACTCATCAACATAGAGTGGTAACTGGTTAACTTTTCACACCATGGGAGAGAACCCATGTCTTCCATTCTACAAACACAGGTGTATGGAAGACTCTGCATATTCCTTATAAGCCGCACTGAATTCTGTTCCCTTAAGTGTGGACAATGGAAGACATGGGCTTGGCAGCATTTGTGCATGTACTAAAAGTAGCCATAAAAGACGTAATACACTCTAAGTATTTTTCCACACACGCATTTGTCACTGACACCTGTACTATGTTCTCAGGCATGAATAAATTAGCACAGCAGTTTGACCACATAATATGCAGTGTACTCTTTCTCCAGTGTTCAACAATATACTGTTTATTACGCTTTTACTTACTACACAAAATAATGTCTTATAACGTTCTTCTACATATAACTTAGTACTTTGCTCATACCCATGCCCTTCATTTTCCTGTCTTACTCCCCCACCTCATGTCTTTTGGTCCCTTCCCACCCCCTGCAAATACTCCCCACTATGGCTCTCATGCCATATATATGGATTCTGTATATAAGAGAAAATACATATTTGTCTTTCTTTCCCCCCGCCACTATTCTCACCTGTATCTCCTTCAGTTCTTCCCTGCCAAAATTCTTTCTCTATTTTCATGCCGTAGCTAGATTTAATATACTCATAGCACATGAGAGCATGCATGTGAACACATGTCTTTATGATTTTAGCTTGTTTCACTTAATATAATTATTTCCATCTATTTTCCTATAAATGTATGATTTCATTTTTAGACTTCAACAATAAGTGTGTGTGTGTGTGTGTGTGTGTGTGTGTGTGTGTGCCTGTGCCTGTGCCTCTTTGTCTGTATATGTCTCACATGCATAGGTGAGTACATGTTCCAAAAGAGGGTATCAGGTCCCCTGAAACTGATTTACAGGTTGTGAGCCTCCTGATGCAGGTGCTGGGAATTGTACCCAGATCCTCTGCAAGTGAATCAAGAGCTAACTACTGAGCCATGTCTCTAGCCTTGGAGCTCAACAATATTTCTGAAAGAAAAAAAAAGAAAGAGTAGAAGGGAAAGGAGGGAAGGAAATAAAGAAGGAGGAGAGCAGCTGATGTTTTCTATCACTTCCCTCTCAAGTTGCAAATGAAATAGGATCCAAGGGACCAAAGACAGCCAAGAATTGGTGTGGTCCTATAAAAGAGGTGTTTGCAATAGTGTAGGCTACTTGTCTATATGTAGTAAGTGGTGCTTTAGCTTGTGCTATGGCGAAAAGTATATTAAAAATAAAAAAATAATGTTCCTAGACTGCAGTTTTCTGGAGTCAATGTTTGTGTGTTCTCCCAAAATGCATAAGTGAAGAAGCTAATATCCCAGGTGACAACACATGAAAGCGGGGCCTATGAGAAGCAATGTCAGGGTGAGGCCTCCAGAAGGCGCTAGCGCCCTTACAGGAGACACCATAGAATTTGTATTCTCTGGTTCATAGTTTCCTTTTCCTTTCCCTCCATTCCTCTTCCCCTGCAGTTTTTCTCCTCTTTCTCCATCCTCCTCTCGGCGTTTTCTTCCTTCCTCTGGCTCTCGTGTGTGAGAAGAGGGAGTTGTAATCAACCACAAAGAGAATGCTCATCAGAACCTGACCAGCCTAACACTCCAATGTCGGATATCCAACCTCTATGCCTTTGAGAAAATATACCCCCATTGTTATTGATCTGTAGCATCTGCAACGTCTGTGAAAGCAACCCAAAGTACATGCACACCTATGTGGAATCCGGCTTAGACAACCCAAGGATGCCCCTTGACTTTGCATTTGAAATACACAACTTCCTCCCCCCTCCCTTCAACACAGCACAGTCCTTTCTAAATATACACATTCTTTATGACCTGTTCAGTGTCTGCAGTTTTCCAAACCTACCCCAGCCAGAATCATTGAGCACTCTCTCTCCTCCCAAAACCAAAGTTATTGTGTAGTTATTGCCTTTTATTTACACAAACTACTAATGAAAACGTTTTACATTAGTGTCCCCTAGGCTTTAAGTCCTTGGAATGGGAGCGTCTAGATCTCACTCGTCTTGTAATATTTTGCTGTACCTCACATTGTTTCTACCACCAAGCAGGTTTCCTATAAATATCTGTTGGATATGATGTAATCAACTACTGAACACTTACTCAGCCCCTAGATAAGACTCTCCCACCAGACAGGAGAAGATTGACAGGTCCCAACAGGGCCAGAATGCAGCTTTTCCTCCTCGAAGATTTAGGAAACTGCCTGCAGATTCCACCAACCTTCCAAGCATCAAGAAATCGATGACAACAAATAGTGTTGTCAAAGGGCCAGGTCATAGGGGAGCATACACACAGGAGGAGCCGATGAACAGTCCTCAGCTGCCGACCCACAGAGGTTTATCAAGGCCTCCTTCATCGGGCCCCCCACACAGAAATAGGTCTGGCTCAGGCAAAGAGCATCGAGCTGATTTCTGTCCTCACTCCTGGAGTGATGTCCGTGACTGTCCATAAGGGAAGAAAAGGTGAATTACCTCCACTCTGGGCTGCGAGGCCCAGCGAGGACCAAACAGACGCTTATAAGCCTGCAAGATGAGGGAAGGCGAGGCCTAGCAAAGGAAGAACAAATGATTGACAGCCCAAAGTGCACAAATGAGCTGTACTCCAACTGTGCCGAGGAGAATAGCGAGTGCCTCACTGCATGAGGGATACATCATCATTTTATTACTCGCTGGCCACAGTATTGAGATGTGAGGCGGGCCTAACATGACTAGCCTTGCAGTGTACATGTTAGCTCTCTGGAACCAAAAATGAGCTGGATTAGACCTTCAGAAGTATCCTAGTAGGCGCTTGTAATGGAGATGGCATAGCGTCTTCTTTCTCGGTGCCTGCTCTGTCCTCTTTGTAAGCCATCCTCTGTCACCACCCTGTCCCCTCTCCGCTAGCCCCTCCTTGGAGGGGCACCGCTCTCTACGGAAACACTTACTTCTGACAACAGCAAAATAGATTAAAGTCTTGAGAAAGCTGCTTGGAACCCTAGGGTGAAAAGGCTGGATGGAAATGGAGAGAAAGGAAGGCGCAATAAGCCAAGTTAATTTAAGGCCCGAGAAAAGCGGCCTGACGGTCTCAGGTCCGCATTATCTCACCCTGCAGCTGTAGTGAATCACCCGCTTTCATCACGGGCATAAACAGTCCATATCTCCAATTACAAGTGCCCGGGGAGCAAGCATTAGTATGCTACCTACGGTCTGTGGAAAGGTGTGAGCCTGAGCTCCTGCCTGCCTCAGAAGTCCCGAGCAGACAGGTCCAGGAACAAAGGGAAAAGCAACAAGAGGAGCCAAGGCCCTGTCGGATGTCGGAGCCCATGTCTGAATGATGAGGTCAAGTGTTTGTGGCAGATTCCAAAGAGAAAGGAAGAGAGGCGAGGCAAGAGCATGCAATCGGTCACTGGAGTAATTTCATTAAAGCATTCCTTAAAGAATGACCTGATCACGGAGAGCTTTGGTCTAATTTTAGGGGGGAGGAGAAACAGTAATAGCATGGATGAGCGTGTCAGTTGGGAGCCAGGTCCACAGGGACCGAGGATAAAGGGGGACTCTTTCCTACCCTCTCGCTCGCACCTCACATTTTAACCAGCAGTTCATTTTGATCGCCTTTTAGTCAGCTTAAAAGAGCAGGACGTTGCGTCTAGAGCAGAACAATGCCACGCATCCTACCTGGGACTCCATCTCTCCACATCACAGCAGCATGCTGTGACTCTGCCTAACAAGACCACAGGAACTCCATTTGTAAAGACCCTCAGTCGAAAACTCTAAGAAGGAAACAGATTAAAAATATAAGAATCTAAGAGGCTAGTAACAGAGAACCAGCTAAATAAATCCACAAACTACACATTACAATACACATTGTACAGCCAACGATTTAGTGCTGTTTTCCCAGGTGAGTGGCTGACGTTTATATATAAAACAAGAGCTTCACACAGGGAGCTGGGAAGATGAGACGCTGCAGTAGCAAGTTTGACCAGTGATTAGAACATCAGTCCTCTTGCATGCATGGGCCAGGACCTCAAAACAACTTTAATTCTTCACTGAGGTCTAAACTCCTGCCTCTGATAAACCCTGGAGGGAGTGGGGAGAACTCTGTGAACAATTCTAGTTTATTTTGGTAGCATCTATTTTTTTTTCTTCCCTTGATAACTACAATCTCGATTGCTATATTGCAGTCATCTTTCCTGTTTAATATCACTTAACATTTTTTCCCATCATCCTGGCATAAAAGTTGGTTCTGACTAATAAGAAGTGGAAAGCGTTGCCGTATGCCAATGTGAAAATTAGATAGAAAGAAGGAGTCAGTCCTCACACACCTTTGCCCACGTGTGATTCTAGGAAGGAAGGATCGTCTGGCACTTTGAGACAGCGGAATCCACATGCTGGGGACAGCAGATCAGGGAGCAGCACACTGGCTCCTAGACGACATGGTGAGGTCGAGTGCTGTCCTTTACCATTTCTCTTAAAGTTGGCTTACATCCAAAGGAAAAAAAATGATGAAAAGAAAATGTCATTTGGGTTCTCTGTGGTCTCATCCAATCAACTTCTAATATTAATAAGAGATGTCCATTGAAGTCTTGCACAATCAAAAAACATCTTCTTTCCCCCACCTTCACCCAAAGACAAGCCAGGTCAAGTAGACTGATTGGTTTATTTGTAGAGTTAGATAGTCATATACTACACACCATGCATAGTCTTTCCCCTCCCCTCAGACACACACTCAAAAGACACTGGGAAGAAAACGTCCTGTGAAAATGTGGTCATGTAGAATATGATGTTCCCGAGGCAAGGGATTGTAGTAAGGAGGAGCAGGCTACGTCAAGTCCCAGACTGACTTACACCCGGGCCAGCAGGCTGCTTGTCGTCCCAGCCACCTGGTTAGCTTATACCCCGAAATAACCGCACAGAAAAATGTATTAATTAAACTACTGCTTGGCCCATTAGCTCTAGCCAAGCTAGATTATTGATTAACTCTCACATCTTGATTCAACGCATTTCTAATAATCTGTATGTCACCATGAGGTCGTGGCTTACCGAGAAAGATTCAGCATGTCTGACTCTGGCAACTCCATGGCGACTCTCCCCTCTCTGCTTTCTTCCTCCCAGAATCCAGTTCTGTCTCCCTGCCTACATAAGTTCTGCCCTATCACCAGGCCCAAAGCAGTTTCTTTATTAACCAATGAGAGCAACACAAATACAGAAGGACCTCCTACACCAAGGGATGCTAAGTATCATATCAAAAGCTGGAAGAGGGATTAAGGACATACCACTCGCCTGTGAGGAGAGTCAACTCTACTAACATCTTGATTTCAAATGTCTTACCTTTCAAACTTTAGGTGAATAAATTTCTAGGGTTAATTTCAATTTTTTTATTACTTTTATGTGTGTGAAAGGGTTGTGGACCCATAAGTCTTTGTGAATACTTGGTATCCATAAAAGTAGAAGGTAGTATCTGATCCCCTGAAACTGGAGTTACAAACACTTGTGAGCCCCCATGTAGATGCTGGGAATCAAACCCCAATCCTCTACAAGAGCAGTCAGTGCTTTTAATACTGAGCCATCTCTCCGGCCCCTAACTTTCTGTTTCTAAGCCATATATTCACAGTCCTAGAGAGCTAAAGCAATGGCTTTGTCTTCATTTTATTTACAAACATGGACTTTTATATCCATGGGACACTCCTAAACTACTAGCAGAGGAACTGAATTCCCATCGTGAGTCCTGTGAGCTATGTCAGAATTCAAGGCTTCCTAGAGAGTTTTCACTGTATGGTCTTCCTTCTTGTGAAGGTGACCAGGAAAGGGAACTCAATCTGCAGAGCTACAGCTGTGTCTCTCACTGGTGGATGGCTCCAGACTGCCAAAGTGATGGCACTGGGCGGTGAGGCCATTGCCGGAGGCAGAGCCACCTGACTTCAGAATATAAGTTAACACAGGGGTAATAAATAATGACCTTTGTCTGTTGACGGTTCCCATTTGGAAAATGGTCAGCCTACACATATATGTTTATGTACCCTGTACTTTAATGATCGGCCATCACAAATGTGATGGCTCAGTGGATTCTGGGTAACTTAACCCAGAGAATTGTGAGGACAGAATAATGTAAGTACTTAAGATCCAAACATGTTACAACAAAGCAAATGTACTGTTTCCATTTGCCCTATGAAGGAAAAACCTAGATGGCAGGTATAGAAGTAACGTGCACAATGAGGTGGGAAAAGTACCAGTAAATCCCTCTTACCAGAGACTCTTTTAAGAATGTCCTGGTGGGTTTATGGCAACTTGACACAAGCTTGAGTTTTCTGAAAGGGGGGAGGAGCTTCAGTTGAGAACGTACCTCCATAAGTGTTGTAATAGGAGCGGCGGGGCTGTGTCCCCCGCACCCCGCTGCCCGCAAGGCTAGCTTTACCCGAAATAATTACACGGACACTGTTATTCATTTAATCACTGCTTGGCCATTTCTATCTAGCCTCTTCTAGGCTAACTCTCGCACCTGGACTAGCCCATTTCTAATCATCTGTGTGTAGCACCCCAAGGTGCGCTTACCGGGAAGATTCTAGCCTACGTCCATCCTGGGTCAGAGCTTCATCGCGTGTGCCTCAGAGAGTAGAGCTCTCACCTCTGCCCGCAAGAGTGGAGCATCGTGTCTCTCTCTGAGGCATCTGCCCCCTAGAGGAGAGCTGTCGAGTCTCTGAGATCACTTCCTCTTCCTCCCACCTACGTTCTAACCTATCAGGGCAAGCAGCTTCTTTATTTAATCAACCAATGACCTTCCTCCATCACCCTTTACTACTGTATCCATGATGCAGTGACTGAGCAAGCCATGGGGAGCAAGTCAATAAGCAGAGCCCCTCCATGGTCTCTGCATCAGCTCCTGCCTCCAGGATCCTGCCCTGACTTCCTTTGATGATGAACAGTGACGTGGAAGCGTTCCTTTCCTCTTGTGAACCCTTTCCTGTAATGTGGAAAACCCTTTCCTACCTCAGTTGCTTTGGTCATGGTTTTAATCACAGTAAGAGTAACCCTAACTAAGACACAAGACAAGTAATTTAGCTGGGATGAACAATGAAGGTTTGTTGATGCCTCCAGATCTAGCACTGAGCATACAATGAACCACAATTCTCAGAATAGCCAGAGGCCATATTTTCTAAATAACTCTAGAAAGAAAGCAAATATCTCTTCCTTAGCATCGTGTGATTTATGTAAAATTCTTCTGTCTCTGAATGTACTTAGTGAGTCCCCTAGTCTAAGAAGCAGTATGCCAGCCGTCCTTGATGGAGCAGCAGTTGATCCTGCTGGAGTAGAAGGACCCTCATTCTTTCCTTTTGTATGACCCAAACTCCTCTCGAGGCTCGTGAATCTAAGTCTCTCTGAACACTAACGTCTAAAGACAGGGCAAGTCCTAGACTGCTAGATACAGGAGCCTTAAAGGGGTGCCAAAGAAAGTGTATATATGTATATAAAAAAATAGGTTGAACAACTTTTCTTTCTGCACAGAGAAGCCATGAGAGGGCAACACAGAAATCAGTACTTTTTGGGCCCCACATTCAGGAAGAAATACACCAGCTCTGGGCCATTCTATCCAGGCTCTTCCTCCATCTGACGAAGAACGGCCCCTCTGCCTTTCTCACCGCTGCCTTTGCTGTCGTCGGAGGTCTACTCTGACTTACAAATACCTTTAAGTGCCTGTTTTCTTTGCTTGGTTAAACTCTACTCATAACATTCATTATACGGATGGAAAGTCAGATGCCAAGGAGCAGGCACAGCTCCCTGGATGAGCAGAATGGGCCCCCCCTCCTCTCTGAGCTGCCTCCAGAAGGCCAGCCTCTCATCTAAAGACTGGAGTCAGTGGCAAGGACACTGACGCTGGCCCTCACTGCAGTAAGGTCTACAGATGCCAGGTTCCTTACAGTCATTAAAACCTTAAGAATAGAAGCCTGGTGTGGAGGAAACAGAAATATCCCTCAACGCAAGCGAAAGGGGCAGGCAGGCAGTGACTTTATTCTCCCAGATTTAACATGTTCATTTGCCAGTGTAAGCTCACTTAATGAAGACCTAGAGGCCATCTTGTACAACATGAAATATTTATGAGGGTGTTATATATTACCAAAGGCTGAAACCAGAGAGGATCACAAAAAGAGAATACGGAAGAGGAACAATTAGCATCAATAATTTGTACTACTTCCAGATGGCCAAAGCAAAGAGCCCTTTTGCAAGTCAAACTGTAACTATGTAAATTGGTCTGGAAAACACATCACTAAGGATTCAAACTGGAGGCCAGATCCAGTAGAAACTCTAAATAATTCAGAAGCGAGGTCTTAAGTGGGGATGGAGAACTACCAATGCGCACTCTGCCTTTTCCAGGCCTCGGCAGCCAATGGAGAAGAGGAGACCCACACTGAACAGTTACAACCCTCCAAGTCCACTGCTGTCTGTCCGCATGCAGTAGGAGTCTCTCTCTCATTTCATCATTTTGTTCTCAGAAGGACACATGTGCTTCATTTTGTTTTGGTTTTTTTTTCCTTTCCCCCAGCTCCTCTTTATTATATCTATTATGCATAGTTAATATACTATATGTTAATATATACAAAAAGAAAAAAAGAAGCAAAAACAAAAACCACCTGAGTGTAGTACATGGTTGTAGCCCATGGTTGCCGACACTGGGCCCACTATGAAAGAAGGAATGCCAGCCTCACATTAAGGGAGCATTGAATTCTGTCCTGTGCCTTTCACTCACCCTGTGTCAAAAGCCCCAGACTGGACTCTGCAGGGACAGGAAATTTCCCAACCTGGTGTGACTTTGTTGCCCAGGCTGTCAAGCAATATATACCATGTAGCTGAGCTTCCCAGTGATAAAGTTCATCGGCACCATCTGCCTGGGAGTCTCATCCCCTTTAGCATCAGATGTAAATCCATAGGCAGGAAAAGCAGAACAGTATTTGCAATAAGCATCAAGCTGCCTCCTCTCCCATGCCTCCTGCACATACAGATATATGTATGGAAGCCTTTGAAGAGGCTACAACCGTCTTGTTCAGGTATTTAGTAACACAGTGAACCATGGTGGGCTACCAGCCTACCAGGTATGTTCCTGATGTCCTGTGTTCTAACAGTGCTCATGGGACATTCAATGACTCAGTCAAGAAATATTTATTAGAAGTCTACTCTATGATGTACAACACTAAAAGGGTTATAAACAAAAGTATATCTTGTTTGTATTCTCATGAACCTTGAAAGTCCAATGAAAGAAGGACGAAATATTCAAACACAGATACTAACTGAAGTGACGCATGAAGCCAACAAGAGCAACAGATGACAATAAACCAGGAAGTGGTAAAAAAACATAACAGAGGACACTTTTCCATCACCTGGAGTGAGAAGGAGTCCTGACGAAGTAGCTACAGAAGAACTAGATAGAAAATAGGAGGAGAGACCCCGCCTCTCCAGCCAGGCACAAGAAGAGCAGCACAAGACAAGGTTTGGAGAAAGCTCAAGACGTGGAAGGAGTTCAGGGTGAAAATGACCCTTTTCCCATCACATGTTGAGATAGTCAACATTAAAGTACTGAGATCACCACGCAAGTGAAAAAAAGAATACATTATTATATCAAAAAGGTTAAAGCCAATAGGAAAAGTATGAAAACTCACTTCTATGGAAATACGATAATTATCCTAAAGGTCTAAGGAACCCCACCCTGGAGAAGCGGCATCACTTGCTGACTGGAGAGGCATCAGCCCTCACTGGCTGGAGGTCATGGAGGGGAAGACAAAGAAAATGAGATCCAGGGAGAGCAACGGGCTTCAGGAAAGGCACAAAGTCCTGAAGCGGCATGACTTCCTCAGGGAGCCACAGGAAGGACGCTGAGTTTGGCATATGAGAGGCTAGGAACAGATGGAGGTCAAGAATGTGACAGAAGAAGAATCCAGATGGGAGAAAAGTTGGAGACCCCAAGAGAAGACGGTTGTATTTATCAAACTACAGTGAAAACTTACCCAGAATGAAGGGGCGGAAGGATGATGGAGGAGTGAAGACAGACAGCGCCTGGATTCCTCATTGTTTATTTTGCTTTCTCTTCCTTTACTATAGCAGAGAAATGAACTAAGGTTCAAAACAAACCTAGAACCCAGTGACTGATCCTCACTCTGCTTTGCTGTTCCCACAGATTTATTTCCTGGTGAATGTTAGCGCAGAAAATCCCAGGATGCTTATCAATGTACATTCCATTTCCTCCGGTTTAGTAAATTGGAGTTTATTTGCTTTCATTATACTGCTTTGTATTTTTGCTGGGCAACAAGCCATTCTGACACTGAGGGAAAAAAAGCAATGGTTTTCAGCAATTGTGTGACCGCATGTATGAAATAGATAGATCCTATGTAGAGGACAGATTTCCTTTAGTGCCTTGGTTTATTCATTGAACACCAAAAATAAAAGCAACATTGGAAAAATGACAGCTCTTACTATTAAGCAAGCTGAACATTTTCAATCGTTTTTCCATGTATTTTAATATCATGTCAGATACATTTAAAACACTCATCAGTTTATGTTTGGGCTGTAAAGTATAAAAATATATTAAACTCTCATGAGCCTACTATCTAATGGATATAATTTGCATTCCTTGGATTGCTAAGAGATAAAACGTATTTTTCTGTTTATTGGTTAAACATTTTGATACTATTTGCCAAGTTTTGTATTTTGTTTGTGTTTGTTTTCTACCGGTTGGTAGGAGCTCTTTGTGTATCCCAAATAGTAGATGTTTGATGATAGTATACAGGACAAATATTTCAAATACTTTCCCCACTTTCTTTGTGGTGTTTTTGATAAATGAAAATATATCATTAAATTTAACATAATTTAATCAATAATTTCTCTTATGGTGAGACTATTGTTTAACAAAACCTTCTCTACCCTTCAACTAGAAAAATCTTTTCCTATACTTTTCTCCAAGAGTTTTCCTTGTGGCTACCTGGTTCAGTTGATTTGACTATACAGTCTAAGTCAGTACTTCAGCTCCCCTTGCTTCAATGGTCATCCACTCAATGGTCTTCCACTCAATGGCTATTCTTCCCAGTGCTACTTTGAGATCAGGTCTTCGATATCCCCATCGGACTGTCGTGCCTTTTGTTGTATGTGTTTTTAAGGCCTTTGGTAACTACTGGTGATTTCTATTTCTTGTTTTTTCCTGATATCATAAAAGTTAGATTAAACTTTCCAGGCTACTTTGTTAGTAAGAGTCAAGATAAAGTTGGGTGTTATCCAAATGAAGCACTTACATAGACTTGGAAGAGAGGGGAAAATTAAAATCATTCACTCCCAGCACCAAGAACAAAGAAAACAGGAGTTGGTCAGGTGTTCAATTTACAGAAACCACAGTCCTATGAAGCCTGGTCTTTGGGTAACAGTACAGGGCATTGTGTCTTCACTTCTCCCATTTCCTGTAATTTGCATGTTTTTGACTTCATATGTCAAGAACTTGGAAGCTACCAAGTGAGTAAAATTTTTGAGTTCAGAACTCTAAGTCTCGAGACAAGAGAGGAAACTAGAGAAGCCAAAAGCACCCTTCTTTTTCCTATATCATCACATTGCCGAGTCCATTTACAAAGTCGTATCATGTATCAAATTAAGGAAGCTTTTTTAAAAAATTGACAGAATATACATTTTATATTTTTGTAAAGATTTATGCATTTGTTTTGCATGTGTATGTATGGGGTGTGGGTGTGGGTGGGTGCCTGTGTGTTTATGTGTTTACATTTTGCATGTGTATGTACTGTGGTGTGGGTGGGTATGGGTCGGTACCTGTGTGTTTATGTGCATGTAGGAGCCCATAGAGTCCAGAAGAAGGTGCGGATCCCCTGGAATTGGAGCTACAACAGTGAGCCTTCATGTGGGTGCTGGGAACCAAACCTGGATCTACACTTCAGAAGAACAAGTTCAGCAATTTGCATGTATTAGTTTTGGTGGGGTTAGAAGGAAAACAATACGTTCAACTCAAAAGGCCTGTGGGAAATCAGTGAAGCAAGTCAGCAATTTCTGGGATAGAAGAGTTGTATTTAGCGGACAAAAGGTACAGAGACGTGTTGGTGTAGGGTCAGACTTCCTTCTAGACCCAAGGATCTGTTCCTTCACAAATGTCTGTGCAATCTACTGAGAGATGAGGACTCTGAAGTGAGCTGGGGGCATGCTGAAGTCAGTGAAGGGCTACTCACAGGGCCTGAGTCTAAAACTCTCAGGAAGGTACGAGCTACAGATAAAGATTTATGAGTCATCCAGAGGTTAATATTGTGGAAGCCAGAACTGCAAAGCGCACCCTCAGCTGGGAAGAAACCCCGGAGAGAAGGCTTTTCTAGAACTCTCGGGAAAGGGAGCTGGCTGGTGGGGGAGACTGGGGGAAAACGCTCAGCTAACCAGCAGGGGCGCCAAGGAAGACAAGCACTGTGGAGCCAAAGGAGGAGAAAGTAAGAGCGGAACTATTAACAGTGTCAAATGATAAACGGACTGAAATGTATCCACTGTATTTAATAATGGGAAGCTAATTACTGGAAATAACTTCACCGATGTTTGTGAGAAGGAAGATAAATTATTGTCAGTTGAGCAAAAACTGTCCCGCAGGGATGAAAAAGGCAGGTGTGAACTACAAAGCCATCACTGGGGGGCGATGTAGAGTCAGAGCATACCCCCCCCCCCGAATATGTTTATAGGAGATCAAGAGACTAGGAAGGAAGGACAGTGGGTGGCAGGTAGCTCTGGGTCTCTTCGAGCCTAGAGAAAAGCTCTGCTGTAGGTGGTCGGAAGAATGATTCCGACTTTGGCTAAACAGGGGACAGTCTTTGCTGGTTATTCGTGGTTTGGGAGAGTGGAAAGAGTAGAGGGGAAATGCATTTTGCTATTCTGAATCAATATGAAGGTAAAGTTCTATACTGAGAGCGAGAGAGAGGGTGAAGCAGGAGAACCATCGACTGTACCAGTCAGTGTTGTTTGAGCGGGCAGGAAGAGAGAGGCAGACTCTAGCCCCATGAAAACGCCTCCAGACAGTCAGCAATGCAACCTAGGCTGGAATACGTGTCAACGATCCTGGAAGGTCTCCCCTGAGCGGGGCATCCTCAAGAGCAGTCTGTTTCATTTTCGTCCCAAACCTTTTCACACTATTGTCACTGGCAAAGTTGAATTGGAAACATGGTAGGTGTTTGCACACTACTTTTCTTGCAGGATGGGCTAGGCTGAATGGCAGCGAAGACCCCCACAATTAGAACTCTGAGACAGAAGAGGGGGGATTGTGTGAGAGGGTGGGGGAGACTGGGGGAAAACGCTCAGCTAACC
>NC_022030.1:24676813-24683752 GCF_000317375.1 Microtus ochrogaster
AAAGTGGAATTGGAAACATGGTAGGTGTTTGCACACGACTTTTCCTGCAGGATGGGCTAGGCTGAATGGCAGCGAAGACCCCTACAATTAGAACTCTGAGACAGAAGAGGGGGGGATTGTGTGAGAGGGTGGGGGAGACTGGAAGGCAGAGGGATGCGTTAAATAAGAAAAAAGTCCTTAACTTTGCCTGTTTGGGGCTACGGCAGAAGGCAGTGACACGTGGCTATGAGCAACTATTATGATGTAAATGATGTTAATGGGATAAGTGAAAGGGATGCAGGGCAAGCCACCATCCTAAGATGAATTTGTCCAGAATGGTGATTAACCGACTCCAGCCACCAGATCAGATATCCTGCTATTTAAGAAACTTAATAAAACTGTAGGACTTATTGATTTTGCTTTTCCTCTAGGCAGAAATATGCCAAGAATATACACCAAGAAAATAAATAATCTCGAGCTTCTGCGAGAAAGCTTGAGCAAATGTGAAGTTATAACATCTCCAAGTGAATTCAGAAATAGGGCTGGTTCAGCATGCAGCTAATATTATAAAGATTAATTCCCAAGCACTTGTGCTAACAAAGATGAAACATCTATCATATGACCTGGAGGTTCTTTTTCTCTAAAATGTCCCCAGGAGAAATGGAAACAGGGCATTGATGTATAACTTGATGTACAGAGAAGCCATCCACAAGGCAGAACCCATCGGGAGCCCCAGGAGAGACTCTTCTGGAGTGTTCTGGGGGAGTGGGTTGATACCTTGTTAATCACCGAGATTAACAGAACAGCTGTTCCTAGAAAACGGGATGGGATGGGAAAGAAGGCTCCGGGGAATGCATGCCTGGTTGCTCTGGGTGTGAGGTCTACAGACAAGTGCTGCGTGGCTCAGGAAACAGCACTAAGTCAGTCTCCGGTCACCTGCTATGCAGATCGCAGTGGTTTCTCAGTTGAGATGAACTGTGGAATGGCTAGAAGAATCCTTTTTACTTGATCTATCCAGGACACCTGGGAACTGAAGTCTGCCATGGAAAATAGCAAAAGTTGCATAAGAATGTGAGATGAACTCAAACAAAAAGAGAAGCTAATTAAAAAGATTTCATTGTATCCTCGGTTATCTCCTCTGAACCTTCTTTCTAGTCTTAATTCAAGCAAGATGAGAAGCACATAGATAGATGATAGATAGATAGATAGATAGATGATAGATAGATAGATAGATAGATAGATAGATAGATAGATAGATAGACAGATAGATAGATGGCTAGATGATAGATCATAAACAGGTAGAGATAGTTGATACATAAATAGATAATATAGATAGATTAGGTGGATGGATGGATGGACGGACGGTAGGATGGACAGACAGATGGGTGGACGGGAGGAGATTTCTTTTTCCCCATTATCTTTTCTTTCCTACTCCTTCATGCACTACGGAGCAGGAGCGCACTGTTCTGGAACACTGTTTCATTGCTGACACTCACTTGCTCATCCTGAAAGGAAGCCCGGTGACGCATCTGCCTTGTAGATAATTGTACCTTAGCAACTGACGAGCAAGCAGGACCATCCTTAATTTGATTACAGCTTACTGAAAATACCTGTAACAAATGTCATATTTAATAGGAATCTAATCGGAGTTTAATAATGACATATTAAAGGCTTCTCCCTGCGTAAGACCTGGAAGACAGCAAAAACATTAGTTATTCTTGCATCTTTGAAGTTGCCCTAAAGTTCCTAGGTAATATAATAAGAACTATAAATCCAAGGCTATATGCCATGAAAATAAAACACACTACTCAGGTGCCCTTTTCCACCAATGATACAATTGTGTGCATTGAAAATTTCTTGAACCACAATTAACAAATGAATAAGTAAATGTAAAACTGTTTTGATTTTAACTTCAATGCTTAGAATTCAGTGAAGTTTATGTGTACGGTAGCAGCATATAATTGGGAAGTAATTTTTAATCAAAAACCTGTAAAATAACATTAAAAATCATCCAGTGCTTAAGGAACAAATAAGGAACACAAATGTCACACAGAAAAAGCAATGCCAGAGTGAGGTCTTAAATCAACCGATCCTCAGAGGCACAAATCACAGTCTGACTAGGAAGCTTGTTATATGCTCAGTAGAGTTTGACTCAAAATCCCAGCCCCCATTGTGGAAATGGCGAGGGCCAGGGATAGGAGAGAGGAAAGACAGGTTTCAAAATGGGAGTCTTTACTACCAGATACTAACATATTCCAAAGCTTCCACGGCTCAGTGAGAAGAGCGTGGACATGTGGATGGACAATCAGACACCAGTGGAACAGAATAAAGAACTCTTAATTAGACCCTCATTTATGTCTTCTTTATATTCACCAAAAGGGCCACTATAATGCAGGGAAATAATCATCTTAAAAACCAACAGTGCTATGCCAAGTGGACATGTATGTAGGGAAAAATGTATCTTTGCTTCATTACAGATCATATACAGAGATCTGTTCCAGACAGACTGTGGGAATACGTAGATGACAAAATAATCCTCTAGGAAAATATATCCAGGACCTAGGAGAAGCCAATGATTTATTAAAGAAGACACAAGGAAATTGCTAGTCACAATAATTGAGAAAGTATTCACAGGCATGGAGAAAGTAGATTAGATTGAAAGCCATGTGGCAGTAACCTTCAAAACTGTATATACGCACATGCTATGAACCATGAATTCTATTTCCAGAGGTATTTCCAACAGAAGGCCCACATATGCACACCAGGGGAGTGTACAATGACTCACAGAGTAATAGTTAGTGATAAATCCACACTGGAAACAATTCAAATATTCATAGACAACACAGTAGCTAAATTAACCATAAGACATTTGAGCAATTGTTTCTTATAGGAAATGGTAAATATCAAACTTCAGCTGCTTGTTATGGTTTTGTGGAGTAATTTTAGGAAAAAGAAGCTTGACATAGAACAATGCATTTTATAGGATCCCATTTCCATAAAACTCAAAAGATATGTCAAACTAATTTATTTTTATGTGTATGAGTGTTTTGCCTGCATATGTCTGTCTGTCTGTGTGTGTGTGTGTGTGGTGACTGCAGAGGCCAGAAGAGGACATCAGATCCCCTGGAGCTACAGTTACAGTAGACTGTGAGCCACCTTGTAGGTACTGGGAATTGAACCCAGTGTTCTGGAAGGACATCAAGTATTCTTAACCACTGAGCCGTCTGCCTAGCCCCAAGTCAAATTGATTTACTGAGCTAGAATGGTGGTTAGTTTGCAGAGGTTATAGTTACTATTAATTCACACACACAAAAAAAGAGTCTGCCAAGGAGTTTGCAGTGTTTATTTCTTGGTGAGGGGTTTGTTGGTTTTGTAAAACTATAGCAAACTATACATTTAAGATTAGGACTTGAGGGTTGGGTGGTGGTGGCACATGACTTTAATCCCAGCACTTGGGAAGCAGAGGCAGGCAGATCTCTGGGACCAAGACTATCTTAGTTTGCACAGTGAGTTCCAGAAAAAAAACAAAGATTAGTACTTTATATGTGGTCATACTTCAATAAAAATCACATGTAAAATGAGAATCACTTTGTTATATCTTCTCAAATTCAGTCACTATATATATACATATATGTGTGTATATATATGTATATATATATATATTTCTCATATAGAACATACAAAAATTTGAAAACTCCCCAGGACAAATTAATGTTGAGTGTCACGATGCTATAGTAATGCCATCAAATGGAAGCACATAAACATGAGTGTTCCATCTTTATGTTGGTAGACAACTCTAAGTTGGTTTACGGCAGCTTCTTCATTTATTAAAAAATAAGAACCGCAAAAACTGGTGTGGTGGTAGTGGCTTGTAATCCAATCACTGAAGAGACAGAGTCAGTAGGATCAAGATCATCTTCAGCCACACAGTGAGTTTGGTTCCAGCCTGGGATAGATAAGACCTTCTCCACAGAAGGATGAAGATATCAATATAGACAGATATGACCCAAAAACTATGAACATCCCCCTGTCCTCTTACTTTGGAATCCAGCTTTTCTCAGTCTGCCCTAGCAAATGCCTTTTTTTCACATCTTAACACTGAATGTTTGCTCTTCCTTAAACTCTTTCAGTCACTACTCAAGTAAGCTGTTAAAATCTTTCCTCCCTTCTTAGACTTTGTAAACCCTTTCCGCTGTGCTACCAATGTATGCCCTTGCTCCATAATACGTATGGTAAATCCAATCCCCAATGTCATAGGATTGAGGTTGGAATTTTGGAGTCAATTACGTCATGACTGCTCTACATTCATGACTGGGACTGTTTCCCTATCAGAAGGCTTTTGAGGGTCTGCTTGTTTCTTTCCATACCTTCTACTGTTGGAGGGTACAGAAACCAAGGGCCAATATAGAAAGATAAAGTGTGTTTTCACTAAACACGGAAACTGCTTCTACTTTGGAAGTTTGGTGCTTTCTGTATTCTAGATCTGTGTGAAATGAATTCCTGTATTTATGCATTACCTGATGTAAGCTATCTTGCTATATCACTAAAATGGACAGAGATATATTCTTCATATTAGATCTTGTTAAAACACTCTAAGTATCTAGAACAGCAGTTTTAGACTTGTGGGTCATGACCTCTTTGGGAGCCAAAAAACCCTTTCACAGGGGCCTCCTAAGTTCATCAGAAAACATAGATATTTATATTACCATTCATAACAGGAGCAAAATTACAGTTATGAAGCAGCTATGAAAATGGTTTTCTGGCTGGGAGTCAGCACAACAAGGGAACTGTACTAAAGAGTTGCAGCCTTAGGACAGTTGAGAACCGATGAACTAGACAGAGGCTTCTGAAAGAAAAGAATCGAGGTTTCATATTTTCTCTCTCTGAAATCTGTCCCAGTAGCTGGAACATTAGTGCTTACTGAAGAAATGAGTACATTCTGGCCCTACATATACAAGTGAGTGGAGCCATGTATAGAATTGTCATGCATGAAAAATTAAAAAAATAAATAACAAGTATTAGTTGTTGCACATCAAATGCATGGGACTAGGTCACAAAACAGTATCTGTGTTACCACAAAAGAACACAGAATATGCTAGTGGATTTTGGGGGAGTCTTGATAAATGAAGGGTTTTAAAATATTTGCCAGCCCTTCTTTGAAACTCAAGAAATCTGCAAACACAGGTAACCAAAATAGTAACCCAGTCAGAAGGGACAAAAAGCCTTGTCATGGTGGCAGAAGCAGCATTTGTAACAAGCAGCTCTCCTATAACGGGGGCAAACAGACTATCTGCAGAACTGAGGGATAGAGATGTGGGCAAATCTCTTTTTGAAAATACTTATGTTTCCTTTGTGTAGAAATATAGAATTGGGTTGTTTGCCCTTTGTAAATGTCAAAAGCTACTATTTTGTTTACAATAATGCCATACGAGCTTATTTTCCCTCCATTGTGATAAAATAGAAGCATCGTGATCAAACTATGGCATATCAACAATGTCATTGATGATAATACTGTGTTTTTCCTCAGGGCCACTTAATGTTGCCTCTCATGACCCAGAGAAACAGAAAATGTTTATGAAAGAGGACTGATTGACTCCAGGATTGGATCTGCTCTGTAGAAAAAATGTCTCAGAGTTCACATTAGTCGGCAGTTCAAATCTAACCTGGAGTGAAGAGGATAAAAATATTGACAGGTACTATGGCCTTAAATCAAGGTAAATCCCTAAAAGAGCTCCCAGAGGCAGGGATCGGCAACTCATTTCAGCATCTTGTTCTCAGTCCTAAGACAAGAACATGCTTTGTGGGTATCAGGAGTCTGAACCACTCTTTATCCCAACATCCGGGGGCATCGTGCAGGCATCAGCGGTGTCCTTTCAGGGGCCTCTCCTGAGGAAGCAGGGATACTTTCATTCACATCTCTTCCTGACATATAAATCATTACCGTCTACCATTGGGATTTTAGAAAGCAAAGCTAGGGATAAGGAAACTAGCCAAAGCTTGCTTTCTCAAAACGCAAAGTGATTTAGATAATAAAAGACAAAATTAAATTCAGAATTACAAAGTTCCTTTATTCATAGCTATGAATACGTAGTCATTTTCATGATAAATTTTAAGATTTTGCTCAGGGAGAAAAATTCACCCTATTATGAATGTAACAGAATTCCTATAAATCTGATGCATGACCTACTAACTCACACACGAAATTAGATGCTGGAGACATTGCTGAGTCACAAATACCTGTCCTTGAACTTCTGTAAATATCTCAGTTATTGAATCAAAATGACCACCAGCAGCAGTAAATCCATCACCATCAAGTCAGACACAAATTAAAATGTTGGTGTGTCATGAGTCCTAAAGTTTGCCAAACACAATTACACAGACTCTTATATTTCCAATATAACCTAATTTCAGCTTTATTTCTAAGATGACCTGATCACTTGCCATAGTGAAATAAAAGCACAGTTGGAGGGGAGAGGTGACAAAGGGGAAAACCCCTAGGATAAAATCAGCCCTCACTCTGAGCGGTCTTCCTGGATGCATGAGCTGTACCGAGAATTGTTGACAGCTTGGTAAACTTCATCAGCAAAACAAGATGCAAAGAGAAGGTAAAATAAGGCAGTGTGGGTAATTCCTTCAGCTCTGCTTTCTAGAAACCACAAAATAGGCTATTACAGCCTTTATGGCCATTTCTATATGTGTATCTAACAATTCCATTATTGCAAATTGTCCATAAGGACGTCTGGGAGAGATGCAATATACTACTACAGTTTTAAACGCTATACTTTCACATGAGAGAGAAAATGCATGTGCAAAAGGGTTGGAGAGAGAAGAGAGAGAGAGGAGGAGAGAGGAGAGAGAGAGAGAGAGAGAGAGAGAGAGAGAGAGAGAGAGAGAGCAGGTCACAAGGGAGTTTTCTCTTTTTTGTCATTTTTTTTATTTTATTGAGAAAAGGAAAAAAAA
>NC_022030.1:24684745-24691426 GCF_000317375.1 Microtus ochrogaster
CCCACACTGGAGCACTGGACTGAGCTCCCAAGGTCCCAATCAGGAGCGGAAGGAGGGAGAAGATGAGCAAGGAAGTCGGGAATTTTCTTAGAACTGGAATGACAGGCCTTTGTGAGGCAGTCATTGTGGGGGACGGGATCTAAACTCCGGTCCTCTGACAGAGCAGTAAGTGCTTTTAACAGCCGAGCCACCTTTCCAGCCCCACCTCACATCTTTTAAAACAGTAATTAATATACATTGTCTGGCGATTTTTTTGAAGAGAAATTTGTACTTCAGTTTATAAACTACCTTTACTTCAGACTTAAAGCTGCAAATTTAAGAAATGTGGGCTCCATGAATGCCACTTAGCCACATTCTAATCAAAAACCTTGAGATGCCACTCCAAACATTTCTACCAAGGGAAAGTAGAACACTCCGGAGTATTAGAGTTATTTCTATTTACTAGAACATTCTTAAGTATTGTATCAAGATCTTGTTTATATTTTATTTTCTGTATGGAGAAAATGAGGGAAAAAATGTTTAGAGTCAGGCTTAAGTATAGGCACACATTTTTATGAGTTGTAATTGTTAGAACATTTTAATTAAAACTCATATCGCTGCAATAAGGATAAAGAAAACCATTAGTTTTAACTTGGGGGAAAGGTGGTCTAACAAGATTTTTAGAGCGTCATCTAGTGTGGAGGGCGGGCAGGCAGGGCTTGGGAGTCAGACGGGTCCAAGGTTAACTACTTGTGTCAAGTATGTACAGATACTTTATCAAATAAGATTCTGGTCACCACTGTGACTAGTTTTCAATGAAAATAACATTTCAATTACAAATTTTGAATAAAAAGTTTGTCCTTTTCTGGTCAGTGGTGGTACATGCCCGTAATCCTAGCACTTGGGAGGGAGGCAAAAGTAGGTGGATCTCTGTGAGTTCGAGGCCAGCCTGGGCTACAAGGAGAGTTCCAGGACAGCCAAAGCTATGCGGAGAAACTATATCTCAAAAACAAAACAACAAACAAATAAACAAAAAAATATTGGCCTTCATAAAGGTGGGGGAGGCTTACTTATCAGAGGAAGAGCCCAGCAGACCAAAACTGACAAGAGGAAACCCTGCCAGGAAACAATCCAGGTGAGCTCCCCAAGAAGCGTCTCCTGATTGCTAGTGTACCCTCTGGTGATGGTCTTGGCAGTATCCATGGTCAACTGTTTACAAGCGATTCTCTTCTTGTTCATAATTAAGCCCATCGCCACTTTCTTACTTGTTGATCGTAATGGCCATTCTGAGACTTGGCTCGCTTCACAGTGCTGTGCCAAGAAACAGGTCAAGGCGTGACTGTAAGCCTCTGTCAGGACTTACAAGGTCACGGATTTGTACATTTCCTACTTCCCTCATTACTGAGCCAGCTGGCCTGTGTTGAGTTAGACCCAGTGTATGTGAGGCCCTCTGCCAGATGCCACTGTTACAGAGACCAAGATGTGCCAAAGGGAGGAGTTTACAGTAAAAACAGGTCACTTAGTCCTGAGGAGACCTCGACCACACAAGTCAGATAAATCAACCAGGAAGAGGAGGGGATTTTACAGAACTTTCCTTCTAAGGCAAACACTATTTATTTTGCGACAACTTGCTGTCAGGAATCAAAGAGAAGATTGTGGCTTCTTCTCATAGCTGGGTACCTTCATAGGCTGCGTCTTTAAACTTCCTGCCTGTTTTTTATTTTGTTTTGCTTTAGCCTGTGAGATTTTAGAATATTGCATGTGTTTTAATCTGCTTGAAATCACTTGAAGACAGAGGATAAATCAATCAATCCAGATGCCGACGATTTTCACAAATGTTAAGTCTCAGGTTTGTATAACTTGAACTTTTTATAAGTCAAAAGTTTCCCTACGTTAATATTGTAATTTTTTATTGTAAATTGGCCTTCTTATGCTGAGGAACTGTCCCTGACCTTTGGCCAGACTTGTTTGATTCTCTTTCTCTACTAATAAGGTAAAAGCGGTAGGAGCAATAACCTAGCATACACTGGGTATGGGCTAGCTCAGAGAGCAGGAACCCAGCACACAGTGGGTGAGGGCTAGCTCAGAGAGCAGGAACCCAGCACACAGTGGATATAGGCTAGCTCAGACAGCAGTAACCCAGCACACAGTGGATATAGGCTAGCTCAGGAAGAGTTACCACTGAAACTGAAACAGCAGATGTGGAACAAAGGTACAAAACATTGTTCCCAGCTTTGTATATTCACACTGAGAAGTTCCTCAATCTCTTATTCCCAGCCAAATATCACAGATTCCTTCCTCTCAAAGTTTTACATTGTGACCCATGAAGGCTGTCCAGTCTAAGGCCGTGCATGCCCTCA
This sequence comes from Microtus ochrogaster, assembly GCF_000317375.1. Taxonomy (NCBI): domain Eukaryota; kingdom Metazoa; phylum Chordata; class Mammalia; order Rodentia; family Cricetidae; genus Microtus; species Microtus ochrogaster. The sequence goes on from NC_022030.1 coordinate 24,687,085, forward strand.
TTTTATATTCCACGCCTTGTGTCCATGCAAGGACTATCCTTAATGCCGCCGACAGACACAAGCGTGAGCACCTAGGATAAGGACTGACTCTACAATATTTTGTTACTTTCCCCATCCTAGTCATGCCTGCACTACACTCAATACTTAGTTTTCAGGTCTGAGAAACCCCATGAGCTCCAGCCTACAGCTCATTCAACCAAAAGGTCTTAATTTTGTCAGCAGACCTTGATATGGAAATGTGGGGTTTCTTTGAATTTGAAGATCTTTCCTCTTGCCTTTTGCCTTTAAATGGATGTGAGGCTTCTGAATCCTCACAGTCATGTAAAATAGCTTCTGAGTTGGTGACCTATAAAATCAAAGAATGAAAACCACAGACCACAGAGGGTGAACTTAAGAAGAAGTTTATCACAGATCCATAGATCAGCCCTTAAAAGGAAGAGAAAGAGAATAACGGTCCAGCAGGTATGGGTCCCCAGAAACAGTGTACCATTGGGGCCACTGCCTCGGAGGGAACAGGACTTTACTGGATGGGGGCACTGGGCAGGGAGTGAACTGCCCAACCCAGTTGGCCCATTTACAACGTTTCCAGGTGGCTCTCAGCTTCAGTCACATCCTCACTTTAAGGGGTACTAATTTAAGACAAGAAACATGAAGCAACCAGACAAACCAAGAAAAAACAGGAGAACTTCTTTGTGGTATCCCTGGCTTCTGGCCAGGGCCAAACCAAAGCCATTTTGACTTAAACACTTCTGCTATCTCTCCGACTTCTGGCAAGAAATACGATGCAAGCTTTAACCAAGAAAAACAGATTCATTCTCAGAGCCAGGCTGCCCTACACTACCAATGTCCATGCCCCGGTCTCAAAACCCTGTTCAACACCTATTCTTTAGGTGCCCAATGGCTGGGATAAATTCAGAAAAATTGAGGGCATAAGAAAATTTTCTTCAATGTTTTTAATGTATATTCTTCCCCCTAGGAAGTGTTCTGGTGATAAATTAATTTCTTTGAGCAAGTTAAGTAAGCTGCAAAGATGATAAAGCTATCTTAAATTGGCTCCAGATGTCGCCCTTTCTGTACAAGTTATTAAAGCCAGGATAAGCTATGATGGCATTGAAGGAAGGGGAGAATGAGAAGAGAGGTTCTTATTTCAGTAGATTTTTGTACTATTCAAATAAATTATTTAAATGTGTGTCTTTTATTTGGCCGAGGAATTATTTTTTAAGTAAGATTTCAAAGGTGTCAACTTTCTCTTAAACATACCATTTGATTCAGGATGATGACCACCTATGGGGATGTAATGCTGTATCTAGATTAGTCAGGTCTTACATGCTTCAAAGACATTTTAGAAGCCAAGTTGATAAAATCTTTTCTTTGTGTGGATTCTCATTCAAATAACGAGTGCAGAATCAGGCTGCATTGATAACGGAAAGGTCTTACGTGACTAAACACATACCAAAGTCTAAGGCAACAATGACGTTAGATCAAGAGTGAACTGGTTAAGAAAAGAAAGTGCTGAGAAGAAGCTGTGGGACAAGGCTGATGAGCAGAAGTCTGCGAGCAGACATCACAGACGCTCAGCTCTTATAGTTGGCGTTAAAGAACAGAACTTCTTAAAACTTGATTAACTCATGTGCAGGATCTCACGAGTATTTAGAATCATAATAATAATGTCCAAAGCTGAGACTTCTTTCATGAGCCTAAGAATCATTTTGAAGTTAAACAAAATGCTAAAGTTCTTCTTTCTAGACCAAGAAGGACATTCCAGAGGTTGAGACTGAAGTGGATAAGATCCTATAGTTTTTGTGTTTCCTCTATAGACCATAGCAAAGCTGTACTGTGAGCAATAGCGGTCCTGCTAGGCTGACACGAGGGGTCTTGGAAATAACTTCCTTCGAAGCATGGTCGGCAATCAAGAGGCTTCTGGGTTTGAGAGTAAGGAAGAGCATTTGGACTCCTCAAAGTATAAGAAACTAGGGTGGGCTTCAGGTGCAGAGAGATAGCCTTAGGAAATGGACTATGGGAACAAACATGAGGCCAGAGAGCTGGGTAGGATCAGATTTTCAAGTCCTGTGGACTACGGTGAATAAGTCCAGGTTTATCAGGGCTGCCTCCCAAGGGCAGTGTTTGGGAAGGGTACAGCTGACGTCTTGGTCATTTCCAAAGGAAAAACCATTTCAGCTGTCCCTTACTGTGTCTCATGTCATTTTTCACAAACATTTTATTAGAACTTTAGGATATAAATATCTTTGTTAAATATAATAGCAAAGGAAATTCTTTTTTATTGTTTTATTGAGCTATATATTTTTCTCTGCTCCATCCATTTCTCCCCCTTCTACCCTCTCCTATGATCCCCATGCTTCCAATTTATTCAGGAAATCTTGTCTTTTTCCACTTTCCATGTAGATTAGATCCATCTTAGGGTCCTCTTTGTTGTCTAGGTTCTCTGGCATTATGAAATGTTGGCTGATTTTTGTTTGTTTTATGTCTAAAAGCCACTGATGAGTGAGTAAATATATTTGTCTTTCTGTGTCTGGGTTACCTCACTCAATATGATGTTTTCTAGCTCCATTCATTTGCCCACAAATGGATGCCACTACTTTTTTTCTGTTGTGTAGTATTCAATTGTGTAAATGTACAACATCTTCTTTATCCATTCTTCAGTCAAGGGACATTTAGGTTGTGTCCAGGTTCTGACTATGACAAATAATGCTGCTATGAACATAGTTGAGCACATGTTTCTGTGGTATGATTGAGCATCCTTTGGGTATGCACCCAAAAGTTGTATTGTTGGGTCTTGAGGTAGGTTGTTTCCTAATTTTCTGAGAAATTGCCTTATTGATCTCCAAAGTGACTGGACCAGTATGAACTCCCACCAGCAATGGATGAGTGTTCCCTTTATCCCACATCCTCTCCAGCCTAAGTTGTCGCCAGTGTTTTTGATCTTGGCCATTCATACAGGTGTAAAATGAAATCTCAGAGTTGTTTTGATTTGCATTTCTCTGATGACTAAGGATGTTGAGCATTTCCTTAAGTGTCTTAAGTTTAGATTCATTGGTAATAGTTCTCTGTTTAGGTCTGTGCCCTCCCTTTTTAAATTGGATTATTTGTTCTTTTGACGACAAATTTCTTGACTTCTTTGTATGTTATGGAATATATCCTCTGTGTGTTCTTTGTATTTTTTGGAATCAGCACTCTGTTCAATGCGGGGTTGATGAAGATCTTTTCCCATTCTTCAGACTGTCATTTTGCCTTGTTGACTGTGTCCTTTGCTTTACAGAAGCTTTTCAGTTTCAGGAGGTCCCATTTATTAATTGTTGCTTTCAGTGTCTGTGCTACTGTGGTTATATTTAGGAAGTGGTCTCCTGCACCACTGAGTTCAATTGTGCTTTCTATTTTCTCTTCTATGAGGTTCAGTGTGGTTGGTTTTATGTTGAGGTCTTTGATCCATTTAGACTTGAGTTTTGTGCATGACAATAGATATGGGTCTATTTTCATTCTTCCACATGTCTTCTTTGTTGTCTATGTTCTCCAGTTATGCCAGTACCATTTGTTAAATATACTTTCTTTTTTCATTTTATTTTTTTTTTTTTGCTTCTTTGTCAAAAATCAGACATTCATAGATGTGTGAATTGACATCCAGGTTTTTGATTATCTTTCCATTCTCTGGTGTCTTCTTCAATTTCTTTCTTCAAAGATTTAAAGTTTTGTCATACAGGTCTTCTGCTTGCTTGGTTAGTTACTCCAAGACTCCAAGAAAATTTATGTTATTTGTGGCTGTTGTGAATGGTAGTGTTTCTCTGATTTCTTTCTCAGCCCATTTATCATCTGTATAAAAGAGGGCTACTGATTTTTTTTTTTGTTATATTTAATCTTGTATCCTACTACATTGCTGAAGGTGTTTATAGGTTGGAGAAGTTTTTGGTAGAATTTTTGGGGTCACTTATGTAAACTTACCATATCATCAGAAAATAGTGAGAGTTTGACTCCTTCTTTTCCCTTTGATCTTCTTTTGTTGTCTTATTGCTCTAACTAGAACCTCAAGTACTATATTGAACAGATATGGAGAGAGTGGACAGCTGTGTCTTGTTCCTCATTTCAGTGGGATAACTTTGAGTTTCTCTCCATTTAGTTTGATGTAGGCTGTTGGCTTGCTGTATATTACCTTTATTATGTTTAGGAATGTTCCTTGTATCCCTGCTCTCTCCAAGACCTTTATCACAAAGGGATGTTGAATTTTGTCAAAGGCTTTTTTTTTCCCACTTTTTTTTTTCAGTTTGCTTATCTGATGGATTACATTAACAGATTTTCATATGTTGAACCATCCATGCATCTCTGGGATGAA
>NC_022030.1:24691796-24710833 GCF_000317375.1 Microtus ochrogaster
TTTTTTTTGGTTTGGAGACTTTTGATGACTGTTTCTATTTCTTTAGCAGTTATAGAACTATTTAATTTATTTGTCTGGTTTTGATTTAATTTTGGTAAGTGATATTTATCCAGAAAATTATCCATTTCCTTTAAGTTTTCCAATTTTGTGGAGTATAGGTTTTCAAAGTATGACCTGATGATTCTCTGTATTTTCTCCACATCTGTTGTTATGTCCCCTTCTTGTTTCTTATTTTGTTAATTTGAATACTCTCTCTCTGCTTTTTGGTTAGTTTGGATAAAGGTTTTTCAATTTGTTTATTTTCTTGAAGAACCAGCTCTTTATCCCATGATTCTTTGTATTGTTTTCTTTGTTTCTATTTAGTTAATTTTAGCTCTCAGTTTGATTATTTCTTGCCATCTAGTCTTTCTGGATGAGTTTGCTTCTTTTTGTTCTAGATCTTTCAGGTGTTCTGGTAACTCACTACTGTGGGATTTTTCCAGCTTCCTTCTGCAGGCATTTAGTGCTATGAACTTACACTTAACACTGCTTTCTTTGTGGTCCATAAATTTGGGTATGTTGTATTGTCATTTTCACTGAATTTTAGGAAATCTTTAATTTTTTCCTTTGTTTTTTCCTTGACCCATTGGTGATGCAGGTGAGCATTGTTTAATTTCCATGTGTTTGTGGGCTTTCTTAAAGTAGTACTGCTATTGAATTCTAAATTTAAGCCACGTGATACAATAAGATACATGGGGTTATTCCATATTTTTTTTATTTTTTCATTTTTTGGTATCTGTTGAGGTTTGCTTTGTTACCTAGTATGTGGTCAGTTTTTGAGAAGGTTCCATAAGGTGCTGAGAAGAAGGTATATTTTTTTATGTTTGGATGGCATGTTCTATAAATGTCTGCTAAATCCATGTGAGTCATAACAACTGATAATTCCAGCAAAGGGAACTCTTAAGGAGAGTCCTAACCTTAAGAGAGTTAAGTGCAAATGTTTTTCCAGGTTTGCCCATCCTCTTTAAGGTCTACCCTGTAAGCTTTCACTAGGAAGGCAGGACAGTGACTGGAAGTCCCCAGAGGGAAGCTCTATGATGCATTTGAAAGCCTCATGGCCCTGAAATGGGATTAGAGAACTAAACATCCTCATTGTTTAGCTCCTTTCATGCTCCAGGGGGCAATGCAGAAGGGAAGAGAGACCTAACCCTGTCAACCATAACAATGCCTCCCTCAGGGCAGTCATTAGATCAGGTGCAAAGTGAGGTGTTTTAACTCCTAACCCCAAGGGCTACTACAGCAGGTGCTCTTGAGCAGTCACCTGGAAAGCACAACTTTCCTTGGCTTTATTTGTTATGCTTAGATTCTTTGTTCTTCCTGTTTCCCTTCCCACTGGGAATGAGACTCCAAGCACAGAAGGATTTCCCCTTCCTACCCACAGAGGAATTTCTTTAAAGACAACAAAACATTCCATTCCCTCTACGATGCTTGAGAGACAAAGGCTCCTAAGGGAGCTAAGGTTGCCAGCTAAACGCTTCCCAGAGGCTGCTCCACCAGCCTTCCCAGATCCCGCGGAGACATCCCTAAAGGCCCACGCCGCCGATGTGAGCTCTGAAAGTCATCCTTCTCTGACACAGGAAGGGACTGCAGGTGAGAAAAGAAGACTCAAGGGTACAAAGACATCTTAGGAAAAGAGACAGACAAGCGTCAGAAAGCTGGGCTGTGGCTGGCACAAGGCTCCTGCTTCACACAGGGTGGCTCTCTGAGTGAAACACACGGACGTGGTTAATTCCAAGAACAGCCCCCAAAGAACAAGAGATACCCAGAGGGGAGGTTTTCCACCGACCTGGCAAGGTTTATGCCAAGACTATTATGGTCACTGGAGGGGAACAAAGGCATAAAATAATGCTTTGCCAGGAAATCAAAGCGAGAGAAAAGAAAACCCTTCACAGCTATAATGAGGTATCTGGCCTCACTGTATTTCAAATTGAGGTTCCCAATGCAGTTTTGTTCCCTTTTTGAAAGGCCTAATTATACTGATACTCCCAAAGAAACAGGTGACATTGAGTTTATTAGCATGTTTTCCAGAGGGTGGGAATGAATTAGAAGCTAGACCAGTTTCATTCAGATTACATATCAAATATATATTTTGGGTCATTCTATTTTGAAACTCTGAAAGTGGGAGCAGATCTCCATGTACACATAGAAATATGTAGAGAAGCTGCCAATGTCTGCCTTTGGCTGCACTTCCAAGGAAAATGGGAGACTTGCACATACACAAAGAAGAATATTAAGTCTTTGGATTCAAAACTTGGGGAAACACAGAGATTCCAAGTGGTACCTGTTGTTCCTTTGCGGAACTACAGTTCCCAGCATTCTCCTGGACACGGACATATTCCCAGAAGCCTTTGTATTCCCTGTTAAAAAGTGAGAGCCACCAAGAGCTCTCCCCTTCCTCTTCTCTCCCCACCTCTCCTGTTGTCTCTGCACACCTTTTCCTGTTTGTTGTTACCCCTCCCCCATTAAAAGTGCACCCACGTGGGATCACCGCGTGTCTGTGTTTTCTTCCTCACGTAACGTCTTTACCCTCTAACCCGCAGACAAGAAAGCCAGCCAGGAATTAAGAACAAGAGTACCAAGGTGCAAAGGCATGCATTTGTTGAGTTGTTTATTAAATTTATGAGACTGTACTTTTTAGTGATAACAGACTCCTCAGAGAACCCATGCAAAATAATGTTTAATTAAAATAGATTGCAAATGACATTGACTGCCAGATATTAGCATCAGTAACTTGCCATAATAAAAAGAGGGCTTTTTTTACTGGGACTTTGCCAATCATGCCAGACAGAGAACATCTTACAAATGAAGACCCTCCCTGGGAGCCTCTGTTCCTCTGTCCCTGGAAGCTGGGTTTCTGTACTACAGTTGGGATGTTTCAAGGGTTGCTCATTGTGATGGTGGTACGTGGGGAAGGCTACAGTTTCCAGGAATGGGGTGGAATTATTTAGCGATATTCAGAGAGCTGTGTCTTTACTTAGGACGCACACAGAAAAGGCAGCTGGAACCCACAGAACTTTGAATCCTCACAGCTCACGCCAGCGAACAACCCCCCAAAGTGCCATTCTGCATTCCCAGGGGAGCAAAGAGGTACCCATAGGCACACTACAACTGAATGTTAATAGGCCTCTGGGGATGGACAATGTAAAATCACCTGTGGTATCACACACCAAACCCTCCCTGGCTGTGCTGAAATCTAAGTTCTTATTCAGAGAAGCACCCTTTTGCTCTTATCTCTTTGATTTGAAGAAAAGGATCCAGAAATCACTACTTTGTGGCAAGAAAGGAGGGAGGATGACGTGGCTGACTAGATTTAGCCAGCATGGACCTGTTTGGTAATATAAGCTGAGAGGTCCATTTGTAAAATTGTTTATTTTGAGGTATTCTGCCATGTTTTGGCTAGGATATTTCTGGATAGGAGAACTTCCTCTGTTTCTGCCTTCAAAACCATCATTTTCTCTTTTCTCAGCTTTCTTTTGTAGTGCAAACTCTCTCACGTTCGAAACCTCTGCAGTTCACACAGAGGAATAAGCCATGCACTGATAATGTTGTCACGTGACGCAAATGATTGGTTCCCATATGTACACAGACACAGGACCAGTGAAAGCGCATGAAGGAGTCATTGGATGCTCATCATCACTAGGAGGACAAGGTTCCTCCAGAAAGCTGAGTGGCTCCTCAGCTCAGGAAATGAGTGGCAGACTTAGAAACAGGAGTGACAAATTCTTATTCTGCTCATCAGGATGAATTGGTTCCCTTTGCTTGCGGTCCTGAAAGTACTAACAGCACAAAGGATCTACAAATGTCCCTCATTGGGTGTGGGCTGGAGAGAGATGAAAGAGACTCACCTTACCAAGGATCCCCCGGTAGGGGTTAAACATTGTTGAGTCACTATTGGAGTTCCTGATACGTTGTCATTGTAAACACTCTGATTCACATTTTCCTATAAACAAATAAAGCCCTAAGGGGATAGGGCAATGCGACTCCCTTTTTGGCTGCTACTTGATTCTGCTTCTCTGCTTTAGTCTCCCTTATGGAAAATGGCTATCACTCAAACAGCCAGACCAGTCTCCCGTCAACATCAATCATCTGGAATCATTGGCACCTTGAGGAAACTTTACAGTGGCAGCTGATTGTCCCAGCTCCTCAGGCTGAGGCCTTAGCGAGGAGTGTCTGAAACAATTTATATCAGACTTTTCACTACCATAAACCTTGTGAACTCAAGATGAGCCTGCGACCATTTCTATCTCTGCCCCATGGTAAGGACAACCACGGCTGGTCTGGAAGAAGGACCTGGTGCTGATTAGTTCATGTACACACTCCTGGGAATGGGATCTGTGCTAAAATTCTGGGTATTGTTTGATCCAAACTCTAAGCTGAAGGGCTATGATTGGCACCCAGAGGCAGGACTGAAATTGTCCTAATACAAAAGGCTGTGATTAGTACAAGACAAATCATTGTCACTGGCCCAAACACCTCTTCTCGGGCTATATAAGGAGGCTGCTGGGGGCCTACTTAGTAAATGGGCTGGGAGACATAGGCCTGTAATTGCTCCCCTGGGGCTGCAACATGAGGCCAATGAAAGGATTGATTGGTCTTTTCTTGCCTACTTTCTGTAGTTCTGGCTGAGCAGGTCACACAGATAAAGGAGACACAGGGACAGGAGAGGGGTGATGACAGGCGAGGGGCAGTGTTGGTGACAGCAGACAGCAGGCCAACAGAAAGAAGATATGGCAAGGCACGGGGAGGGTGCTTTCTGACAGCAGCAGCTTAAGAGACCTGGTTCAAGAGAGACAGGGCATCAAAATAAAGAGACAGTAAGGAAGGGCCAGAAACTGAGACTTAGTGGAAAAAGAACTTCAGAAGCCAAAGGAGAGAGTCTATAGGTCTCGTTACCAGCAGAGTTCCCAAGAAGTGTCTAGTTATTAAGGCCAAGGGTCTCTGACCCAGGACAAATAGCTATAGCAATGGCTGGTGCTAAATGCTGAAGGAATTCTGACTTCCCAGGTTATCCCAAGAGTTATAACACTGGATGATGTTAGGAGTTGAGGAATCCCAAAATTATAGGCCTGACTGAATGCTACACCACTAGCCGTAATTAAAGGCGTAGGAATCCAAAAACCTGGGCCCAAACAAGAGCTATAAAATTCATGGGACTAAGGGGTCCCGACCGCAGAGACCTGCAAGAAAACTCTAATACAAGTGTTATATAACATTGGTGGGAATTAAGGGGCTCAGTACCAGAGAATTGCAAAGACACCATCTGATGCTACCACTGCTTGCTGATGCAAAAAACTGAAGAAAACAAAAGCCACCAAGGACCAGCACTTAAAAAGCTTCTCCTTGCTGACCCACGGTTTCTATCTTGATAGAGAACAAACAAGCAAAAGCCACCGGTTGGTAACACCACGATCCCTTCAATGCTTGCCTTTCACATACAGCAGCTTCGCATTTAGATATAGCTGACACAAAGCTCTCATATACTTATCTCCCAATTACATAAAATACCTAAAATAATAAATGCCATGCAAATGATAACTGTATTATATTCTTTAGAGGCCATCAAAAAAAGTCGAAATATATATAGTACAGAGGTAAGGCTTTGCCAAACATTTTTGACCTATTGGGTTGAATCTAGAGACCGGATCCTTGCATATGGAGGACCAACAGCAACTGACAAGTGTGGGGGGCAGAGCAGCAGGCTGGTAGGCAGAACCCCAAACTCTATCCTCACAGCAGCTCCAACTACAAGGCTACAACCGAGTTACAGGCTTTATGTCTGCAAAGTTGGGGAAAGAACTAAGAGTAAAATGTTTTTAAAGTATTTATATAATCATTGTTTTAAACCAGCTCTTCCCCTAGTTCCATTATTTGAAGTAAATAATAAAACCAACAGCAGGGATAAGTATGCTCTACACCAGCTGTTCTCAACCCATTGGTCTCGAACCCTCTTGGGGTCAAAAGACCCTTTCGCAGGGGTTGCCTGAGCCCATATGAAAACACATATTTACATTACTATTCATAACAGTACCAAAATTGCTGTTATGAAAAGCGACGAAATAATTTTATGGTTGGGGTCACCACGATATGTAGTAAAGGGTGCCAGCCTTAGGAAGGCTGAAAACCACTGCTCTGGAGCGTGTTTCCTACAGCGCCTGGTTCTCCATGTTTCCTGTGAATATCACTTTAATCTTCACATTAATCTTCTTAATATCCTACAAGCTAAAAGGTTATAAACTGGACTAGAGAGATTAATATATTTCCCCCCAGGCACACAGCCCCACAGAGGATCTGGGATGGGTAACCAGCAGACAAGCCCTGATCTCACATCTGGCTTCTGCAAGGATGAGACAGCGAGCGTTTGTTCTGGCTGAAAGTTTGTAGTTTCTTCATCATGGCAGCTCTAGACAGCTAACACATCGGGGAATAAGTGCAAGGATGTGCTGGACAAGAGTCGGATGAGGACAGTCCTGAAATAGTGTGAGGCAGAAGACAGACCTTCAGGCAGAAATAATCCTTCAGCCAAATGCTCCAGATACTGTGGAGAACATGAAGGACCAAAACATCCTCTGAATGTCATCTGTATTTGCCTCTTCACCTTCTTGTTGAAGTCAGTGTGAGCGCAATGGTGGAGGCAGAGCCATAGCAAGTGTGGACAGCGAGGAGGGTAGACCTCCATTTAGAACTACATAGTGATAGAAAGGGAACCTAAATGTAGGCATTTAAAAGGAGTTTTCTTTGGGGTAGTGAGAACTTACGTCTTCACTATGTAATGGAACTTGATTATGGTTAAAGATATAATATGATTTAAATAATAGGAAGTTGCAACACGGCCATTTTCCCTGTGCTGCCTCTCTACTGGAGCAGAAACCCAGACATGAACAACAACTTCTTGTGCCATCACTGCTATGCAGGGAACTCTTCCTGAACCAACAACAGAATTTTATTTCAGGCCCAGATGACTCTGAAATCTATTGATGTCAAAAGGTGAGCTCGTACAGGAAATCCTAGGCCCCCATTGTCTTCGAACACTCTCTGCCTCCCACCTCTTCTTCCCCAGAGGGTTAGTCCATCTGTGTCCTTCTCTTTTGTATTATTTCACAAACTAATCTCTGTTGAAATGGCAGCTAAACCGCTGGCTGCAGCTAAGCACATGATGGTCCCCAATAGAGAAGCTGAACCATGGGGTTCAGAGAATTCAAAACAAATCCTTGGGAAGAGGAGCTTTTGTAGCTGAAGATCTATTAGGATGAGGATCAGCCTGAGCCTTAGCCATGTGCTTGCTTTAAAGACACTCCTTCATCCCCAGGTGCAGTACTCCAGTCTGACCTTGAGATTTCAACAACAAACACAACTCTTGGCAACTACAGCAGATTTTGGAGTCAAAATTCTGGTCTGTCCACTTTTTAATGAAGTAGCCTGAGAAAAGTTGTATAGCATGGCTAAGGCTCAGGTCGTCATCTCTAAAATCATGTATCAATAAGTTTCACATCTAAAAGTTGCTATCACCATTACTCAGGAAGACAATACGACCAAAGCCACTCTCACCTGACAGGACATCAACTGTTCTCCAGGTGTCAGCATTCTCTGGGTCCCCAGCACAAAGGCCACTCAAAAGAGTCAATACAGAAATTAGTCTGTTTCACTGCCATTTAAAATTTTGGTGATTTCAAGACATAGTTTCTTAAAATACAAATATAGACTTGGAAAATGTAGACAAGTTGGGAAGATACAGAGGATGGATTACAGCACTCAGAGGAACACTTCCCATTGCTTTGCGGAATTCTAGTATTGGTCTCTTTTAGTGTTTGAGAAGTGCACCCATGCACATTTTGACTAGGGATGTAGTGGGACTGTGGAACCACATGGAGCAAGAGTACGAAAAGAAAAGCCAGCAGCTTTATTCACCCACTGTACAGAGGAGGCAAGCAGGCCTGCTTTTCGTCCCGCCCAGCTCCCGCACGGCTATCTTAACACCTGAAATAACACACAAATTGTATTCATTTAAACACTGTCTGGACTATTAGTTTCAGCCTCTTATTGGCTAATTCTCACATCTTGATTAACCCATTTCTAATAATCTGTGTAGCACCACGAGGTAGTGGCTTACCGGAAAGGATTCTAGCCTACGTCCATCTTGGGCCGGAGCTTTATTGCATCTGCCTCACTGCCTTCTACCCAGCATCCTGTTCTGTTTACTCCGCCTACCTAATTTTCTGTCCTATCAAAAGGCCAAGGCAGTTTCTTTATTAACCAATGAAAGTAACACATAGACAGATGACCCTCCTCCATCAGCTCACTTGCAGATAGTCTCTACTGTGATGGTCTGCATGAAATGGGACCCTCTAGGCTCACATATCTGGATGCTCTTCTGAAGTCTTCCCTGTTTGGGAAGGATTAGGAGATATGGCCTTTTTGGAGAGGTGTGTTACTGGGGTGGGCTTTGCTGCTTTAAAAGTCTGACCATTCAAGTTATAACCCCACATCCCACATCGTGGTTGTTGTCTCTAAACTGACATCTACGTTGTCAGTACCATACTTGCCTGCCTGTTGCCACGCTCTCTGACATCGTGGTCATGGACTTACCCTCTGAAACTGTAAGCAATCCCCCAATAAACTTTTTTCTTTTATAAGTAACCTTGGCCATCTGTAACATGAGTGTCCTGTTAATTGTTGGGGTTTTTGTCCCCCCAGTTACCCCAGCTGTTTAGCCGCAAAGAAAATCACACATAGATCTCTATAAGTTATAAAGCTGATTGGCCCAATAGCTCTAGCCTCTTAGTGGCTAACTCTCACATCTTGATTAACCCATTGTTCTGACCTATGTTAGCCATATGGCTCAGTACCTTTTTTCAGTGGAGCAGATCTCATCCTGCTATTTCGGTGGTCTGGGCAGAAATGGGAGGAATCAACTTCCTCCTTCCCAGAATTCCCCTGTTCTCATTACATCATTTCTACTTCCTGACTGGTTTTCCCACCTATATTTCCTGCCTGGCCAATCAGCGTTTATTTATAACATGATTGGCAGAATACAGACAATTCTCCTGCACCAGCCATTGTGTGTCATCACATCAGTAGAATAGGAACTAGGACATCTGCCCTCTGGGGATGAGGTCAGCATTAAGGAGAGGACATGGCTTATAAGTGAAATGCAATAGGCTTTGCCCATTGTGTTGTATCTCTGAAGCAACAAAAGACATCAATAAACGCTCCAGAAAATTCCAACCACAGACTGGAATGATCAAGACAATGACTTTCTCGAACTAAAGGATCCTGTTGGCCAGAGCTGCCAGTTCCCATACAATCTGCCACCATGGCAATAGCTGTTATTAAATATCAAAAGATAAATCCTAATCTCATGGGGTTTGCACTTGTGTATAGTTAGATTTTCACTGAAGCAGTACACAAAAAATTTAGATTCACATCTGGAATTACAATTTTCACCTGTGTTTTTAGTAGGAACTTAAAAATAACTACCCTACTTAAGCCATTTGGAGCCACACTCTCAAATAACTTTCAATTTTATATAGTGAAGTCCAATAGGAAGTTGAGCTTTAAAATTTATTTCCCATATATTATTTTGTGTTTACCTAAAATTTTGTATTTATATATAATATATACAAGTGTATGTGTATACACATATATTTAAATAAAGTTGTGACACTTAGGATAATAATGCTCCACCCAAAGCCAATAAATTACCTATCAAAATTTCCATCTTCAGTTGTTGTAAAGGGGAGTCCAAGACAACCCCAAAACAATGTACTCTAGGGGCTGGAGAGATGGCTCAGAGGTTAAGAGCACTGACTGCTCTTCCAGAGGTCCTGAGTTCAATTCCCAGCAACCACATGGTGGCTCATAGTCATCTATAATGAGATCTGGTGCCCTCTTCAGGCATACAAACATACATGGAAGGAATGTTGTATACATAATAAATAAATAAATCTTTTTTAAAAAATGTACTCTATTGGTGTTGCCCATGGGTGCCTCCCAGAATTTGGTTAATTCAATTCCTATTGTTGATGACACATTTTATTTCAAATATAGAAGTTATAAGAATCTACCTAGAACTGACCTGGAAGCTTCCTCCCTGAGGACTAACCCCCATAGTGCTAGAAGGAGCCATGCAAGATGCCAAGGGAAAAAGCAAATATTAGTCTTATCCATAGGCTGCAAAGCCTATGAAGCACGGTAATAACCAGAATGGCAGAATATCCCTGAAGGTGTAATAGTGTTACCTATAGTTGACGGTAACCAACAGTCATCTAATTGGAGTTAAGGTCCAGTCTATAGGGATCAGTCCATGCCTGACATGGTAAATGTAGGTCACTACCAATAGTTGGTAAGACCTACCATAGTGGTCAGGTCAAAAGCCTTACAAACTTACAAGCAATCCTAAATGAACTCAGAAGTTTGTAGCTACATATTTATAACACACACACACACACACACACACACACACACATATATAAAACAATAATAATAATAATAAAAGAGAAAGAGGCTATGAATTTGAGGAGTAGAGGAGGGTGACTGGAGGGAAAAAAAGAAAGGAAAATAAATGATGTATATAATACTCATAAGCAAACTTATCCAAAAATCAATTTAAAATAATTTTCTAATGCCTTTGCCCCCAAAATTAAAAAAAATCAGGTTTTATTGTTTATTCTATGCCTTTGTTTCCCCATCTGAAAATATGGATGGTTAGTTCTCTATCTAAAGTTGTATGAATTTAATGAGAGAGTACGCAAATAACTAGGCAACATATGAAACAGTGACTTGATTTGCCACCTTCCCCCTTACCGAACTATGCAGAATCACCGGAAACATATCTAATAATGTCTTATCTTCATTTAAAATGGTTTTTCAAAATACAAGCCAACAGGAGAGAATCTCTTATTGCCTAGAAAGTCGTGTCTTGACAAAGGGGAAGCGATAAAGATACCGCTTGCTTATATGCCATTGGTTCCTTGTTTTCTCTTCCTGCCATTTGAACTCCAAATTGGAGGTAGGGAAAGATTCAGGGGAGGGGGAGAGGCTAGGGGCTGAGGGGAAGATCTTTTGGAGGGACAAACAGGGAAGCCCTAAGTCAGTGGGGAATGCTCTTTTGAGACAATGAACATTTCCTGGAATTAGATAATGGGAATGGTTACACACCTGAAGCTACTAATGCCACCAATTTTGCTTTTTAAGAATTAGTCCTGTTATGTGAATTAGACCATAGAAAAGATGAGATATTCTATGTTTGCACATAAATCACTTTCATATAAAGCTAGTTTCAGGGGGAGAGCTAATCATTAGCAGCTGTCAATGTGATTTCCCAGAAGGAACAAGCTGGCAGCCATCTTGAGGCAAATTAGGATTCCTCTGGTCCTCTTCAACTGATAGTTTATGGTTGGGGAAGAAAGTTGTTTTACCTGCCCTCCCCCCACGTGGTTCTTAATGAGTCAGCTCAAATAGCAGGATAAAGGCTAGATAATCTAACTCAGCCCAGCTTTACACATTATCGGAACGAAAAGACTTGCTGTGCTAATACTCAAACACTGCTTTAGAAAATGATGGGAAGGAAAAGATTTCTCCTTTAAAGTGTTCCGATTATATCATGTGGGTAAGAGAATAAGAGGCTCGGGAAAGAGCTGTGTGAAAAAAGACTTAGACGTTTTAAGGGACTAGAGAGTAAACTTGGACAAACGAAAGTGATAAAAAAAAAAAAGCAGATGTCAGAATCACGTGGCTATCTACACAGCTGATAGAAAAATCAGGGAGGAAAAGAAATGTCCTTGAAAGCGTCCTTCCAAATTCCAAAGCAAGCCTTGGGTCCCCTGAGCATAGGAAAACGCTTGAACAGAAAGACTGTGGCACAAGTCTGAAGCGAAGCATGGGTCCTTTTCTCACGGCAGTTAAGTATGTAGTCCCTCTGGAGTGTGAACAATGTTATTACTCTGGAGGGGTTCCATTAAAATGCACACTGGCCCGTATTTTAGCGTAGTGCAAAGGTTCTTAGGAGTATGACTTATTTCTGAAGAAATAAAAAGGATTTTTTGAGAAGAATAGAAGTAGTCAACATTATTACGGGGCATCGACATAGCAACTTACTTGCAAATGATGTTTGAAACTACGGCTAATAATACACCTTATTGTATATAGTACTCTCAACAAAGTCTCTTTGGGTAATCAAATTAATACAAGGCAATGGAAAGGGAAAAGGAACAGGGGACCCTATAGCATTACCAGAAATGACTATAATTAATACAAGCACATAAAACAATCCAGTGGGACCAGTGGACAATCCTGGGCCATAGAGTAGCTTCCCCTAGATCTACTCATTTAGCATGGTTGGACAAAAAAAGTAAAGTGGAGGGGAACAGAAATACGAAGAAAGAAAATGATGCAAAGATTGAAAGCACAATAAGAGAACTTCCTCCATGGGCTTGTCTTGAGGGTGGTGTTCTTTCCTTACCACTGGCCAGATCATACATACACATTGTCACACACATATCCCATGTCCAGCATGACTCAGCCAGTGGAATACCAGTGCCACTGTTGTCAGAATTGTGGCATATTCTTTACCTGGACGAAGATATCAAAGCCATAACTGTGAAATGTGAAATAGCGCCATGACAACACAAAAACCACTTGTGATACATTGAAAAGAAAATGACGGATCACCCACATGTAAACGTAACAGCACGCCGGTCACACGGGAAGCATGCTTTCCTTTAAACACGGTAAGTAGTGAAAGCTTTAGGAGCGGTTGTGTCCTCGCAAGCAGTGGTAGTTCCCATTTCTCAGGGAGAGAGCAGACTTCCTGTCTATGGAGAAAAATGAAGCAAGCCCCTACTCCTAGTAACGCTTTCAGAGACCCAGGATGCAAGAAGTTCTCAATGAGCTCAGTTGATCATCGCATCCAAGTACTTCCGGTCTCCTACTTCCCAGGTTGCTAGCTGGCATCCTTCTCCAATGTGGCATCCTTCACCATGTCTCTGGTAGAGAGGATCCTCTGTGCTAGACACACCTATCATAAGCTGCCTTCAACGTATCTTCACTCTGGCCCTCAGCCTGTCCACACTGGCTTTTAAGGAAGACACAAGCCCACATTCAGAGCATTTAAGCAGAATCTAGGGCACAGATGAGTTCAGTGATAGGAATTTCTGAAACTCAGGTGCACTAGAGCTTGAAACAGTTGAAAATGTGGGGGCCATCTCGAGGAATTTCCTTCAGAATATATAAAGAAGGACTACTACTGCATTGTCTATGGAAAAGTCATAAACATGTCCAGAGGAAGAAACACCCATGGCCTGAATACAAGACTGGCCTATTCCAGTATCATGCCTCAGTAGCTGCTTAGCAGTGATCTTCAAATACCACCAGATATACAATATGTTGTCCAGACCTCTTCCACATCCCCACATTCTATCTGCTTTTGAGTAATAAAGTCTTCTCAGTATAAACCACCTGCTCCAGCTGTGGCTAGTCTTCCAGGCTGTGACGAGTCTCCAAATGCAGCCCCACCCTCATTGTGTCTGCCACAGCCTCCTTGGGCTTGGGCTTGCCCTGGCTACTCTACCAGGCCCAACACATCTGTCACTGACTCCATCATGAGGTTGGAAACTATTCTGGCATTATAAATTAGGAGGAGAAACTTCTAAAATAAAGTAACTGGGAGCAATGGGAAAGAACGAAGGACAAGCATGGCTTATGGGATTGCTGCTGGCATCCCACAAGGGGACTGAAGGATAAATGAGTGAGTGGGAAGAGAGGCTGATAGAGGGAGTCTACATCACATCCTAGAAGCAAACATACAGAAAATAACTTCTTGACATTATAGCCGGTGAACTTTGAAGATTGTAAAATTTGTGAAGATTTAGGACTGTGTGAAAGTATGACCTTAGAAATTGAGAAGAATTAAGAATTTCTTAATTTTCAGAAACCCAGAAAGTGAAAGATAATACAGAGAATGTTTTCACAATGAGAACGAGAAATTGAGGCAATTCTGTTCATCCTTTTTGATGCCCAAGTGAAACAAATGTATATACCTACCATTTCATAAACTTTGCTTTGTGTGTATGTGTGTCTGTGTCTGTGTCTGCACCTATGTGTGCATGTGCCTGTGTCTATGTGTGTGTATCTGTGTGTACTTCTATGTCTTTGTCTGTCTGTCTGTGTGTATAGTACTTGGATTCTATTCCTTTGACAAACTACCAGTGTACAATCTAACAATTCAATACTGTGTCTGTAATCCTTATATTATATACTACATTTCCATAATTAACAACCCCATATGCAACTTTGTATTCTTTGATCACATCCACCCATCGGCCTGTTTTTTCTGCCCCACAGAAACCATTGCTTTTCTTCTCTATTTCTAAGTATTCAATCTTTTTTTAAAAAAATGTGAGATTGTGTATATAAATGAAATTCTACAGTAGGTGCCTAAGTTAGTTCTGTATCTGAGTTAGTTCTCTTAAGATAATGTCCTGTAAATTTATCAATGTCATTTCAAATGGCAGGATTCCTCTTTTTTTGGTAAATCTGTAACTCACACACACACACACACACACACACACACACACACACACACACAGATTTCTACTAATTTATTTCACTAATTTGACAATAAAAAATTGAGTTATTTTCTTGTCTTGCTATTATAATTAATTTTGCAGGAATTTCTACAAAACAGTTTCAATCTGGTGGAACACACCTGTAAATTTAACACTAAGAAGGTAGAGGTAAGAGGAACACAAGTATGAAACTAGCTTGGGCTACATTGTGAGTTCAATGCAAAAAAAAAAAAAAGAAAAGAAAAGAAAAAACCAAACAGTACACGTACACTAAGGACTAAGCAGTGAGGACACAGAGGACACAGGAAATGTTATAGTTCTGGTTACGTAAGTCTATGTAAGGCCACTGCCCAAGAATCCATATTAGAAAGACTGAAAGAAGAAATGACCTTGAGAACTGGCAGGGATTTCAGAACAAAGCTGAAGATCATGGTGAAGGCAATGTCCGTGTTTCAGATTCCTCAGGAAAGGAAGGAGACAGAGATAAAAGATGAAAACTGTTAGGGATACAAGAAGATGGAGGGAGGTTAGATCTCAGCAGAAAAGCAAAAGCCCTGGAGACTGATGCCAGTGGGCAGAGAGCCAGACAGAAGTTGAGAAAGCTAGTATTGATGGAGACTAGCCTTGTGTGTCTGCATCTTCAACAACTTTCATTCTGTTAAAATAGAAGAGATCTTTAATCCTCGATATAATAAGAAACCTTTGATAGGATTGCTATATAATACATCAGAGAGAGAGAGAGAGAGAGAGAGAGAGAGAGAGAGAGAGAGAGAGAGAGAGAGATTGGAAAGATGGTTCAGCCAGTAAAGTGCTTGCTGCTCCAAGCATGAGGATCTGAATTTGATGCCCAGCACCCATGTGAAAATATCAGATTCAGTACCATGTGTCAGCCCAGAGCTGGGATCTGAAGGCTTGCTGAATGCTCAGTCTAAAAAAATCTACGAGTTCCAGTTCTAGTGAGAGACTCCATCTCAAAAAAATAAGATGGAGAATCATTCAAGGAAACACTAGATGTTGACCTCTGACTTCCAAAGCATCACACAATACATACATACATACATACATACATACACACACATATATGCATATATATACATATATGTGTATACTCCCCACACTCATGAACATGCACACATGAACTTGTATGCCCGAAAATATTTAGATGGGAAACATTAATACACCTAATATCAGCTAGAAATCCAAGATCATATGGTCAATAGAGGGCTGTGCACACGGACATTCTGCTCATGATGAAGATGAGTAGCTATGAACAGGGTGCTTGTGTGGTGAGAGGTCTTCACTGGTTCAGGAAAACTCAGTCTATCATTTTACGTCATAACCACCTCACTGCTACTCTCCCTTGGTGTTTCAGGAAATAGGTAAGTGCTACCTGATGACTAACTCAATTTTTTTAATAGAATGTTTGTTTTTGCGGATGCCATGTTAACTGCAGTGTGTCATATCAGGCAGTAAAGATATGCAAACTAAATTTTATTTCAAGTTCAATATTACCACCATTTAGAGGGGATGATTGGCAATTCTGAAGCATGAGGAAAACATTCACCAAGGATTTCAAACTTATTTCTAAATTCATTCATTATTTATTCCATCTGTTCTCTGGGCTGTACATGAATATTATTTTAACATGGTTCTATTTCTGTCAATTCCTTGATAGTTTTCTTGGAGGGCTATTTAGTGAGTTCAGTCAATATCCACTGCCTTATGGATTTTTTTTTGGTGGGGGGAGACTGGCTGACATTCAGAGGAGAAAAAAATACCCAATCCTTGTATCTTTAAGATCCAGAGGCAAAGAATCACTGTTGTGAGTATGACCTGTACGTTAACTGACTCTAAGTCAATGTATGTTTGCAAGGGAATACAACCTGCATTCCAGTATTCTTTAACAAAACTACAGGAGCCTCCTTGGTCAATTCAAGGAAAAATTAAATCCCTAGTTGAGTTTCCATGGTTCTGATTAATGCTCCTGCTTCTCTCCTTGACAAGAGTAATGGACATCATCCTTCATTCTCTCCACAAACAACTGGGAAACTGGGAACATACATGGAGCAATTCCAAGCTGATATTGGACAGCAGGAAGCCTCAGACTGTGATGCTGAAACCAAGTATAAGGCCTGAGACGCCAGTGTTCTTCCTGGAGGCCCTTTCCAAGCAGTGCCATGGTGAGGTGGAATCCAAACTGGCATAACAGTCCCACTGAACTGAGGGAAAAGCAGGGTTTGGGCTTTGCTGACTTGAAGGGATGTACAGAGCTATACCCAGGAGAAGAGAACTTTGTACATGGAGTCATCACTATTTCTCTTCATTGGGGAGCTCTTGCGTCTTTGTTTGAACACCAAGGTGTATGTGCATCGTATGAGACTTCACAAGGTGTGTGAATTGCAACTTTGGGGAACTCATCAAATTATCATCTCTAAGCTCAAATCTAGAGGATATTTGGGAGCTGGCCAACAAAAGTGAAAAGAACAGGTTGACTACACCAGACTTTTGGTAGAGATCCCAGGTGTGGCACTCTTAGAAGGACTAAAGTAACTCCATATGAAAATAATCCCTAAGCAGACTGTCTACACCTTCTGGACACAAAAGAAAAGAATCTCTGAGAAGAAAGGCAGGAGAATTGTTCAAGCCAATATTCAAAGAGAAATCTCCTCAAAATACCACAGTAGACCAGAAGGGCTGTGGCACCTCAGTATGGGACATGTGTTAGAGTGGCATAGTCCAAATGCTTTTTCAGTGCAGTCATGATGGCTCACATGACAAGACCTATCAAATTCTTTAGAAGAGAAATGATTAATACAATGTTTTTAACATCCATTTTTCCGATCAAAATCTATTCAATCAGAAAAGAAGCAGGAAAACACATTGGTCCCCATTTTGGTGAGCTATGGATTCCTGCTGGGCTCTGTTCTTCAGTGGTCCCTGTGCTGGGAGCTCTGTTGCCACTGTCATATGATTGAGGTGGTAAACATTTCAAGGATTATAAGCTAGTGGAAGGGGGGTTAAATCATGAGAACACCACCCTCAAAGGAGCTAATACCTACCTCACAGTTGTAGTTAGGCATCCGGTGGCTAGGTTAGTTCCCCACAGAGGCCATGCCCCATGTGTGACTCCTTCTGCATGTGGCAGATCCCCTTCTGCTTTCCTTCTCAGTCATGCCATGACACAGCCTGTGGTCCACACCAGGATGCGGGCACCATCGTAGAGCACTTCACCTTACTCAACATTGTGGCAACAAAAAACAGACTAAGATGATCCCTAAATAATTTTATGTGGGAGCCATGTCTGTATTTTTATGACAGAAATCTTTGCGAAGGATGGCACAGGTGAAGAAAACAACCACTAAGCAGACTGTCTATGCCTTTTCTATGACCTCCAGTCTGGACATGGAGCAAAAGTGTATCTGAGAAGAAAGGCAGGGGAATTGTTCAAACCAATGTTCAATGCAAAATCTCCTCAAAATACCACAGTAGACCAGGAGGGCTGCGGCATCTCAATACTACACATCTGTTGGAGTGACACAGACTCCTGCAGTTGTTAAACCATGACTTACTTACTATCCCTATTTTATTTAGCATCAGGTCAGAAATGTTTTGGTAATATGACAGGTGATTGTAAAAGATGATACCATCCCCCAAAAAAGATACCAGAAAAGATGGAAAATGGATAGATCAAAATTTATAAAAGAATACAATTGGGGAGGAAAATAGGTAATATATCATGTCAGAAGAAGGGGACCTGATTATATCAGAATAGTTGCTTCAAGATCTGTCTTCAGTCACCAGCAGTGTGAAAATTTCCTTATGAATCTATCTGGGTCAGAGCTTGGGAACGGGTGATTACTATTAGCTATTCTCTTTCTAAATTACTAGAATTAATAAGATTACATAGTCTTAACAACCAAAATAAATCAATACAAATGCTCTATAAAAGATCTTAAAATTATAGCTATATCACTAAATTGTAGAGAAAAAGGAGAATAAGGATAATGGAAGTGGAGAGAGAGGAGGGAAGGGCAGAAAGGTTAAGAGGGAAAGAATATTTAGAATATTTTGAGCACTCAGAAAAATAATTTTAAAAGTTACCAAAATTGATTCAAATATATTGAAAATTACACTATAACAATTAAGAAACTAAATTAGAATAAAAATATATATTCACAACTTAAATACCAGAACAATGGAAATTTAAGACAAAATAAATGTAGTTGTTATCAGCAAGTATTATTACTGGTAGGCCTATGGCTTCAAAACATAGAAAAATTTGTCAGGCATAATCACAAAAAATACAGAAGAATTAAAAGACAAGTCAATGAAATGTGGATATATTTAAGTGACTATTATTAGATAAAACTGTTCTGTGGGATTTAAGATATATCTTTTTTTATTTTTTATTTTTTAAATTTATTTATTTATTGAGGA
>NC_022030.1:24711080-24712825 GCF_000317375.1 Microtus ochrogaster
TCCTCATTGTCCGCTATGTTCAGCAAGTCCAGTTTTATCCCATGCATGTAAAAACGCATGACCATAATAACATAAAAATACTAAGGACAAATTAATTAAAGGATTATCAGTTTCAGCAATTCTTAATAATTATTAAATTACCTAGACAAAAACAAAGATGCATGTTATAATCTCTATAAAATGAAAATGAATGTAAAGTATAAAGAAGGAGGAAAGTCATGTTTTTGAATATATTTGATTAATCCAATTAAAAAACTTAGAATGGAGCAGAAGGACATATGTGACATGGAGGGAGAAAAGTTCATCTAAAGGAGGGAGGCAACCAACAATTCAGGGTAGCTATGACAACTGTGAACCTTATCAACAACCAGCATGGCATGATAACCCTACAGGGGCAGCATACCTTGGCAGTAACCAACAGGTCTCTAACTGGAACTAACAAGGGGGATCCCACTCGACAAGAGGGACATCATGCCTAGTACTGGAAACCTAGGTAATGAATCAGTGCTAGTGAAATAGTAGTTATTGGGATTTTCTAAATCAGTACAACCCCTAACAATCTCTACAAATTTTTCTGTATACTCAGATAAGAATAGTCTTTAACCTTGTGGCATTCAAAGATATGAAGACCATATATGTGGGGGGGTGTGCATGTGTGTGTGTGTGTGTGTGTGTGTGTGTGTGTGTGTGTGTGTGTGTCTAGTGCATTATGTGGTGTTCTGTGCAGACTATATATGTGTGTGTGTGTGAAAGTGTGTATATATATGTATATATATACATATATATGTGATTTTGTGATAGTATCTGTTGGATCTCTTTCTCCATATATATAAACATAAATGTATAAGAAATATCTTTTTCCATTCTCAGTATGTATGTTCTTTGTTTCCTTACTTTAATGGCTTTTTAGTTTGTTTATTGGTTTTCGTTTTCTTTGTTTTGGTCCTCAGGCTCAAACTCAGTGCCTAGTGCATGGTGGGACATGAAATACAAAGCACTCTACTTCAGAGTTACATCCCCAGGCCTTTTAATGGTATATTTGTATAAACAATTATTTAATCTGTGTGGAGACACAGAACTGGCTTAGAGTGCAGGCTCCTCCTGGGACAGATGAGATGAAGTTGGGAAACACTTGCTTGGCAAACCAAGTATAGATGAAAGCAAACTTTCTCTGCCCATCTCTCAAATGTTCTGTCAGAATCTGTAGCCTGGATAGGGAAGTGGCCCTTGAGCTCCGTTCTTCACGCTCTACCAGTTACAAAGGAGTGCTTTGTTTCTGTATACTTTTTGCCTTGTTTCTATGTACTTTTTATTTTTATTACTGTTATTAATTGAGGTATTGTTTCTTGCAAGGTGAAGCAAGAGTTTTCTCATGATCATGTACGTGAGTAAAGGGGGGTTTCAGAGTTGAGGTAATGCTTTTTAGTCTGTATAAAAAGCCATACAAAATAAAGCTTGTTATGCAATTGTTCATATTCTGCATCCTCTGTGTCCTGATTTGCATGAGACCCTTACCCAGGGACCCCAACGCACTAGACATTGACAAATTTGAACATTGTCAAATTTATCACATTTTATTTCTAAGGTTAATGATCTTTTTGTTCCAGATAAAGAAATATTCAGATACTCAAAGTCTATCTATATGTCTTCTTCTATTTTTATTAATTTTTTAATTTTCATATTTGGAGCTGAAATTGGTTTCGTGTGTTATAGGACTTTTTATTTTAAATTCACAATTTAGAGTG
>NC_022030.1:24714370-24733668 GCF_000317375.1 Microtus ochrogaster
AAATGGTCCTAACAGACATCAATAGAACATTCCACCAAAACACGAAAGAATATACCTTCTTTTCAGCATCCCATGGAACCTAAATTGACCAAATGCTCGGTAACAAAGCAAACCTCAACAAGTACAAAAGCACTGAAATAAGCCCTGTATCTTATCAGATCACCATGACTTGAAGTTAGAATTCTACAACAACACTAATTGCCTATAAACTCATGGAAATTGACCTATGCTCATCTGCATCACTGCTGGGTCAAGGAAGAAATAAGGAAATAAAGACTTCTTAAAATTCAGTGAAAATGACACCCCAACATACCCAAACTTATGGGACACAATGAAAGCAGTGATAAGAGGAAAGTTCATAGCACTAAATGCCTACATGAAGAAGCTAGAGAAATCCCACAGTAGCGAATTAACAGGACAACTGAAAGCTCTAGAATAAAGTAGAAGGAGTAGATGACTAGAAATAATCACACTGAGGGCTGAAATCAATAAAATAGAAACAAAAAAAGCAATACAAAGAAATCAATGAGACAAAGAGTTGGTTCTCTGAGAAAATCAACAAGGTAGACAAATCGTTACCCAAATTATAATAAACAAAAGACAGAAAATATTGAAATTAACAAAATCAGAAATGAAAAATGAACTATTACAACAGACACTGAGGAAATCCAGAGAATCATTAAGTCATATTTTAAAAACCTGTACTTCACAAAATTGGAAAATTTAAAAGAAATAAACAATTTTCTGAATAAGTACCACATACTAAAATTAAGTAAAGGTCAGATAAACAAATTAAATAAGCCAATAAACTCTATCAAAATAGAAACAATCATCAAAAGTCTCCCAACCAAAAAACGTCCTTGACCAGATGGTTTCAACTCAGAGTTCTCCCAGAACTTAAAAGAAGAGCTAATACCCATGGGAAGCAGAAAAAGACAAGATCTCCTGAGTAAAGTGGGAGCATGGGGACCTTGGGGGAGGGTTGAAGGAGAGGGGAGAGGCAAGGAGGGGAGCAGAGAAAAAGATAGAGCTCAATAAAAATCAATAAAAAAGAACAGCTAATACCAATACTCCTCAAATTGTCCCACACAATAGAAACAAAGGGAACACTGCCAAATTCTTTTTATGAGGCTACAGTTACCCTGTACCAAACCACAAAAAGAAACAACTAAAACAGAGAATTACAAAACACTCTCACTGGTAAACATTGATGCAAAAATACTCAATAAAATATTGGCAAACCAAATCCAAGAACACATCAGAAAAAACAATCCACCCTGACCAAGTAGGCTTCATCCCAGAGATGCAGGGATGATTCAACATATGAAAATATGTCAATGTAATCCACCATATAAACGAACTGAAAGAAAAAAACACATTATTATCTCATTAAATGCTGAAAAAGTCTTTGGCAAAATTCAACATCCCTTCATGGTAAAGGCCTTAGAGAGAGCAGGGATACAAGGAACATATATAAATGCAATAAAGGCAATATATAGCAAGCCAACAGCCAATATCAGACTAAATGAAAGAAAATCAAGCAATTCTATTGAAATCAGGAAAAACACAAGGCTGTCCACTCTCTCCATATCTATTTAGTATAGTACTTGAAGTCTTAGCTAGAGCAATAAGACAACAAAAAGAGATCAAGAAGATACAAATTGGAAAAGAAGTCAAACTTTCACTATTTGCTGATGCTATGGTAGTATAACACATAAAAGACCCAAAAAATTCTACCAGAGGATTACTACAACTAATAAACACTTTCAGTAATGTTGCAGGATACAAGATTAACAAACAAAAAAAATAAATAGCCCTCCTATACTCAGATTATAAACAGGCTGAAAAGAAATCAGAGAAACAAAACCCTTCACAAAAGACACAAATAAAATAAAATATCTTGTGGTTACTCCAAACAAACAAGTGAAAGACCTTTATAACAAGAACTTGAAGTCTTTCGAGAAAAAAACTAAAGAAGACATCAGAAAATTAAAAGATTTCTTGTGTTCTTGAATAGGTAGGATCCACAAAGTAAAAATGGCAATCTTACCAAAAACTATCTACAAATACAATAAAATTCCCATCAAAATTCCAAAACAATTCTTCACAGACCTGTAAAGAACAATACTCAACTTCATTATGGAAAAACAAAAATCCCAAGATAGCCAAAATAATCCTGTATAATAAAAAAAAACTTCTGGAGGCATCGCCATCCCTGACTTCAAACTCTACTATAGAGTTACAGTAATGTAAACAGCTTGGTACTGGCATAAAAACAGACTGGTGAATGAAAGGAATTGAATCCAATACCTAGATATCAACCCAAACAACTATGAACACCCAGTTTTTGACAAAGAAGCTAAAATTATAAAATGGAAAAAAGAAAGCATCTTCAACAAATGGTACTGGTAAAACTGGATGTCAACATGTAGAAGAATGAAAATAGATCCATATCTATTGCCACACAAAAAACTCTAGTCCAAATGGATCAAAGACCTCAACATAAAACCAACTACCCTGAACCTCATAGAAGAGAAAGTGGGAAGTAGCCTTGAATACATTGGCACAGGAGACCACTTCCTAAATATAATACCAGTATTTCAAACACTAAAAGCAACAATTAATAAATGGGACCTCCTGAAACTGAGACACTTCTATAAAGCAAAGGACACTATCAGCAAAATAAAATGGCAGTCTACAGAATGGAGAAAAAAATCTTTATCAACCCCACATCTGACAGAGGACTGATCTCCGAAATATACAAAGAACTCAAGAAACTAGACATCAAAAGACCAAATAATACAATAAAAACATGGGGTACATATTGAAATAGAAAACTCTCAACAAAGGAATCCCAAATGGCTGAAAGACACTTAAGGAAATTCTCAACATCCTTAGTCATCAGAGAAATGCAAATCAAAATAATTCTGAGATACCCTCTTACATCTGTCAGAATGGCTAAGATCAAAAACTCTGATAACAGTTTATGCTGGAGAGGATGTGGAGTAAGGGGAACACTCCTCCATTGCTGGAGAGAGTTCAAACTTGTACATCCACTTTGGAAATCAATATGGCAGTTTCTCAGAAAATTGGGAATCAATCTACCTCAAGATCCTTCAGATACCACTTTGGGCATATACCCAAAGGATTTACACTCACACCACCAGACATTTGCTCAACTGTGTTCATAGCAGCATGAATAGCCAGAACCATGAAACAACCGATATGCCCCTCAACCCAAGAATGGAGAAAGAAAATGTGGTGCATTTACACAATGGATTACTACTCAGCAATAAAAACCAATGGCATCTTGAAATTTGCAGGCAAATAGATAGAACTAGAAAAAAAAAAACTATGCTGAGTAACGTAACCCAGACACAGAACCAACAATCAGGGTGTCTGCATGGATCTGACAGAGGACATCTGCGTATATGTTACAGTAGCTTGTCTTCTTGTGGTACTACTAACAGTGGGAGCGGGTGCTGTCTCAGACTCTTTTGTCTGCTTTTGGGGCCTTCTCCCTTCTACTGAGTTGCTGTGTCCAACCTTAATATGAGTGGATGTGTCTAGTTTTTATTATAATCTGATATGCCATGTTTTGGTAAAATCTCTGGAGGGCCTGCCATTTTCTGAAGAGAAAGGATGAGGAGTGGGTCTGGCGGAAAGGGAAACGGGAAGGAGGGACTGGGAGGAGAGGAGGGAGAGGAAACTATGGTCAGGATATAATACAATATATGAGAGAGAGAAAAAAAAAAGCATGAACCCAGAAGCACACTGATGGCCATGTCAACATTCTCCTTTCAGTTTCTAACTCTTTAAAGGCTCTCAACCAAGTCTCATTTTCTCACAATCCACTTAAGAGAGTACATACATAGCCACTTTTTCCATAAAGACTATACAGAATTTCAAAGAAAAAAGTAACTAAATGTTCTCAATTCTAACTGTACCTCTGCTTAGCTTCCAAATAATGATCATTTAGTTATTTATAAATTGCAAAATGTGTATTCATTGGGTTACTCTCATTTTTGCTGGGTAACAGTGACTTGTGTTTAATCCATATCTGTTTTAGAGTATATGTTGTGAAATAGAACACAGCCATGTCTTCAATGTTTGTGTGTGTGTGTGTGTGTGTGTGTGTGTGTATGTTACTTACTTGGTAATAGAAGTAAAATTATTGTCTTTTTCTCACCAAGTCTTTTATCTCATCAAGTTGTAAAGAAAGTGATTTCTTGACTGCTATGCTCCTTTTCCTCCAGAAGTAGCTGGAGCCAGATTCTACAGTTATTCACATCATCTTCTAAAGGCTCTTTTAATTTCTCCTAAAGAATTTTAATTCATTTAAAACAATGTGCAGTGCAGTGAGAAGAGTATATGTTGGATGATTTTTCTTATTATGTTTTATTAATTTATTCTTGTATAGAACATGGTTATATGAATACTACGGAACACTTTAGCTGT
Organism: Microtus ochrogaster; assembly: GCF_000317375.1. Lineage (NCBI taxonomy): Eukaryota > Metazoa > Chordata > Mammalia > Rodentia > Cricetidae > Microtus > Microtus ochrogaster. The sequence goes on from NC_022030.1 coordinate 24,718,829, forward strand.
CAGAGAACAGCTCTCAGGAGCCAATTGTACTTCACCATGTGGCAGGTATCAAGGTCAGGTCATCAGGCTTGGTGGCAAGGCCTTCACTCTGTGAGCCATCTTGTCTACCCTCAAATGGAGAATTGTCTGAGCAATTGTAATCCAAACCAGCTAAATGCCACTTGCAGCCTTCCAAAAAAACAAACAAACAAAAAAAAAAAAAACCACGAGATTTTTGAAAAAAAATTAAAAAGCCGACAGGTTATAAAGGACAAACACTTTTAACTGTTTTCTTCTATAGCCCTTAGGTGGAGCTCAGAATGATGATAGGAATGAAGGAGGATGAACCATGAGCAGAATCTCAGACTCCTGCCTTTCTATTGGATAGGCCTACACCAGGGATTCAAGTGTACTTAAATGAACAAGGTGCTCGGCACTCACAAGAAAGAGCGAAGGGCTCAGAGTTCATAATACAGAAACATCACAAACAAGCCCTTGTTAGCCTCCTCCCAGTAAAGTGATTATCTTCCATGGCATCTTACACTGTGGTTGAGGGTGTTTGGTGTGTTGATTTTTGTTTGGTTTGCTTATTTATTTCCCTAAAAAAAAAAACATACTTTTCATACTCATCAACAAAAGAAACCATCTTAAATTAAAGGACAGAAAGCCTGAGGAAAGATATGGGGGAGTAACCTCCTTATGTTCTAGCTTTATGTACAACCCTCTGCTAGACACTGGCCCATTGAAGCACACAGTCAATTTATGAAATATCAGTTTCTCCATTTTTAGATCAGAACCCATAACTCAGACACATTACATGGTTTTCCTGGATCTCCTGCTGGTAAACAGGGACACTGGGAGATGACTTCAATTCTCTCTGATGCACTATCCCACCATATATTCAAGGTCATTGTTAAGACACATCCCAAAGGTTGTGTCTATCCAGTCTGTCTCCACACGGCTGTGTGAATTCTAAGCCACAAGTAAAGAGAATGGAGCTAGCACTACGATCTAGACATAACCGTACAGAAATGACAATTGAGTTAGCCATACGAGACTCAAGTCAGGAAATCTCATCAGTGCTCTCATCTGTGACTAGGGTAGTTATTTATTCATTAGTTTTATTATCTTTTTACTTGTTCCAGATGTCACAAAAGGGTGGCCTGGGGGTGAAATCTGATTCACAGACAAGTTTTATTTGACTTTACCCATTCTTAATTCTGCACAGTTGCCTGCCAGCATTTTTAAAATAACAAGACCTTTCATAGGTGAAAGTCAGATTTCTTGCTTCCCTTGGAACTTCCACAAATCTGGCAATATTGGGTCTCAATACCCAGTTCATGAGAACATGCAGATGCATGCAATTTGAAAGGGACTGACCTGTCAGGCTCACAGCTGGCCCATGCTGCTTATTCTCCCTTCCTGCATGACTCCAATGAACAGTTGAATATGTGTAGTCTGCTGAAAGATGAAAATGCATGGAGGTAATTCTAAACTGAAAGTCAAATCAAATGGACAAGATCCTGATGTTTCTGATGTGGGATTCGCCTCTGCATGCTGTGAATATGTTTTATTGACATTGGTTAATAAAGAGGCTGCTTTCAGCCAATGGCTTAATGGAGTAAAACCAGGTGGAAAGTCTGAACAGAGATGTAGAGAGAGTAGGCAATCAGGGAGGAGTCATGTAGCCACTGAAGGAAAAAGATTCCCAGGCGGTGGTACTGGTAAACCATGAGTCTTGTGGTAAAACATAAAATAATAAATTTGGGTTAATTTAAGATGTAAGAGCTAGCTAGAAATATGCTTAAGCTATTGGCCAAGCAGTCTTGCAATTATTATAGTTTCTGAGTGTTTATTTAGGGTCTCAGTATCCAGAAAATGAACGAGCAGCCTCAGTCTACATGTTTCCAACAAGACTAAGAAATAATATTTATTCCTTTCTATTTAGAACACTCTGAGTCTACAAACCTTAAGAATCAAGGATGAAAAACTAGACATCTTGTCTCTACTCAGGAACCTGAGAAATAGTCAACGGCCTTTGCTTGAATACCTCGGGGAAACCATTTTCAAGTGGCTATACTCCTAGAACCTTTCAGCAAAATTGAATACAAATGCTCCCCTCCCATAAAACTTGCCATCTACCAATTCAAGCTTGGACCTCAAAAACCTGCATCAGCCGATGACCTGTGAAATATTTCAGAAGTCCTTTCATCCCTCTGCTGAGCTTTCTCCTCAACCTTTAACATCAAGTGCTTACTTAATACATCTTCCACAAAATAGCCAATGTTACACACAGTAAGATGTGTTTGACTTCAAACTTGTGTGACACGGGAATCAGTGGGACTCCATCAAAAAGGAGGGATGGGTTCTAAAGAGTTTCTCATTTTGTATTATTGCATCTTAAGAACATGAACATTCTGATGATGAAAGATGATCTTCCAAGTTGCCAGGATGGGATTCCTAGAGAGGTTTAGGCAGTGGGGTGATTAAGGCAGGTGGAAGCTCTGTCTTCATCTCTGAACTCCATACATATATTTTCTGCTTTTTTCAATTCAACAGTGTCTTTAGGATATTTCTGTGGTGTTAACAGGTATATGTTCCTAGAACCCAAACAGTTCGAATATAGTGTAAGATGGCATGTTCTAAACTGTCTCTCCTTTTCCAGACGTGGATTCTAAGAGCATCTGTGTTTGAGCTCCATATCTCTTTGTAATAGTCATATCAAAAGGAGTATTACCATCCACTATGCTGTGTTCCAGACAGGCTCTGAGAGCATCAAAGCCACCTCAGATTAGGACAGGTGAAAATATCTATAGGACAAGGGGTAATAATTGGAGCAGTTATGGGGTCAAGAGGACAGTCAACTTCCTTTCATGCATATGATGGCAGGTTTGTTTATGAGTCTGGTTTTCAGTATAGTTACCATTGGTGTAAATTTAAGAAAGCTAAAAATTGATGTGACAGTGACCCTCCTTTCTAATAAAGCATGAATATGGCAGGCACTGGCATTAGAACTATTTATGAGAGTTCTAGCTAAACAAAAATGGGGAAAATAAAATTAATTAATAAAGCTCATGAAACCTCTTTCTAGTTAAATATTATTAGATTGAAAGTTTTTCATACCAAAGTTGACTACAAGATTTCCATAGCAATAATAGATAGATAGATGATAGATAGATAGATAGATAGATAGATAGATAGATAGATAGATAGATAGATAGATAGACGGATGGATAGATAAACAGATGGATGGACAGACAGATAGAGGAGCCAAGCTAAAAAGTCTTAAAGCCCACCTCCAGTGATGCACTTCCTCTAGAAAAGTTGCCCCTACTAAAGGTTGCATAACCTTCCCAAACACTTTCAGAAACTGGGGAGCAAATATTCAGATACATAAACTTAAGGGGGACTCATTCAAACAACTATGTCATCTTATCCAGAATAAAAGCCTTAATCCTTTTAGTGATCTCTCAGATCCTGTGTTAACTGCCCCACAAGAACTGAGGCTTCTCCAATCCCTACCCAATCTCACTGTTCTGGTCTCTCTGCCCCTCTGAAACATTCCAGACACACACTGGTGTCCTGTATTCTTTGTGAATGTGTCAGACACGTTCCCTCTCAGGAATAGTGTTATCAGCTTAATGCTCACTTGAAACCTTGGTCCCCAGATGACTTCATACCTGATCCCATCCCTTGCATTCTTTAGGTCTTTGCTCAAATTCCACTTTCTCTTTGAGGCCTCCCCAGCCCACCCAATTAAAAGTAGTTTCTTTGTCCACACGGCCTATTTACATTTCTCCATGATGCCTGAGATCACTTGACAAATTATACAGGCGACTTTTATGACCATTTGTTGTTCTGCACTAGAATTTAAGCTCCATGAAGTCGGGCTTATTTTCAGTTTTATTTTCTTATCACTGGTGTCTTAGAGTTTCTATTGCTGTGAAGAGTCACCATGACCAAGGCAACTCTTATTAAGGACAATACTTAATTGGGGTAGCTCACTTACAGTTCAGAAGTGCAGTCCATTATCATCATGGTGAGGCATGGTGGCATGTAGGCAGACATAGTGCTGGAGAGGTAGCCCAGTAACTATTACATGCTAGCAATAGCTACTTCCTCAAAGACTAGGATATTAGTTAGCTGGCTTGAATAGGTTTCTTAGTGGATAGAGAAAAAAATATAAATTTCCTTATTTCATGTTTTGTAAGAATATTTCTTCTTTTAAAAAAGGCTTCTTTATTAGGAGCTGAAGAAATGGTTCAGTGGATAAGAACACTGGTTGCTCTTCCAAAGGACCAAGGTTCAATCCCAGCATCTATATGGTGGTTCACAACAACTTGTGTCCCTCATTCTAGGGGACCTGACATGCTCTTTTGGTCTCCATGGTCACTAGGCATGCAAGTGGTACATAGACATGTATGTAGGCAAAACATCCATAAACATAAAATAAAATTAATATCAAAATTAAAGAAAATGATATTAGCTTTAATTTATAAATTGAAAAAGGTCAAAGGACCTACTGGAATCTCAGGGCTGGTAAGTAAAGGAATTAGTCCAGATGCTAGCTCTCTGACAAGTGGGCAGTGTTCTTCCTAGCTTGCTATTTTTAAAACTCTCCTAAATTTAGCTAAATGCTAGATTCAGAACAGAGTAAATTAATTTAATGTTTTGGGTGAACAATCGTCTCTTTTTGGACATTTGGGTTGTAAATTAGAAAACAAAAAATCACGAAGACAAAAAAATTTAATTTTAGTCAACAACATGGATCAAATTTCAACAAAAACAAACGGTAATTGATAGAAAAATACATGCTGTAGGATTAATGTTCTTTTTAATCAGTATGCTAATTAAAATTAAATTTCACTTTTCATTTTATTTTACAGCATAAGGATGCAAACTATGTTCCACCAAGTGTCATCTTTTCCCTTTTTTGATCAACAGTATTTTAAGGCCTTTGAAGGATTAGTAGGCAATACAATTGGTTTCTCGGGGACATGAATCAAAGGCAAGAGAAACTGCCAGATGGAGGGAATGCAGGTGGCTGCCTAGAAAGGTGTTATCCTCTGACAACTCAGATCTCTCAATTTTGAGATACAATGACACTCTTTATTGGAGTGAACGAACACAAAGTGTGCTGGTCTGACTCTGCCGCTTTGCCCCTTCAAGGGTAAAGGCAAGAAACCCACGGCCAGCATGAATGTAGTGTGTGGTTAGGGGTAGATACTATCCCCATCTCCCATGCCAGTGGTCATTCTTTGCTCTACAAATCAGTGCTGTTTCTCCCTCTCTAGAGCCATATTCTATGGTGGCTTGGAATTGGTGGAGACAGTAAAACAATCAACTATAAATATAGTTGTGATTTATAAGAGTGAAGAAACACTAGCCAGGTGATGGTGGCGCACACCTTTAATCCCAGCACTCGGGAGGCAGAGGCAGGCGGATCTCTGTGAGTTCGAGACCAGCCTGGTCTACAAGAGCTAGTTCTAGGACAGGCTCCAAAGCCACAGGGAAGCCCTGTCTCGAAAAACCAAAAAAAACAAAGAAAAAAAAAAGAGTGAAGAAACACTGATGTGGTTCCCTGTTTCAATCATCACATAGCTATGTATCCCGTTTTGATGAAGCAACATCCTATAACGAGACTTGGGAGAAACTGAACTGGATGGAGAAATCATTGCTTTTTCAAAGTCAGGGATGGAGAGACATGGGAGAGGGTAAGTCCATGAAATCAGCCTAGCTTTCTCCCTCATATATCATTTTATAGCCAGTGTGGACAACAATAAAGCTGCAAAGGACTGAACACTGAGTAAGTATTATTCTCAGAACTTGGCTCAAATAGATAAATATAATAAACCTCTTAAAACAGTAATCTACGTAAATGAATAATTTAATGCAATATTCCACAAAAAAGATTTTAGGCTATTGCACTGATTTCCCCAGGGGCAGATACTGATATCTGCGTCCTCAACGAGTGTAATGTGTGTACCTGCCTCACGGCTCATACACTGGGTTTAGCTTGTCTTTTCTCTATAGCTTTCTTTGTCTCCTCACTCGCACATCCACAGTATCCACAAACGTAATTTACTTAATTTCAGTTTTTCTCTTATTCAAGTAGAAGAGCTCATATCTCGGGGCTAAATATTCAAGCCTTGGCACGGTGTTTATTCGTCCTTTTCTAAGTCCCTCGTCACTCTATTGAATAAAAGATCTCACTGTAAATAGATGGTTTTGCGTTACATTGTGAAATTAAGGAAAGAGAAGTTGCCAAGGGCTCCCCCATTAACTTACAGCTCACAAAGCCTTACTGACTTCACTCTTAAATCTCACACCGCCCCTTCTGACAACTCTCTCGCTTCTCTATGGTCACCAACAGGAGATACAGGTTACTTCTCAGGAGGAAATATGGTTAAGATCTTCATCTGTATTGCCATTATCCATATTATAGTACTTTGGGTTAAAATAAGAAATACTTTTGTGTAGGGTTAAGCCAGCCCCTTTAGGGGGCGGGTTTGCCTCGGGCAAATGCATACGGATAAATCAGGCGTGCGGGAGGCGGCTTGGTCCTTTCTTTCCTGCCTCCTGTGCTACGCGGGAACCTCGGTTCTTTAAGTTTATTTAATCATTAAAGTTGTATATATTCTTTAATATCTGCCTGCATTTATTCACGCCGCTACACTTTTGTCAGTTGAGAAGAACAATAAGTTTGGAATCAGATCTGATTCGATGAAGTTCTATGACATTGGCCAAGCAATAGAACCAAAGGGTATTAACTTTTGCAGCAGAAAATTAAGGAGAATGGATTAAACTAATCTTTCCAAGTTTTATGCCTAACAAAAAAATTAGTTTCATGTAATATTAAAAAAAGATTATTTCATTTCATTCAAAAGAGATTTATTGATTGTCTACCTTTTTAAGAAGATGAGAGCAAGGCCATGGTGGTGCACACCTTTAATCCCAGTGCTCAGCAGGCAGAGGCAAGCAGATCTCTGTGAGTTCGAAGCCAGCCTGGTCTACAAGAGCTAGTTCCAGGACAGGGTTCAAAGCTGCAAAAAAACCCTGTCTCAAGAAAAAGATGAGCCGGGATACATAATCTTGGATGCTGTTTGATTAGAGAGTGCATTAGAAATAGAAGAGGGCAAAGGTTAAGTAGAATATACAATGACAAAATCCAAAATGAGGCTATGAGTCAATTAAAGACAGAATGTCTCAGAAGCAGTATTGAAAGGCTATCTATGCATTTTCAAGGACTCTTTAAAAACAAGTCCATGGACATACTATGTGCCAAATAAAATAAGCTACAAGGATTCTAAACAAAGACGCTCTGGTAAAGTTGCTGGAAAGAACCAACAGAGTTAGGGGAACAAGATCGCAAACAAAGGAATGAGAACAGACCACTAACTTCTAAAATTGGCAACAAAATCCTCATTACAATGGAGTAAAACCTTTACAGGTGTCAAAAGGTCCAGGTGGGATGGCAGATGCTTGTAGTCCCAGCGCTCAGAGGCTGAGGCAGGAGGACTGCTGTAAGTTCAAGGTAAGCCTGGGCTACATAATGAGTTCCAGACTAATCATGGCTACATAGAGATCATGTCTCAAAAACAAAAATAAAATCAAAGACATTATCTTTCAAGAATGAAGCAAAAATAAGGACAGTTATATACCCAAGTGAATTTACTATCAGGAGATATCCGCAGTGGCCATTTTTGCCACTAAGGAATGAGCCTCCGTGTAGAAGCTGAGAAGTAGGGAGGAATGAAGTGAGCTTATACTCAAGGATGTTAGCTGCATGAGAGTAACAGTAATGTGAGTTTTTAGTAGACTTCTATATATAGCAGTCAAAGGGATAATAAATGGAGTTTCAATATAACTTTTACTACTAAAAAATATCTAAATTTAAATGTCAGGTTTTAATATAAATGAATTTGGCAAAACATTCCAGGGTATTAGAATAAACAGCTCAGGTAATTTCCAAAAAGAAGAAAGAAAAACACAGGATAAAACTACTCATCCAATCAAGAATGAAGGCAAAGAAAAAGTGAGGGGGCAAAAGAAAGCCCATAATAGTCCTAGCATAGAGAAATCATTTCAAAATATTGCCATGAAAAATAGCTGTATTCATCAAAAGAGAATGAATGAATACACGCCTTGACATTCCTGAGATACTAGATTAGAAAAAAAAAAATAAATCACCTCCTATACACTGTTAGTTTAGGGGCTGGGGTTTAGAGACACTCAGGCAGATGGGGTTGTTTGTAAGGTTGGAAAATTCTGTATTTATGGCCATATTTAGCCTCTGTGAAATCTTGTGTGTGAGCTCTCACGCCCCTATCAATGTGGCATGCTTCTCTCTAGGTGTGTCAGCTACGGTACAGCTTCTGTACCCCACGGTCCCGGTGTCTGTTTGTTGACTAAGATTTCCCCATTTCCCACATGTTTAGGCAGAAGTCATTTTAATTTTTCCCTTCATTTCAGTATTCTTGAATGCTACTTACCACATAAGACTGTATTTTATGACTGCCTTGATCAGCAAAGGATTTGAGTTGTGCCAGCCCCCTCTCTACTAGATCCCCAGGCAGAACAGCTGCAGAACTTAATCTCGCTTTCGTAATGAATTCACTCATCTCATCTGTATGCAACTCGGGCCGACTAACCCCCCCACTTTAGAGGAAAATGAGGGCTGATCTCTTTAAACAGTGAATATGGAGCAGCCTGATCCCTGAGAGGCTCCGAGAGATTGAAGTTGTTCGAGTCTCACCCCCAGGCTTTTACAAGGGTAAAGCCACACAATCAGGAAGAGATTTGACGGTCCTGTCAATCAAAGCTGCTGCCGGCAAACCTCACTCGTTGCAATTGATTAGCCGAAGGGACTTAGCTTAGGACAGTAAGGAGAGCACTGTGAAAAATCAGCTCTGTTCAGTCTCTTGATCTTCTAGAGCCTCGATTTACTCATCTGTGAAGACGGAGGATTCAGATATAATCACCTACAAACCCGGTTGGTTAAACTTTGGTGTGCATCCAAATTACCCAGAGAAATTATCAACCAACAGACTGCCAAGTCCACCTCCATAGTTCCTAATTCAGTGTTTCTCAGGCAGACCCTGTGAACCTGCATTACTAGCGCATTCTCTTGCAGAGGCCGCTGGTGCAGAGAGCCCACACTTGGAAACTCAATTCTATGAAGGTCTCTTTTTTGCTAATTTGTTGTACTCTAAAACAATGAAAAATTCAAATACAAGACACACTTAATAGTAAGTAAATATGAAAAGTTACTTCTGCTAATTTGCATAATTAGCATATACATTCTCATACCTCATTAGTGACCATAGATAGGAGTTGTTGAAATTTCTTAACATCGGCCTTTAACAGTTAGTAAGCGGCCTGGACACAGAAATTATTTTTCTCAAGCAAAAATGCCCTTCACAAAATCTGTTAAATGTGCAAGGCTAACCCTTTACATATGCAGCAAAAATAGTCATTTATGTGTTCAGAGGCACCAGAAAGAAAGTGCAACTCCAGAAATTTACCTGCCTGACCAGCACCTCACTCCTAGAATCATTTATGTATTTGGATGAAAACTGAACTGAGTTCTATTAAAATTCATAAATCTCCAAATAGAGAAAAAAAAGTCTTATTAGCCAACTGCATGCTATCACAAGTGATTTTATCAAATCACTTGTTCATCCCATCAAATAGAGTGAGTGTTCCAGAGTTGGAACAATGGCGTTGGGAAGCTTGGAAAGAACAGAAATAAAAGCAAAGAACATATTAAGCCTTTCAACGCAAAATCCCAATTATTTCTCAAATCCAATTGTTTTTAAGAAAAAGGCAAGGCAAGGGCATGATTCAAGCATGAGCAGATGTGGCGTCACCCGTGGTGGGGGAAGAAGATGCTGAGTAGGAAGAATCGATACTGAAAATTCACCACGATCACTTGTCTGTGCATTCCGCTACCTCTTCTCCCCAAAGGGAAAGATCAGATCCACTCACACAAAGTTTAAGATTGCAAAACGCATTGAAGAAAGTCCTGTGTATCAGATTCACCTAACAACAACAAACAACAACATTCTTCATAACTCCTTGCACACATTTTTGATGACAGCTCTATAAGAGAACATGGATGTAATGAACAGCAGACTGTGAGTCTCCCATCATTAGCTAGAAATGGCTGTGCCAATGCATTCTGCAATCCAGGATAGCAACTCAGGGCCCACAACTCTCTGTGGCCCAGAAGGTAAAGACCATGTCTCCAGGCCATTGCTGTAAGTGGGAACAAGCAAAAAGAAATAGAGTAGCTGCCTGCTCTCTCTCTCTCTCCCAAATGATTCTTTTTACCTCGCTGCTTATTTCTCTTTCTGATTGAAACTTTATCAAAATATTCTAAAACTTCTTGAGCCTGGAAACTCTTGGGCTACTGCATCCAACAACCCCGAATAGACATGTCTTAGTCTGCTCAGGCTGCTATGACGAAATGCCATAAACTGGGTAGCAGATAAACATTAATATTTTTTTTTGACAATCCCATAAACTGGAAAATCTAAGAACAAAGTTCTGGTCCATTTAGTGACTGATACAAGTCCATACCTGGATTTACAGGTGCTGGTGTCTTGTACTTTACATGATGGAAGGGATGAGGGTTTTCTCTCTGGTCTCTTTTATACAGACATTAATCCATTCGCCAGGGCATTCCTTCAAGACTAAATACCCTCCAATAATCCGGCCTCTAATGTTATCACCTCGGTTGGTTTCAGTATAACTTGGAAGACAGAAACATTAGACTGCAACAATACTCTAGCACAGGAAATATTTGGGAGGAAACCAGCAAAATGAGGAAAATTAAAGAAGTTGAAAAAAATTATTAAGTCAAAGAACCCACCCCGTAAATTCCAATAGAACGGCATGAGAAAAGCCAACCTGGCACACAGCTGACAAAGGTAGTGTTATCTGGGATCTTACCACATTTTACCTACCTATGTCATTAACACAAGGTACATTTCCAAGATAACAAAGTGAGAAGCTACTTCAGCTGATTCAGTAAGTATAGGGTCGAAGCCCCGCTGCTAACTAACGACTCTACAATAAAATGCAGGTTACACAGTTCTGGGAAGCATGTCATTAACTGTGGGGTGGAAACCCTTGAGTCCCAGAGAGAGTGAGACTCCTTCTGCAGCTGCCATTTTTCTTTGCACACACTTCATTGCCTTAAGAAGGGACCCGCAGGGCTCAAAGTACCAGGTGCTGCCTTCAGCTGGACTGCCATGGTCGAGATCCCAGTTCTGTCATAGAAGGTAGAACTTCGACCAAGATACTCAAATATTTTGCACCTGTTTCCTCAACTATAAAATGGAGCAAAGAGGAAATAAGCGGTTACCCGCCTGGCAGTGTTATTGAAATATTGAATGATTACTACAGTCAAACCATGCACGGCACAAAGTAAATGTTAGGACTAAAGCGAATCATCCGTGCTTTGTTCTGCAGATGTAGCCATGTCAATGACAGTTACAGAGATGGACACACCCCTTAAATCCACTCACACAAAAGATTGGGGTTCCCTTCATCAATTAATAATAATCAAAACAACCCCTCCAGAAAACCATGCCTATAAGCAAACTGATCTAGGTAAATTTCTCAATATAGACTTTTCTCTGTGATGATTCTAGACTGTGTTAAGCTGGCATAACTCTTGCTAAGATTGTTGCTATTCATGGCACTCACTTTCACTGAACACTTATTGACCATAAGAATTAATCTGCATTGCACATGCTGTATGTGTGTATTGTACAAAATCTTGATAGACAATATATCTGTCATATGTAACACAGCTATGTGTATGTGTGTGATCTACATATGTATACATATCTACAGGTGCACACATGTCTAATTTAAAGGGCTTTAGAACATCTACTTTTAGACCCTTTTCAGGAGCTGAGACATAAATTCCAAAGGAACTTCATTTTCTGTGAGTTAAGTATTGAAATAACTGGACCTTCGTTTCTGGATTCAATTCTCTTTATTATCTCCTCTGGCTGAACTGGGCTGTAAGGCCACACAATCTTGTTGAATCAGCTCAATCTGTTCATTAAAGTCTTCTCATCTTTTCCACTGATGTGGGTTTAAGTGAGAGCAATTCAGACCTTATAAACTGGTAATGTCCTCGGGTCCTCCAGGCCCTAGATCACTGCTGGGCCCTCAGCCCACCCACCTTCTACGATTTTATGGGAATGTTAATGAGCTACCTCTTGACACTCTATCTCTCTTGTAGTACTAAGTCAGTTTTGACCTTAGAATGAACAGTGCTCAGACATTAAAATTCAGGGCTCCTATCATCTACCTACAGGTATAACTAATGCCCATTAACCTCACCTGAATCATGAGACTCTGAAAAGACAGGGGAAAAGCTCAGCTCATCCAGGGAATTAGCTGAAGTCCTCCAGGGCATCTCACACATTACCTTATGAAGCTTACAGTAAAAAAGAAAGAGCATGCAAAGGCCACCGATTTAGTTTTGCTAGAATTGTCTCCTGAACTATAAAAAGCCATAATAGTGAAATGTGAAATGATAGGAGTTTGAGTATTTTATAAGAAAAAATTTATACTCAAAATAATTGAGCTGTTTCTCTATACCTCCTGTTATTCTTTCTAAAGATGTGGCAGAGGAGGGAGGCTGGTTCCATAAGCCCCCCCCCCCCGGGGCATTACTCAACTGGGTCCCCAGAAACCTGGCGGGTCCCCTTGGCAGGTGAAAGACTGCAGCAGGTGAGAGACAGACAGATATGCCGTGCAGAAAGAAGAGTTTGGGTATAGGGTTTATTTAATGGGCTGTGGAGGGAAAAAGGAAAAGAAGAATGGGGGAAGAAGAGAGAGAGGCGGCAGGGGAAGGGGGATAAAAGGGGAGAGGCAGAAGAGAGACAGGCAGCAGCCATCTCTTCAGAAGAGGAATGAAAAAAAGAGTGCAGGCTGGAGGAGGTGGAAGATCTGCTTGCACTTAAGGGGGAATGGGGGGGACTTGGCTCTTAAGGGGACAGGATACCCAGGTGACAGGACAGCAGATCATAACACCTTTATCTTCAATGTCCCCGTTTCTTCTCAGTTTTCTCTCTCATTCCCTTCTTTTTTCCGTTACTTTTTTTCTTTCTATTTTTTGCTATTCTGAGATAGTGTCTCACTAGCAAGCCCCAGATCTTCCAATGTTTGCTCCTCCTGCCTCAACACCTTGAGTGTTGAGATTATGGGTATATAAGGCTTCCAAACTAAGGTCTTAACTTGTAATATCTGAATGTGTGGCTAAGTATTTTAGAGAAATTTTAAATAGAAAAATGCTGGGGAATAATCATTCTGTACACTGTGAAAATATATTGCTATCCCTTTTTTTTATATTCTTCTCTTTTTCATTGTTTGTATAGGTATATGCTATACATTTTCCCCCACTTCCTTCCTACCCTCTCTACTTCCACCATCCCCCACCCTCCGCATTTCCAATTTACTCAGGAAATGTTGTCTTTTTCCCCTTTATAGGCAGATCCATGTATATCTCTCTTAGGGTTCTCTTTGTTACCTAGGTTCTCTGAGGTTATGACCTGTAAACTGGTTTTACTTTGTTTTATGAGCCAGTGTATATTATATTTGTCTTTTGGAGTCTAGGTTACCTCATTCAGGATGTTTTTTTTTTCTAGATCTGTCCTTTTGCCTGCAAATTTCAAGATGTCATTGTTTTTAACTGCTGTGTAGTATTCCATTGTGTAAATGTACCACTTTTTCTTTATCCATTTTTCAGTTGATGGGCATCAGGGTTGTTTTCAGGTTCTCAAGTCCAAATGGATCAAAGATCTCAACAAAAATAAAACACACTGAACCTCTTAGGAGAGAATGTGGGAAGTAGCTTTGAATGCATTGGCACTGGTACAGGAGACCACTTCCTAAATATAACACCAGTAGCATAGACACTAAGAACAACAATTAATAAATGGAACCCTCCTAAAACCGAGAAGCTTCTGTAAAACAAAGGACACTGTCAACAAGACAAAATGGCAGCTCATAGAGTGGGAAAATTTCTTCACCAACCCCACATCTGACAGGGGATTTAAATTGTATAAAAACTCAAGAAACTAGATATCAAAAGATCAACTAATACAATTAAAAATGGGATACAGATCTAAAGAGAGAACTCTCAACAGAGGAAGCTCAAAAAGCAGAAAGACACTTAAGGAAAGGCTCAAAATCCTCAGTCATCAGAGAAATGCAAATCAAAACAATTCAGAGATTCCATCTTATACCTGTAAGAATAGTTTGAGATTAAAAACTCTGATAAGAGTTTATACTGGAGAGGATGTGGAGTCAGGGAACATTCCTCCATTGCCAGTGGTAATGCAAGTGTGTATACCTGCTTTGGAAATCAGTATGGTTGTTTCTCAGAAAACAGGAAATCAATCTACCTCAAGATCCAGTGATACCACTTTTGAGTATATATCCAAAGGATGCATACTCACACCACAAGAACATTTGCTCAACTATGTTCACAGCAGCATTATTTATAATAGCCACAACATGGAAACAACCTAGATGCTCTCATTGTTAATAAAAAGTGGATGAAGCATAGCTAGGCTGGATTTTTAGGACAGAGAGAATGCTGGGATGATGAAGGAGGTGGAGTCTGAGGAGTCTCAAGTAAGAGATGGAGAGGAAACAGGAGAATCAAGATGAAAAGAGCAGTAACACCATGTGGCAAACTAATAAGTTGATTAATTTACACTGTAAGAGTGACTTAGTAATACACCTGAGCTATCAACCAAGCATTTTTAATTAATATTAAGTCTTTCTGCATTTATTGAGGAGTAGCTTGCCATCCAAATGGTATTCACTGCTGG
>NC_022030.1:24733816-24735291 GCF_000317375.1 Microtus ochrogaster
GCTAAGCACACAAAAGCAGAGCCAACCACAGTTTCCTGATAATTATCTTTTCTTGGGTGGACTTGATACTAGCATCAAACAGAAGCATGACTCCTTTAAAAGATAGCTTTCACTCATCTGTTTCCCCTTTCCAGGGTAATTCATGTGTCCCTCTTAGGGTCTGCTTTGTTCAGCCTGATGTGTTGGGGTGGAGCTTGGTCCTGCTTCAACTGAATGTGCCAGGCCTTGTTGACTCCCTATGGGAGGACTTACCCTTTCTGAGGATTGGATGGGGGTGGGTTGTGGGGGGAGGAAGTGGATGCAGGACGAGGGGAGGGAGGAGGAATTGTGGTTGGTATGTAAAATGAATAAAAATGAATAAATATTAAAAAGAGAGAGAGAGTTTCCTTGGTGCTAGCAGCAAATATAGGCACAGCTCTTTTAAGAGATCCTGCTACTGAACACTTAAATGGGTTTTATGAGCCTTGGGTAGCAGGCTACTCAGTGATAACATGGATACAACAACTTCCCAGAGCTAGGGTAGTAAAATATGGCTCCCGCCAGTACCTCCACCATGAGGCTAAGCTCTAAGGGAATCAAGCAGGGAGAAGCCAGCAGCAACTGTCATATACTACCACCATGCACTAAGTTGAGTGCTGGCGGCTCACATTGCAGTTTAAGATTCATCTCATGCGATCAGAAAACAATGCAGTTAAGACAGATACAGATGGAAAAGTCTCTAAATGAGTCACAGTGTGTTTAAAAATATACATAGACGTGGGAGAGAAAAGAGAAAGAGTAGAGACAGTCATAGATTAAAAAATAATTTAAAAATAATAAAGTCCTTTAAAAATAATTAAAGTAAAATAAAAAGAAAACATTAATAAACTACACAATGATGAAAAATACATAGACTCTGGACTCTGAATGCCATTGTGTTGTCCTTAGATTTTCTGACTGCTAATAAGGGAACAACAGCTGCTGAGACACATCGGATTATGAAAACTACTGAATTAAACCAACCTACATTATTTTTAAAATGTTTTGACTTATGGAAGTCAAAAGGTGTGTTTCTTTGGAGAAGAGGTTTGTTTTTAATTCCCCAGGAAATAAGAAGCTATAGATTCATTCCAAGTTAAAGATAATCAGGGTTAATTAAGGAAGACCCCCCAAAAAAATCCTGATTTTGGACATTAGGAAATAAACCTAGGGAGCTCAGTCATTGCTCTGATGAGGGTCTCTGTCTCTATCTCCATCTGTCTCGAGATAAAGATTCTATGGTGATATTCGAGATAATATCACCATAGAATTACCGTTCAGGTACCCTCTCCTCTGCTGCCCAAGGACCTAGCTGGGGACATCCCCGTGGACACCTGGGATCCCCTCTAGAGCCAAGTATCTTGCCAATCCTAAAATGGCTCCCTTACTGTAGATATCTTCTTCCCTGCTCCTATATCCGCCCTTCTTCCATCTCCACCCTCCCACTCCCCCAAGCT
>NC_022030.1:24738864-24740189 GCF_000317375.1 Microtus ochrogaster
GATAGATAGTCTTCAAACACTTCAAAAATCTATAAAATATGGCATTAAATATGTTTAATAACCTAAGGTTTTTCGTGACAGTGAGACACGCCTGCTCCTGACAGAACCAGTTTGCTTTAGAAAAAGATGATAAGCATCAAAGAACCTCCATATGGAGTTTGCTTTCTTATGACTAAAAAGCAAGCCATTTGGGCAAGAAACTCTCCTTGCCTTGACTGCTGACACAGGATACAATAAAAAAAAATGACTTCCAAATTATGCCAAGACAGGATAAGATGGTCCTTCAAGATTCCCTGCTTTACAGAAAAGTCTGTCATATAGACTAGGCCGGTAGGCCAAAGACGGATGTTCAATGTTACAGAGGAACTTTGGGTGACTGTCAGAGCAGCCTGATGTCCCTATCATTAGTTACCATTATATCCTTCCGGGGTCTTTGATGGAGTTAAAGACTAAACAATCATACTTAAAATTTTCCTTAGTTAAGATAAAAAGTAAATTAGCTATAAAACGTTAGACTCACAAAACTAAGATAGATAATAGAGTATCTTCTCTAATTTTGCCAAAGACAAATAGACTGGATATTATAACTATAATTTTATTGTTTTTGTTATATATAGTTTGACTATGCTAAAATTAAAACCTTCCTTTTTTACCTAGACAAAAAGAATAAATTGCTGTAAAATAATCCTTCTGTACACTTTGAAAATGTGTTGCTCTCATTGTTAATAAAAAGTTGGACAATATCTAGGCAGCATTTTCAGAACAGAGAGAACGTTGGAAAGAAGATGAAGGGTTGCAGTCTGAGGAGTTATGAGCCAGACACTGAGAGGAAACAGAAAATGCAAGATGAAAGAAAGGTAATGGCATTTGGCAAAATGCAGATTAATATAAACGGGTTAATTTAATGTAAGAGAGAGTAATATACCTGAGCTATCAGCCGAGCATTTATAATTAAGTATCTGTGCATTTATTGGGGAGCTGGTGGCTCCAACAAATAACTCTGACTACAGAGAAAAGTATAAGAAAATGAAGCAGAGAAGCAAACAGTCCCACAACGTATTAAGGATAAGCATGTGGCATAGATCACTGAAGATACCAGGTCTTAAGCTCTCCTTACATCTATTCTGCAAAGTACAAAAATTACATTTAACCTTCTTTGACTAATCTCACCATATTTAGAGACAAACATCAGCATAGTTGTGTGCTGGCTAGTTTTATGTCAGCTTAACACAATCTGGAAGAGAAACCTCAACTGAGAAAATGTC
Source organism: Microtus ochrogaster (assembly GCF_000317375.1). Taxonomy (NCBI): domain Eukaryota; kingdom Metazoa; phylum Chordata; class Mammalia; order Rodentia; family Cricetidae; genus Microtus; species Microtus ochrogaster. The sequence goes on from NC_022030.1 coordinate 24,740,130, forward strand.
CCTATCAAATTGGCTTTTTGGCAAGCCTGTACTACATTTTCTTTATTGACTATTTACACA
>NC_022030.1:24741143-24758611 GCF_000317375.1 Microtus ochrogaster
AGCCATGGGATCAAACCAGTGAGCTGCACTCCTCCATGGCTTCCGCCCATATCTGCCACCATGTTTCTGTCTTGAGACTCTGCTCTGACTTTAGTCATAGAAATGTAAGATGAAATAAATATTTTCCTCCCCAAGTTGCTTTTGACCACGGTGTTCCATCACAGTCATAGAAACACAAGAGAAATTATGTATCCTTTTTCTTTGCTTTTATAATAAATACAATTTGGTAAGTATATATTGCCCCTTAAATTTATATGAGTGGTGTCATATTGTAATATTCTGCATTATAACATTATTAAACTTAAAAATAAGTCAGGAATGAACATTCAACACCTCAAATTAAAGATAATGGAGGAGACTCAAAAGGGAATATCTCAAAAGACAAAACAATTCAAAACTGAGCAAGATCCACATGGACAGGAATGATCAGAGGTGTCTTCTGGAAAGAGGCATTAGATAAGACAAATATTGGGAGATAGGGAAAGGTTCAAATTCTAAAATAGTGGGAAGGCATTAGGTATGGCAACTTTATAAGCGGTGGTTTATTATCTGAACACATGTGGAGTATACAGGGCCTGGCTGGAGGAGAGCAAAGCTACCAGAAAATGGTGAGGCTAACACGTGAGGAGAATCTGAAGGCTGAATTGCACTTGCATTTAATGCTAATACAGAGTACTTTAAAAATGAAATCTTATGTCAAAATGGTTGTCCGCTTGGAGTTCCTGAGAAGCTTCAGTCTTTTCCACCCTCATGTCTTTGCATACCTGCTTTCTCAATAAGACGACACCCAGAGCTGGTCCTTCACCTGCATCTCACAGAGTGGTTTCAGACATGCCGGCCCATGCAGACTTCCCTGATCGCCACACATGTCCCCTCTAGGACCAAGTTCCCTTCTCACATACCCTAACAATATTCTGAGAGTCCGCTCTAACATAGAATTCCTATCTATGGGTTGTAATCTTTTTAATTGTCTTTCCTACTAAATTATAAACTCATTGGTCAGAAGGACTCTGACATATTTGTCTTTTTGCTCCGCCGTGTAGCACAGAACCTGCTTTGTTGAGGTACTCAATTAATGCCTAACTGTACTAATTAATGTGTCAATTTAATTACTGGTTAATGATATGATTCTGGTTTTTTAAACATTTAATGTAAATATTATGTACTTAGGCAAGGAAAGTAATTATTTTCATGCATCTTGACTTTTAGAGCAGGTAGCAGGAGAAAAAATAAAAATCATAGTCACAACATGAAAGAACTGTCAATAATATATAAAATTAGTTATATAAACTGTGAACGGTAAGTCAAAGAATTATCTATTCCATAGCTGTGGAAAAACTCCAAGCCTTTCTTCCTACAGAAAAGAAAAATCATAAGCATTTTAATGTAGCTAACTAGACTATTTCAACCATATCATCTCCAGAAAGAATGTACTGCAGAAAGATTCTATAAATCATTTTAAATTTCCCATAAAGCTCTTAACATAAAAATGCATTCATCCACTCAAAGACTATATCTTTATTTTCCGGTCCCAGAAATGCTTGGTGAACGAGTCAGATGTCCCTATTCCTACAGAGATCTAGTGGATAGGAAAACGCAAGCACAAAATGAACAAGGAAACTCACGAGGGTTGTAACTACACGAAAAAAAAAAAGAGAAACCAATATAGAAAACCACAGTCTGTGACAACCTGCTGTTTTTGAGTGTCGTCAAAAGTTGTAGAAGTTAGCTCGATTTGGGAAATAACTAGGCTAGCTAAAAGATAAAACAATTATATTTTTATTTATTATAAGGGGAAATCTCACGAAACAATAACGAGAAGTCCAAGCTCAGCTGTGCTACAAGGGAACCATAGAGAGATCTCGGCCAGCGCTATTTTTCTCCGGGTCCCAGAAAGCCACACCCTCTCTTGGCCCCACCTCTTAAAGATAATTGGTTGGAAAAGATTCTCCATCAAGAAGTCCCTTCTAAAAAGAAGAGCTGCAACTCTGGCCACAGAGGAGGCAGAGGCATTAGCATCCAAAATCAGTTCAAGACAACCAGAGGTCAGGGAAACCGGGATAGCTGTAGGAATGGCCCTAAATAATAGTGACTGAGGAAGGGAGGACCATGGGTGGAGATCACAAGGATCTGCGGTGCTCAATTTTCCTTCAGAGAAGTCCAGATAACTTTCTGAGGGAAAAAAAAATCCATTAAATGCATCCTCAACCTTCCCAAGGCCCAACACTCCTATTTTTTATGTTGTATTGCTTATTATCAGCATCCTCCATGGGAGAAAAGACCTTGATTTTTGACAGGGCTTTATTCTCTCTCTCTCTCTCTCTCTCTCTCTCTCTCTCTCTCTCTCTTCCTCTCTTTCTCTCTATCTGTATAAATATATACATATATTTGAATAAATGATGGTTTCATTTAATACTCACAACTATGAAGTAGATCATCACCCCATAGGTGAAGGAAAGGTGGTTTTTCCCCAAGCCAGTATTCTGGTTAGTTTTCACTGTCCACTTGGCACACTCTGGAGTCATCTGGGAAGAGGGAACCTCAGTTAAAGAGCAGCGTCCATTCTGTTAGCATGTGGGCATATCTAGGGCATCTGCTTAACTGCTGGTTGGAACAGGTAAGGCCCGCCCATGGTAGGAGCACTGGCCTCAGTCGGTCTGCTCTCTTTTAAGAAAGCTGGCTGAACTCGAACCAGTTGAAGGATACGTTAAGCAGCTATCATCCATGGTTTGTGCTTCGGTGCTTGCCTACGGTCCTGTCTATGCCCATCTTTCTCGCGAGGATGGATTGTAACCGGAATGGAAGGCTAAGTCAAATGATCCTGTTCCTCCCTAAACCGCTTTCAGTCAGAGCGCTTTATCATAGCAACAGCTTGAAACTAGATCCGAAGGCATGTCCCCTCCTTTGGTTCTAACAATGAAAGTGCCCCTGTCTGTGTCACCCGTCCAGCCTCAAGCCCGAGTAGACAGTGAATGCAGCTTCCCTGTGTCTATCCCATAGTCCAGGGATCCCTGACAAAGAGACACAGTACAGTCCCCTTGGTGCCTCTCAGTCTGGCTCCCTACCCCACAGAGATGTCCAGGTGGACCTTATGAACAGCAGCACCGCCCTGCCTCTCCCTCCTCCCTGCCTCTCCCTCCTCCCACAGCTGTCATGGCAGCTGTTGCCTAAGCCGCCTCCTCCTCACTCCCTCCTCTCTTTTCTCTTGATCTTTTTTCAGTGGACTCAAAAATGCAGGCCACATCGAAGTGAGGCAGTTTTGAATAGTTCATCTCCTTTGATGCCGGTCCCCAGCTGCCTACATTCTTCAATAAAAAGGCTACCTAGTTCTGCCAGAAACCTCTTGGTGGTGCCTGACCTTTTGTGGTTTGATCTTTTCTCAGCCTGTCTTTGCAATTCTCTCAAACCTGGTTTCCCTTTCTCTGAGCAGAATGCTGATTTATTTGGGAAAAGCATCATCAGCCCGGTCTTCTCCTGCTCTACAAGTTAACAAGAACTGAATTGGGCCCAGCCCAGCAACAAATTCAGTGCATTCCCTTCTACTCATTCCTACCCACCTTCCAGCGATGCCTTCTTCTGGGTTTGTGTGGTGGGGTGGTGGGGCATAGCAGGGAGCGGAAATGAAAGTATGCATAGTTCTTAGGGATTCCAGTTTCCCTCTGAGGGTAAATTTCTAGTCAGCAACTCTTAGGAAGGAAAGTGAAGAAAATAAAATGTAACAAACCAGAGGGTGCTCTCCTCCCGCCCTCTGGTTTCCATGGAGCTCTGAGCATCCTGTGAAGACTGATTTGAGATGGATACATCCTTACCCCTGAGCGGAAAGCGAGTTTCAGACTATACCCTCCCCACTGGCATGCATCACCTGCATTACCTTTAAAACCTGGAGCCTCGCTCTCCGCCTTCCTCCTTCAGGGTCAGGACCAAAACAGCCACATACTTTAAGGTATTAATTGAAGTTGACTTCCTTCCTGTTTTCTTTTTTTTTCCCTCCTTCATCAAAGAAGGTAGAACCGTTCTTTGATTTATCGCCTTAGAACAGCTTCTTAGCCAAGTCTAAAACAGGAAGCTCATTGAAGGCTTTGGTTTGAGATCTTTTAACTTCCAATCCACTGGGGACTTGGGGGTGGGAGGGGCTTGAAGTAGAAAGTACAGAAGAGAACTCTTGTGGCTTATGGGAGGTGGATCTTAAGATAAGGGAGAAATGAACTGCTGAGTCTTGCTTTGGGATGATGCTATAAGCATAAGACCATCAGAGAGGGGTTTGCATGGGTACCTAAAAGTAGGATCTCAGCATAGAGCCCGAGAGTCAACAAAACTACCCATATCCCCCATATTAGCTATCTGGGGACACTGAGGAGTTAGATAACCAGGATGCCAGCAGCAAAACAGAAGTCTGAGGATCAGAGGACATTCACATAGACACAGTATAAGTGCTTCCTATAGCCTGTCATCTTTTGATGAACTCCCAGCATGAGGAAGGAACCCCACTGACAGTGAGGGAATGCAAGTGGACAGAGCCCTAAGTCAAGTGGAAAAATCAACATTATATTTCTTCTCAAAAGATTTTAGGGAAATGTCTGTCTCAGGCTTAGACAATTATCTTGGTTTTTAACATAGGCTTTTCTCGGTCCTCTTAAGTTTACCTGAGGCAGGCACACATGCCCATGCACTCCCCAGTAACAACGTGTTACTCCCTATACCCAGCTCATGCCAGTGGCTCATTCCTGTTTCCCTAGTAGGCAGAAGGTTGCATTCAGACTGAACTAGACTGAAAATACTGCACCCATGACGTATTTTGTTTTGTTATCTTTCTGTCGTATGTGCCCATGATGATATGCATTCTCTGTATTTAATTGGCAGTATTTCACCAAAGTAAAGCTGAGTCACCCACTTCATCCGCTTCTCCTACACAGAACCTCCTTCCCAAAGATCCTGTCAGAAACATGCGTCAGTGCTCTCCATTTCTCTCTCTCCAGAACCATAGCCTTAGCAGGACTTCATTAATTCTTGTTAATTCTATGTTAATTAATATGCTATGATAGATGTTTAGTGATTATTTAAATGAATGTGTTTGAGCAATGAGTAAAGACCCAAATAGCATATATTTTGCTATCTAAATTTAGTGTTGGTAAATTCTAATATTTAAAATTAAGTCTATTAATTGGATTTAATATACAATCTATTTTCTATTTTCATCACATCTTCATCACTATTTTCTAAGATTTATATGTTGTGCTTCCATGTAAATGTGTTTGGATAATGTTTTGACTAAATCATAGCATTACTTGAACTAAGCTAATGGAATCAGGGCATTTGTTATACATACACAGCCTGTCAACAGTCATTCAGCCTCTCTTCAGCTTGGGAAGCCAACCAAGGTCATTGACTGCTATCTAATAAAGTCAAAAGGTCTTTCAAATTAATGCTACAGCAATCACCGATTTGCAAAAATCTAGTGTTCTCTAGAAAGAAAAAAATAAGAGTTGAGGCTGTAGTTGAGATACACATTCATTCTTGGCAAAAGTACATTTGATCTTGACATTTTGCCTAAAAATTCTCTGTTGCTTTTCAAACACTACAACAGTATTCCAAAGGGGTCTGTTTCGGTGGCTGTGTGTTCATTAGGTAACATTGCAGAAACACGGAGATGGCTGACTTTAGAGATCAATGACTGGGAAGGGTTGTGAGACTCCGTGAACATGCCACGACCATCTAGCAGATATGGAGCTGTGTCGGCAAGCCTCAAAGCCAGCATCCTCCAACAAGGAAAGGAGCCTGGCCTTCTGGGCCAGAAGAGCATCAAAAAGGGAAGCTCCATGCCTCCTCTCGTTCAAGTCTGGGCACAACAAATGGCACTTTAAATATTAATGAGAGTACAAAAGCAACTAGGGCATCCTCTAGAGGGGTCTTTAATTCATTTGCTCTCAATCTGGGCTGTTGGTGAGAGGAAGCGGGAGCTGGAGAGATACTGCTCAGGGGGAAAAATACCTGCTGTATAAGCACGGGGGCTGGAATTTGATCACATTCCGACACACAGAAAGTGAAGGAGCTGGAGAGATGGCTCAGCAGTTAAGAGCACCGACTACTCTTCCAGAGGACCCACGTTTAATTCCCAGAACCCACACGGAGGCTCACAATCATTTGTAACCATAGTTCCAGAGGATCTCCTTTGGCTTCTGCAGGCACCAGCCATGCAAGCGGTGCACAGACACACCTACAGGCAAAACACCCATGCACATTTTTTTTAAAAAATTACACAACGTAGTCTTATACATGGGCAATCCTAATCTTTGGGGCCTACAAGCTAGCTAGGCTAATCCACAAACCCCAGGTCCCACTGAGAGACCTTGTCTCAAAAAATAAAACAAAACAAGGTAGACAGTTCCTGGGAACAAAGCCAAGGTTTTTTTTTTTTTTCTAGAATTTTTACATAGTTTAAATACATTTAGAATCTACCTTTTGTTGCTTCTTCCTGGCCATAATGGCGTGATCTTGTGAAGGCGCCTTGCCCTCCAGTCTGTTCTCACTCTCACACCCCAGTGGAGTAGACACCCCGCCTAGCATTTTATTTTGTATAATTCTGGCATTGCCAACAACCCCTAGGCTTTACTTAGAATGCATGCTCAGATACCGGTCACTCACCTCTAAGGGACCTCTAAGCTATGAACCCAGCATCCGTAGCAATCAATGTGTTCCGACTGATTCTACCCAGGCAATTAACCCCGGGATTTACAGGCACTGTTTAAAAGTTTTATTCTGTGATTTTATTTCATCCTGTGCTGCCAGAAACAGAGCTTATTATCTTAAAGTTTCCCCATCTACAGCTTGTAGATCTAAGTTGCTTGTCCCCTTCCCTGGAGTGAAGGCTTCAGGCGCTGGGCCATCTGCTGAGTGAGCCCTTTCACAAGGGGACATCCTCCCCAGTGCTCCCTTTCTGTAGCAGAAAGTGGGTCCTAAAAAAGGAAAGAAATAGGTTTCAGAATATCTTTTCAAAGGAGGTACTTGGTAAGTCCAGGGAGATTTTTAACAGCACACAGCAGAGAAACAATGGCCTTTCTCTGGCCTCAGTGCATTGGGCCTCTCTTCCTCACTTTCTTACTCATGACTCAAACGCTAACTCTTTAAAAGGCTCTCAGTGTCTCATGCTGGTAAGACAAGAAGGACATTGACCTCCTTGGACATTGACCGAACATTTTGACAAAATATGTAAAGGCAAACAAATCAATTAACAAACAAAGGATGGGAAGTATAGATCTATTCCCCTAGGCAAAGCTGTATGTATCTACTGGAATGTTAGCAGGTTTATTGCTAAGATATATATTAGGCAACAGTTTGGATTCTTATTAATTTACTTATTACGTTGCCCAGCTTTGTATTTTCACAACAGCAAATTGCCCTTTGCAGTAAGTTCACCCAAAGTAGACTAAGAATGGTAAACTGCTTTTTCTATTTTTTTCAGTGAGTTCAATTTTGGCTTATAGAAACATTACTGATTTTGTATGTTGATTTCACAAAACTTTACTGAAATTGCCTTTCTTTAAAAATGTATCTTTTCTGACAATACTTTTGTAAAGCCTGTATGTTTTTCTCCATACTATTGTGATGCCCGGCCATTGGACCCCTGTGGTTTTGAACACATTTGCTTATATGTATGTGTACTCTGAAGGGAGAAGGTGATCTACAAAGAAGAGAAAAGTCCAGAAATTTTCAAAATATGGCTTCACTCTGATATTGTGTGTTCTCAATCAACACATTGTTTCTAGAAACAAATTTTGCCTTATCTTTTAGAGACAAAGGTATTGCCTCAGTGGTGACTACAAAAGTCCCTGGGCTTCCTATCTAAACCAGGTGTTAGACCATCATAAAACTATTTAAAATATAATCTATATTGGATCAGTGAGATGGCTCAGTGCCAAGGAGCCTGAGGACCTGAGTTCAACCCTGAGACCCCTCCTGGCGGAAGGAGAGGACTTACTTCCCCAAGTTGTCTTTTGACTTCCACAAGTACGCTGTGGCATGCCAAGTTTATGTGAACACACCTTGTGCGTGCGTGTGTGCGTGCGTGCGTGTGTGTGTCTGTGTGTATGTATGTATGTTTGTGCACAGACACGCAGAGTTACTTGGACTTTTGCCTGGCTCAAGCAGTCATGAACATTCTGAGCGCAGCTTGTTCCACTGACCCTGTTTGCTGCTTTACAATAATACGTTAGCTTGCCTTCCTGCTCAGAAATCAAAGACTACCCACTCTACAGCCATAAATTATACAGGGAGATCTTCTGGGCAGAGATCAAGCCTGGCTTACTCTGTGGCTTTTATTCATGCCAGTTGCACGCAGCCTGCCTTTTCCTGGAGAGAAGGTGCCTCCCCCAGCGGGGCTACAGAGACACGGTTTATATGATCACAATCCAGTTTCACTCCTGTTCCTTCTTGCCCTCAACAACTAGCCTAACTCAAAATATCAGCCTGCCCTCATCCTGCTTGGCACTTAACTCCAAGACAGCGGGAACTGGCAGCTCAGAGCAGTGAAGAAATGTCCAGAACCCTTTCTGGATGATTCCCATATGACCTTTAATAAAGCAGAAGGCTCCCCCTCAGACTTAAGGACTTGAAAATGGGACTTCCTAAAACTAATCATCTGTGGTTGGAGACCACAGAAATAGGAACACAGGGACCCATTTTTCAGACATGCCCATCCTCTGGATAGAGTACAATACTCCAGCAACCAGCAACAAAAGGCTGGAGGGTTGGAACATTTAGATAATATCTTCTGACCTATGCTTTTCCAACCTCCCCAAACCCCAGCAGATCAGCCAAGATTCTACCATGTTCTGGAGTCAGGAAATGTGCAGAATACCAAAACTGTGCACTGAACACTGGTCCAGACACCGACTAATTTTCTGTTTCGGAAGCTGTCTCGGGACACTTCCTGTTGCTCAATGATCTTTTTGTTAGTTACAGTTAAGCACGATTTCCTAAATGGCTTTAAGTCCAATGAGGTCTGGGATACATATCTCCTAGAGAAGCCAATTAGTTGATTCTGAGAGTCAACTAGAGTTAGGAATGGGAAGCCCACCTGCACTGGTTTGTTTTCTGTTGCTGTCATAAATAGCATAACCAAAAGCAACTTATAGAAGAGTTTTCTGGGCTTACAGTTCTGGAAAACTAGATGTCTGTAATGATTGGGAAGGCAGTGGGAGCGGGGAACTGAGAGAACACGCGAAACCACACATAGGAAGTAGAGAACCAAAACAGGAAATAAGACCAAGGCTATCCACCCTCAAACCCCGCCCCATTGACATGGCATAACTTCCTCCAGCAAAGCTTCACTTCCTACAGATTCAGTGACCTCCCCAACCGGAGACCAAGTGTTAAAATGTAAGAGGCTGGGCTGGAGAGATGGTGTTGTGGTTAAGAGCAGTGAGTTCAATTCCCAGCAACCACATGGTGACTCACAACCTTCTGCAATGAAATCTGGTGCCCTCTTCTGGCCTGCAGGCAGACATGCAGGCAGAACGTTATATACATAATAAATAAATAAATTTTAAAAATATAAGAGGCTATCCTGGGTTTTTTGTTTTCCCATATAAAGTTGATTATCCTGAGTGAGGTAACCCAGACCCAAAAAGATGAACATGGGATGTACTCACTCATAATTGGTTTCTAACCACAAATAAAGGTCAGTGAGTCTTTATTTTGATATCCTAAAGAAGCTAAATAAGAAGGTGAACCCAAAGAAAAACATATAGCTATCCTCCTGGGTAGGGGAAGTAGACAAGATTGCCAGGCAAAAAATCGGGATCTTAAGGGTGGGGTGGGAGGGGAGTAAGGGGAGATGGGGAGAAAAAAGTGAGAAGGGTAGGATGGGGAGAACTTGGGGCAACGGGATGATTGGGTTACAGGAAGGTTGGATAGGAGAGCAGGGAAGCACATATCTTAATTAAGGGAGCCATCTTGGGTTGGGAAGAGACTTGGACCTAGAGGGGCTTCCAGGTGCCCAAGGCAAGGTCCCCAGTTAGTTCCTGGGGCAGCTGAGGATAGGGAACCTGAAATGATCCTATCCTATAGCCATACTGATAAATATTTTGCATATCACCATGGAACCTTCATCTGGCAATGGATGGAGATAGAGACAGAGACCCACACTGGAACACTGGACTGAGCTCCCAAAGTCCCAATGAGGAACAGAAGGAGGGAGAAGATGAGCAAGGAAGTCAGGACCAAGAGGGGTGCACCCACCCACTGAGACAGTGGGCCTGATCTATTGGGAGCTCACCAAGGCCAGCTGGATTATGACTGAAAAAGCAGGGGATAAAACCGGACTCTCTGAATATGGCAGACAATGAGGGCTGCTGAGAAGCCAAGGACAATGGCACTGGGTTTTGATCCTACTTCTTGTTCTGGCTTTGTGGGGGCCTAGCCAGTTTGGATGTGCACCTTCCTAGACCAGGATGGAGGGGGGAGGACTTTGGACTTTCCACAGGGCAGGGAACCCTGACTGCTCTTCAGACTTGAGAGGGAGGGGGAGAGGAGTGGGGGGAGGGCAGGAGGAGTGGGAGGCTGGGAGGAGGCGGAAATTTTTTTTCTCAATAAAAACAATAATAAAAAAATATAAGAGGCTATAGTAGACATTTCCCACTCATACCACAATGCCTCACAGGTCAGAACAGTATCTTTCCTCTGTCCTATCCCTTTCTTTCTCACCTAATTTTGATGTAGGTGATGTCCTTAATATTACTACTCGATAGGCCCAGGGGAAGTACAACCCCTAAGTATAAATATCTCCATCACTAAAACAGCTGAACTAGCAGGTGTTACTGAATCTCATTCACAAAGTCTCAGGTTGGAGACTCCATCCACATGGATTGGGTCAATCAACTGTGGTCTTAAACAGGAAGAGGGCGTCAATGAAGCTTATACAAGCTGAGGAAGGGACAGGGAGCTTGACTAGGTACCAGGATGGCCTTCTTGGGCTGGGCATCCCAGAATGTATGGATGCTAGCATTTAAGCTGTTTCAGTTCCATCCCTTGAGGAACTCAAACTTCTGCTACCTAAAGCACCCTCCTGCTTCGGCACTGGGTGAACCTTGAGTTCTGGTCGACAGAAGCATCAGCATGGCCCTGAGCAAACACTGCTGAGCTCTTGGCTCAGACCCTGGACTGCAGCACTTAACCTCTTCGTTGCAAATGAAAGAGAGAAAACTGTAGGACAAAAATAAATCGCATAGAGAGATGGACCTAAGACAGCAGAGACGCCACTCCTTCTCTAAGCCACCAAGCCCTGCCATCATCTCCAGTGCAAGCATCCGGGTGGCTGGGATCCCCACTCCCACCTTTCATTAACCCATCAAGGCCCAGGGAGGTCCTGCATTATTTCTGTGCAAATATTTCCGAAGTTCCAAATATAATACTGAGGTTATCAGATCCCCTGCTAGAAAAAGGTGTCATCCTAAATACACACTTTTGTCCCAGAGAATACGTGCAGCCTGGTAGTAAGAGGCGACTTCACGTGCCTGCCGACTCTGTTCACAGGTGTGTTCACAGGTGTTTGCACAGGTACTGATGACACACCCCCGGCTGGCATGATGACATACGCTCTCCTTTGGTGCGATCTGACTGTAGTGCCTTCATACTGGCTTACTTCTCATTTAGCCACAAATCACCTTTTCTTTTTCCCCCATTTGTAGGTCCCTGCGAGTGCTTGACAAATGAAAGGGTTTCCTTCAATGACAGTTACTTCTGAATCAAGTACATTTAGCTACTGTCTTGGTGTTTTTCTAAATTACTGTCTTCAGCAACTGCTTAGATAAAACAGTCTTTTTTATTATTCTGATGGAATTCAGCAAACAGTGTCTATGGGACTTTTGTTTTGGTGAAGTGCTCTGTTGCCAGGATACCCAGGGTGAAGATGTCAAAAGAAGACACATTGAAAGGACAAGCTATAGTGAATATTCCCCAGCCTACTCCTTGAATACCAATCATTTTGGTTTACCTATGTCTTTTCTTTTTGCTCTAGGAAAGATACTAGTCCATAGTTTTAAAATAAGAAACTATCCATAGAACAGAAAGCAAGTACTGTTAAAGAAGCCCATTTATCTTTAACTCTTGTCTTTTTCTTTGTTCCCATTTTGTTTAAATTATAGCACTCTGACCATCAGAGAAAAATTCTGTTTTTTGCATTAATGCATGTTGGGCGATGAAAGAGCAATCTATTTCTTCTCAACAACTTCAAAAAGAAGATAAAACACACTGAGCAGACAAATTAAAGAATGAGACAAATGAAGCACAAGCAGAATGACTCTAATTGTGTCTGTTTACTTTACAATTATATTTTAGGCATTTTGAGAAGAATTATTAAGCACCCAATAGGTATATGGAATGGCTCTAAGACTCAAGACCTAAACATAACCAAGTGCACTTGAAACTGAATGCTGGAAAACTCAACATCAGAATACATAAAACGGAAACCCCACAAAACCAAGTAGGGAGCCATGACCACTGTCTTAGTTGTTATATCAAAGACTATAGAAGGACAAAAGTTTATGGTAAGCAGATAGCTTACCTTGTCAGGATGTGGGAGCTATTAATTTTGGACTTTCTGAATTCTTCTATCCTGACCACAAAAATATATTGTGTTACTAGGTTAATGACTTGCCATACTGGATATCGTATGAAAGAGGTTCACACAGGCACAATATTTCAAGAATAAAATACTGGCTAACCATATTCATCCTACATGAGTGTCACAAGCTTATGGAGGTATGGATGGCTGAGTGGGGGAAGTTCAAAATAACTACTTAAGAAACTGAGAATATTTAAGTCAAGAGAACAGTAGACTATTGGCTAAATGATATTGAAGTATTGAAGGCATCAAACCAAGAGTTATTGAGAACTCAAATGATGTATTGCTCTCTCATGACTCAAAAGAATAGAAACTTCACTGCTGTGTTTTCCAAGGAAAACTTTATTGGGCATCTCCTCACTGACCGTGTACTGCTAAGTCATAGCACAGGGCATGGGGTCTGTGAAAGCCTCCTTTCCCCATAAGAGAAGCAGAAAGACAACTCAGGGGATAATCTACTGTCACTTGAAGTGTGAAGGTTTCTCAGTGCCAATGACAATATTTAAGAGCACTGTGGGTCAATGGGAGCGAGCCCCGGGAATGAGCTACCACCTCAAAAAGACACAGCACCATGGATTCTGAGACATGCTCATAACTAAAATCCAAATGAAGATTGAAGTCCAGTTTTCAGATAGTACATACAAAGAAGTCAACACAATATGAAAATTATGCTTCTCAGAATCTTTATTAAAATACGTTTCAAGTATTCAAGTGAAGACCATCTGAGTCCATGAAGGCTGGTTATAATGGAAGAAGTAATGTCTGCTTCTCCTCCCTTCATGATACCAGCTTGATTCTCAAAATAATGTGAATAAAACTGTGACCAAGACAAGGGACATCACGATTCTTAGGAAAGTATCAGACCACGAAACACCACAAAAGTGAGGGTCAACCTAGACAGCGTGTATGAGTGTCAATCAGTGTTATATACTAAAATAGATATCCGACATACTGCCTTGACCATAAAATTATCAACATTTTATAGAGCAAGATGAGGGTAAGATGCTAACAGATGTTTTAGAAAATTCAACCAATAACTATCATGTTAAATTTTTCAAATAATTTGAGAAAAATAGAATAGGAAATTATAAAATATGACTGAATATTAATAAATCATATTAAGACCTTAACAGTGATCTTATTTGAATGGTAGAATTACATATATTTTCTATCATAAACTTTGGTGATGAGGATTATTAAATATAATGTTTTTGAAGGCTTTACTTCTCAGTTTACCCTTATCCAGAAAAAGTAATAAATAGGTCATAATGCGAGGAGAAAGGGGAGTCCTTTCCTTTGGACAATTATACTTAACAGATACCCCATGCTGCTTCAGTATAACTCCTATTTAACCAGCTGCAAACAGCTGTCTGAGCATGGCTGTGTCTGGACTGACTTCTCCAGCAGTCTTGACAGTTTGGCAACCTAGTTTCATTTGCTTCATATTTAGTAGACCCAGATCCCCAAATGCCTCTGCTCTTGCACAAAAATGCTGCTTCAGAGGAACCAAAGCCTGTCTCAGAAAACACGAGAGAGGGAATAAAAGAGAGAAAAGCCTCAAGTCATCAAATACAGAGAGAGCCCCCAAACACACCGTGAAGGATCCCTGCGCAATTATTAAGCAGCCCTGAGTGGAAAGGATTTCCCAGCTGCATTGCAAATCAGCATTCTTCTGACTTGCTGCAGAGTTATTTCTAAGTCAGCTTCTCCTTTTCCCTCAAGCTTTCTTCTTTTGCTGAATTCTCCATCCCACTTCATTTCTCCCCGCCCACTCTCCTTACACACACACACACACACACACACACACACACACACACACACACCATGACATATATGACATATAAATAAATGCAATAAGTACCTGTTGGAGCCCAGGTACTTGTAGATGTTTGTACATGTGTATATAGATAGAAGATTATAGATAAATAGATACAAAATAGATGATAGATTGATAGATTGATATACCTAGATGATTGTTATAAGATAGATAGATAGATAGATAGATAGATAGATAGATAGATAGATAGATAGATAGATAAACAGACAGGCAGGCAGATAAAGATAGGCAATCTTGTTTACTTCTCCTATGGGCTCTAGATGTTGCTATTGTCTAGTCTATAGATGAGAACACTGAGGATCAGAAAGATACTTTTTAAATCATCTGTCACATCATCAGAGGCAGATCCAGGGTTTAGAATTCTTTTGTTATGCATTCATGTATGTATGTATCTGTGTGTATATTTGTGTACATTTTCATGTGAGTACACATGTGTGCATGTATATGTTATATATAAGCAGAGGTCAACCTTTGGTAGTGTTTCTCATGTAATATTGGCCTAGTTTTCTTGAGACAGGCTCTCATTGGCCTGAGGCTCACTGACTAGACTAAACTAGTTGGTCAGTGGGCCCCAGGAATTCACATATCATCTATCTATCCTTCTCTAGTGCTAGAATCACAAGCATCTGGCTTTTCTGCATAAGTTCTGTGGTCCAAGCCTGGGTCTCATGCTTGCACAGCAAGCATTTTGCAGACTGTATTATTTTCTATGCTGATAGACTTCTGGTTGGAACCCCATTTTTCTGTCTCACTATGGTAAAATTCTTACTAGTTGACATCTTCTCTGGGCCCACTAGACAAAGAATTGTAATGAATGTTCTTAATCAAACTGTCTATAACTGCATGGATGTAAACTCAGGCCATCTAGGAAAGCAGGGCTTGTCAGGTGAGACAGTACACAATATAACCCAGGGTCTCCTATAATCATCTCCCAAATGACCATGTGCACAAAGTTTTGTGACCTTAACATCTAACATAATGAAAATGTCTACTAAATGAGACTCACAGAGTCATTTGTGTGTCCCTGGAAACCATCTTGACAATAACATAATAAAATTCAACCAAAATGGCTACCCAAACTCATCAAGTGGAAGGAAACTCTACAGTTAAAGCAGTGTCAAAGACAGAAAATTTGAAGTTGACTTTTAATGGTTCCAAAACTGGAGGTAGCTTCCTCTCCGTGTGGAAAATATGACTCATAAAGCCATATTTGACTGAAACTTGAGTGCCAACAAACTTACCTTGTACAATAGCATGTAGCCAGAGGCAGCATTCAAACTGGCCCCTCTCCATGAGCCCATACAGGAAGCACCATGGGTCCAAGCAGGAAACAATTCAAAGCACAGCCAGCTCCATTGGCTAAGGCTGAAGAGGTCCAAGCCAATAGCTGTACTTTAAAGGAAAATGTGCGTCTCCCTTCTCCTACCTAGATCCCCTCATCACACCTGTATTTAGCTAGGTCTTTCCATTCAACAATACTCACATATACAAAAGCCAACTTCCCCCCATTGATTTAGCAGCAACCATGGCTGGCTGGCTGGCTAACTGCAGCATGAGCCTAGCTGTAGTGAGGCTGGGACAGAAGCAGCAATGTGTAGCTTTGAAGTAGGTGGCTCTGTCCCCCAAGGAGATTCTTCAAAACCTCATCTTCAAAGAGATTCAAGATTTGTCAGTCACCCCCAGTCACTGCTTCTGAGCCAACTGGCTTTGCTCTCTGGCAAAAGAATCCAAGCTTCCAGGTTGCAACAGCCTCAGATGAAACTGCTTTGGAGGCAAAGGAACTTCTGTTTATTGGATGGGAAATGCAACAGCCTTAGAGAAAAGAAAAATGAAGATGTGACATTGTAAGTTGCTGTGAAGAAGCACTTCTAAAGAAATGTATGTCTTATTACAGTATAAAATTAGCAAAAAAGCCTGACAAACTACAAGCATTTTTTTTTTCAAAATCAATGCAAATAATCCTTGCGAAACCTGGATTCTCTAGTAGAAGCACTTGGGACTGAGTTGTACGTTATATTGTCTTTAAACCTGTGTGTTCCCTAGTTCCTGCAGAGTTATCATGTGCCCTTGTCCCCTGTATCAAGAGTCTGACTGGTCACTGGGCACTGAGGAGTGCGCGTGTATTTGCTCATCATACCTAGGAGAGTGTGTCTGAGGGATCAGCATAATATGGTCATGTCAGGGATGGAGTCTAGACTACGATTTCCAGCTATGCTTCTCCTAGTCATTAGGCATGTGGCTTGGGAAATTAATTAAGCTTATGTGCCCATTTCCTCTACTTCAGAAGATGGAGAGGAGTAAAAATGGGACTTAACTCATAGAATTGTTGGAGAATTGGGCTAATCTATGTAAAAATTTGAAAATGGTACCTGAAAGTGATACATCCTAAATGAATGTTGATTATCATTGTGAATACTAGGGACATATTGATTCCTTTTCAGCTGGACATGTCTTGTTTGTCTGTGTTTGTGTTCCATTGTGTCCTGGAAAGAACATAAGAGTAGCTTGGGAGGCAGAGACAGACGGATCTCTGTGAGTTCAAAGATAGCCTGGTTTACAGAGGGAATTCCAGGACAAAGATATATAGAGAACCTGTCTCAAAAAGCCAAAAATTAAAAGCAAAAATAAAAGAAATAGAGGTTAAAATAAAGCCACGTAAAGATGGAAAAATACACAAGAATCTTGATACTGTATGCTATTATGATCTCTTTAAATTGTTTAAATGCTGAGGAAGGAGCAACAGCTGCTAAAAGATATTTGTTTATAAATACTGCAGAATTAATCCAAGATAGATATTTTGAAAATACCTTGACTTCGCAGTTGAAGTCAAAAAGTATGTTACTTTGGAGAAGAGATTTTGCTTTTGCTTCCACAGAAAATGAGAGGCTGTGGATTTATTCAGAGTTAAGAAAAATCCAGTTTGATCAAGGCAGACAACCTGAGAAATCTCCGGCAGGAATAGATGGCCCAGATCTCTGAGTTCTTTATCCAGAACAGGTTCAAGACTGCTGC
>NC_022030.1:24759001-24785784 GCF_000317375.1 Microtus ochrogaster
AAAGGTACTGAGCCACATGGCTAACATAGATCAGAAAAATGGGTTAATCAAGATGTGAGAGTTAGCCAGTGAGAGGCTAGAGCTAATGGGCCAATCAGCTTTATAACTTATAGAGATCTCTGTGTGATTTTCCTTTGGGGCTAAACATTTGTGGGGAACCAGGCAGGACAGAAACACAAACAAGCAGGCCTGACCCCCATTCATGTTACACATAAGTTAACTAACAAAAACCAAAATCAGTATAATACACGTAATTTTCAAGTAAGGTGGAGCTAAAATTAACATATGTCAGCTATTTTGTATTTTTATTGCATATTGATCTGTCAAAGACAATTAAAATGAAAAATAACAACTAGACAGACGTACGAGAAAGGAGATTCCCCATGTATTATTGACCTCATTATTTTCTGGTTGATGTCTCTGAAGTCAGCATTCTCCTGGTATTGTCCTCTTTCCTTCTCATCTCTGGTCTCTAATGCTCATGTCAGAAATATTAGCAGGCACTGGAACGTGCAGCTGAAATGAAGGGAGAGAGAGAGCACATAGACTCTAAGAACAAAGTCAGAAACAGACCAGTAGAGAAGGAAAGGAAGCAAAATGTTTAAGGTAACATCTTCCCTGCCTGGCTCTATAAATGAGTTACCTACAGATGTACTCTACCTGCCCTAGAGGGCTCTGAGGCTCTCAGCCCCTACAGGGAACTCCTGGCCTGACCTCTGCTTCCAATTAATGCTAACCATTAACATTTTCATGAGGTGAGACATTTGTCTTCTGAATATGGAAATGACCTCAGACTTCTTCCCAGGGTTGTGAGGATTTATTCACCACGAATGTCCATTCCAGGAAGCAATTAGAAGAGCAGAGTCTTACAGGATTTCACTGGGGCTTGACCATCACCATCAGCTTCAGCGCAGGTCATGTTTATGTCCTAAACAAGGAGGTCATTGCTACTCCAGAACTAGATGACTCTAAGAACATGGAAGTAAGACCTGCGAAGCTCAAATAGGACCTTATAGAGAATATGGGAAACTGCTTCTTCTTTCTTTTTTTTTTTTCATCTGAGATGAAGTGGCTTCCTCTAAACTGCACCTTATTAGAGCAAACACAAATACACAAAACCACACTTTCTTTATCAGAAGGTCTAAATGGAGCCCCGTGTGATTTTCTTGTCTGTTTAAGTTTGTCAATCTGAAGGCATCTTTGACTTTCTAAGACGTGGCTTCAGAGCTCTGTGGACAGGACTCTCTTCACAGCCTCTCTGGGGCCTCTGGTAAATCTTTCCAATGATCCAGCTGTCATCTGCCATGACAAATTTTGCTATTTCTCCTGAAAAACCACTTATTTGAGCAGAGTTGCCATTTTTCAGGGGGAAACCACAACATCAAATTAGCACATTGGAAAGCATACTTTCATTAAAAGTTTCTTCAATGAACGCTACCTCGAACGAAGGTCAGGAGGTACTACTTCCTGACACCCATTTCCCTCACTTCCCAGAAACATGGTTGCAAAGGGAGTGGATTCTAGAGACAGAACCCTTGGCCATCAACCATAGCATCTTAGGCAAGCCTCTTGGAACATTCCCTCACATGTGAAATGGAGACTATAGCAATAGTGCATGAGATAGGATGTACACAAATGTTAATGCCAGAAGACAAGTAAAACAGGGCTACAGAGATGGCTTGCTGGTTCAGAGCACTTGCTCCTCTTACAGAGGACCTAGGCTGAGTTCTCAACACCTACACGGCAGCTTAACCATGTGTAACTCCAGTCCCAGAAAAGCCAACTGAACTCTGTGGTCTCCCGCACACACATGTTGTACATGCATACACTCAGGTACACACACACATACGAAAGTTAAATATTTTTAAAGAGCCAGTGCATGTGCGCAGCAAACAAAGCAAAAGATGCCTCCGAAGGCTATGAGGGGCACGAGCACTCCTTTGGTGGAACAATAGAGAGTAGAGCCCTGCTGCAGGGACACCAGAGTTTGTCATGGACACCATTGTGTTATTTAGACAGTTCGCTCTGAGGCCAGCTCTCTGCAAGGCGTCTCCTGCTTCCTCTCCTTCACTCCTATAGCGAGTCACTTTCTAACCAGAGTGGTTACAAGCATTAAGAACCTGTGGGGTTGGCATAAGAAGAAGGAAAGCACATAGGAATACAAGAAACCCAGAAATCTGATGACAAATTGTGGACACGTTGAATAATTTTGAAAGTCCGCTTCTAGATACACTTAGAAGTATTTTGAATAATTTTAGGAAGACATAAAATGATCCCTTGAGGCTTTGTCAAGTAACCTTTGTGCTATTTGTCATTCCTTCTCCTTCTGTGTTGACCTTTCTCCTTCCTCCCCAGATGGAGTTCCTCCCCATCATTCTATTGCTCACTTCCTACCTCCTGTACACTGCCATGCCATGTTCAAGTGCCTCCACGCTTGACCTACGGTTCCTGTATACTTTCCTGGCTGCTGTGGTTAGTCTACCTGGTATACTCACTTCTGAAGATTTGGAGCTACGAACCACAGATGAGATAGAACATACAACCTTTGCCTTTCTAGGTCTAGGTTACCTCATCCAATATAAACTTTTCTAAGTCACCATTTTTTTTACAATTGAATAGTATTCCAGTGTATATATTACTGCATTGCCGTTGTCATTATCCATTCATCTGTTGAAGACCATTTAGTTTGTTCCCATTTCTTGACTGTTGTGGATAGGACAGCATTGAACATTGCTGATGGAGTATGATGTTCAAGCATATGATTTTGGATAATGCCAAGGAGTGGTATAGCTAGGTCACGTGATAGAATTATTTTAAGTTTTAGGAGGATTCTCCACTGTGATTTGCTAAGTGGAAATACTGATTTGCATTCCTTCCAACACTGAATAAGGTTTCTTCTCTCTTCACAATCTTACCAACATTTGACATCCCAAGAAACCTCCTTTTGCATGGTTGGTCAGGGCAGTCTACATGACTCCCTAAACAATACAGAATACAGACTTAATCCTTGGTTGCCTCTCAAGGGGTGACGGTGGACCCCTATTGCTGAAGATCCTGCACACTGAGGAAGACTCCAATGATTAGAGCTAGATCTTACCTGAAAGTCTCGCTCCTGCAGTCTAGTTTCAATGGTCCCAGAAAATACTAGGCAAGCTGCCAAGCAAGAGAGACAATTAAACTGTGATAACCAGCTTCAAAAGCAAATGAGCCATGATAATTGCCAACAAGGCAATTATGCATAAAGGTTCAGTAAGTGGCACTCACATGGTGGTGGTAACCAACAGCTATCTAGTTAGCCTGAAGGCCTACTCATCATGAAGAAAGTCATACCTGGTGATGGAACCCTAGCCAGCTTCCCGGTATATCAGCTGGCTCTAGGCTTCCTGTAGGATCTCCCCTACATGTATCCACCCACAAGTCCCTTCCTGACAGCCTCCATCACCCTAGTAGGTCCAGATTTACTCCTTCCTCCACTAGGGTCTAAGTGAGTACTCTGACCTCCACACCCATGCTTTGCTGTAGCTCACCAGCTTCATCTGGGCCCTACAGCCAGTGTACCAGCATTCTCTGTCCTTTCTTGCTGGAAGGAGCTCTAGGTTTGGGACGGGACTCCCTCAACATATCCCCCAAACCATAGTACTCTCCTATTTCATATCTAAACTTTCTACCCAATCAGATCTGTCTACATACTCCAGGCTAGGAACAGGAATCATATCGTGTATATCAGAACAGTTCCTCTCTATTCACCTGACTCCATTCCAGACATCCCAACCTCCAGACTCAGCTAACCCCGCATCTGCTCTTCTTCCTCAAGTTGTTTTATACATAACAAACTCAGAAACAAGAAAGTTCACATGCCCAGATAGCATTTCCAGGAATAACAAAAATACAGAAAGTTCAAGCCAGTAACATTTCTCCAAAACCAACCAGTCCTCTAGAAATGTTTGTCAGTGGAAATTACCTGCATGAACCCCAGGACACCAAATTAAAAAGAACAATCATAAACTCCATCACAGAATTCAAGGGGTTTAAATAAGATACAAAGAAACAGTCCAATGAAGTCAAAGTGAACGAGCTTAGAGACTAAACTTTGGAGTGACGACCAAGAAAACCAAAACAAATGGCTGATGGATATGATAAGGACAGCCGAACGATGGAGGACAGAATTCAATCAGGAAATAGAAACACTGAAAAGAACCCAAGCTGAAATGAAGGTAGAATTGAAAAACCCAGGACTCCAAACAGAAAACCCATAAGAAAGCCTTTCAGGTACAATGAATCAAACAGAAGTCACAATATCAAGCTGAAGATAAGCTAGAGAATCTAGACCAAATGAAAAAGGAACATGAAAAGTTTATAAACACACAAGAAAGAATACACACAGGAAATGTGAAATATCATGAAAAAAACAAACTTTTGAAGTATAAGCATAGATGAGGGAGAAGAATCCTAAGCCAATGGCACAGACCAAATCTTCAACAAGATCATAGAAGAAAACTTGCCCAAACTAAAGAAGGACACACCTAGAGAAATATAAGGAGCACATAGAACACCATATAGCCAAGACCTAAAAAGTAAAATCTCTACAGCCTATTGTAGTTAAAACATTGAGTACACATAACAAAAAAGTATAAAATTGAAAGCTGTAAGAGAAAATAAAATCAAGTCATGTATCCAAATAACAGTTGTTATTTCTTAATGGAAACTTTGAAAGACAGACATGCCGGCAAAAATGAATTCTAAATTCTAAAAAGCTATGGAATCCAACCTAGAATAATATACCCAGCAAAACTCTCTGCCATAATGGAAGGCAAAGAAAAACTTTCTATGACATAAAAAGTCAAAAAAAAAAAAAAAACCAACAACATCCAACAAACCAAACCTAAAGAAAATACAGAAATACTAAATACTAAAGAAAATGCTTTCTTTGTGGCGAAAGAGGAATGAGAGAGACTGTGGAAAGAAATATGAGTATAAAATGCCAAAAACACAAAATAGCACTAAAAACACAAATATCAACACCAAAATTCAACAATACAGTGAGCACAACTAACACACATTGCAGGAACAAGAAACACACACCAGTTTTTAAACATGGGGAGTGTTTTAGAGCAGTGATTCTCAAGCTCCCTAACACTACAGCCCTGTTCTCCAGTTCCTCATGTTACCCCTCCCAACCATATAGTTATTGCTACTTCGTTACTGTAATTTTGCTACTTTTATGAATTGTAATGTAAATATCTGTGTTTTCTGATGGTCTTAGGCGACCCCTGTGAAAGGGTCATTTGACCCTCTAAGGTATCTTATGAAGAAAAGTACTCCAATCTAATGGGACCAGAAAGCAACCAGGCATTGCTATCATAACATCTGACAAAATAGATTTCAAACTAAAACTAATCTTAAGAAATATGGAATACACTATATTCTTATCAAGGGAACAGTTAACCAAGAAGACATTAGTAGCCTAAATATGTGTGCACCAAATCTACATTGCCCAATTTCATAAAACGTCTACTATCACATTTAAAGACACAGATATAACTGAAAGATTCTCTCCCACCCACCAATTCCTGAATAACTACTCTGAGGCTTAATATTAATTACAAAACTTTGTCCAATGGCTCAGGCTTATTATTGACTAGCTTTTACATCTTAAATGAACCCATTTCTATCAGCCTACATTTCACCATGAGGCTTGTGGCTTGTTACCTCACATCTTACTTCTGGTGGCTGCTGGCATCTCCCTGACTCCACCTCCTTTTTCCTTTTATCTTTCCTTGGATTCCCACCTGGCTCTATTCTGCCTGGCTAGTGACCAAATCAGTTCCTTTATTAACCAATGGTAATAAGACATATTCACAGCATATAGAAGGGCATCCCACATCATACAAATTAATATCAATCCATTAATAGGAGGTTATTTCAATATCTCATTTCCCTTAATAGGTTATCTGGCCTCATGCATCAAAAGGACTTAACAGATATCAATAAAAATATTCTACCCAAACACCAAATAATATACATTTTACTCATCAGCACTTAGAACCTTTTATAAATAGCACATATCCTGGGACACAAAACAAATCTTTACAATTTCAAAATGAGATAAAACACCCACTGAATCTGACCACAATACAATAAAACTTAAAATTGACAGCATAAAACCCAAGTTGACTTTACCCCTGCAATGTAAACATAGTTCAACATACACCAGTCAATAATGAAATAAACCACATAAACGGCCTTAAAGAAAAAAACTCAAATAATCATCTGGTTAATGCAGAAAAAGCCTTTGACAAGAATGAACATGCCTTGAAAACAAACAAACAAAAAAGAAAAACAAACAAGAACAACAAAAGAAAAAGAGCATGTCTTTGTGTTAAAGGTTTTTCAGAGTAGGGCTAGATTGTACTCACCTCAGCACAACAAAAGCGATATAAAGACAGACACCCACAGCCAACAGCATCCTAATCAGAGAAAATCTTGAAGCAATCCCACTGAAGTCAGGAATGAGACAGGGATGTCAACTATTCCCGATACTTCTCAGCATTGTGCTCTAAGCACTTGAATGATAAGGTAAGGGAAAAAATAAGGAAAGAACTCAAACTATCACTATTTGAAGAGGATATGATACCATACATTAGAAATCCACAGAAGTCTGAGAAAACTTCTGGAAATGGTAAACAAATTGGGTAACATGGCATGAAACTGTGAACTCAATAGCTTTTCTATACACAACAACAAACACACAGGAAAGGAGATCGTGGACCCATTCACAGTAGGCTTACATAAAATAAAATATCTGTGAATAAACCTAAACAAAGACTTCTACGATGAAAACTTTAAATCCCTGAAGAAAGAGGTAAGGAAAGATTCTCATAAATGGAAAGACATTCCCATATATTGGTAGAATTAACATTGTGAAAATGACCATTTTACCAAATATATTTGCAGACTCAGTGCAATCCCAGCCAAAATTCCCATCTCATTCTTTGCAGAAATAGAAAAAAAATTACCCTAAAGTGTATATGAAACCTCAAAAGACTCCACATAGCCAAAACAATACTAAGCAAAAAGAAGAATACAGGAGGGGTTGCCACTACAGATCTCAGCATATAATAGAGAGCCAGAACAATAAAATCTGTGTGGTACTGACAGCAAAACAGACAAGTACACCAATGGAACAAAACTGAAGGCCCTAACATGAGCACACACAACATTTAACAAAGATGCCAAAATATTAACTGGTCAACAGGAGGCATCGTCAACAATGGTTTCAGGAAACTGAACATCCACAGGCAGAAGAATGAAATTAGAAGGGTATTGTTTGTACAAAAACTATCTCCAAGTGGATCAAAAGCCATACACTTGAAACTTAAACCAGTGAAGCTGCCTTTTAAAAAAGGCAGTAACCTACATGATGCAGGAAAGGACTTCCTGAATAGGACTCCATGTGTAAAGAATTAAAGCCCAAATTGACAAGTGGGACTTCACAAAAATAAAAATCTTCTGCAAGCTAAAAAAAACTATCAACTAGGTAAAGCGGAAGCCCACAGAATGAGAGAGAAACTCTGTCAGCTCTTCATCTGATAGAGGACTAATATCCAGAATAACAAAATCCTCAAAATACAGAAGTAAAAAAAAAACGAAAACAATCCCTTTGAAAAATGATCTTCGGACCTGAATAGTGCTTTCAAAGGACAAAAAAAAAAAAAAAGCCTAAGAAACATCTTAAAAACCTTCATCACCATTAACAATTAAATATAAGATATATAAAAAAACAACTTTGAACTTTTAAACTTTATCTAACCACAATCAGACTGGCAAAGATCAACAGAACAATTGACAACAAATGTTGGAAGGGGTTCAGGAAGCCTCATTCGCTGTTGGTGGGGTGACAGATTGGTGCAGCCACTATGGAAATCAGGGTGGACAATTCTCAAAAAGATAAAGACAAATCTACCGTATGACCAGAGACACCACTTCTTGACATATGCTCACCAGGCTTGTTATCATACTCTAGTGACTTACTCAGTCATGGTCATTGCTGCTCCATTCACAGTAGCTAGAAAATAAAAACAACATAAATGACCTACAGCCTACAAGTGCATAATTAAAATGTGGTACATATACACTACAAAATACTATTCAACTGTAAAGAAAAATGAAATCATGAGATTGCAGGTAAATAGGTAGAACTAGAAAAGTGAGGTAACCCAGACCCCAAAAAGACAAATGCTGTGGGAGGGGGGGTTGAAGGGAGGAAAAGGGAAGAATAAATGTAATTATATTATAATCTCAAAAATAAAATTTAAAAAGGTTGGGGAAAAAGAAGAAGTCAGGGAAAGAGGCAGCAGGAAAGATGACCCAGCATGCGCTGACTTATTAGACAGCAGCTGCTGGAAGCTGGGCTTGCTCCCGAAGGTGTCTCAGGAGAAGCACACTTGCCTGCCTCACCTGTTGCCTGGAAGCTATGGCCGCATCCTCAGGACTGACGTTTTCAGAAGTGTGACCATCAGTCATGGTGCCTTCACTACAGAAGTGCCCTGCGGATTCTCTGTGTTCTGATTCTTCAGGGGTGGGGTGGAACACGCTCACTTTTTCAGGAGAGCTCTTAAGATGCACACGTACCGGTAGAAATGAGCTGTGGGCTGCGTTCCTGCCACCTGGCTCCTGGCCACCTGGCTAGTTTATGCCCCAAAATAACAACACACAAACTGTATTCATATAAACACTGCTTGGCCCATTTCTATTAATGTGTGTAGCACCACGAGGTGGTGACTTATCTTGCCTAACCCATATTTAGTAATCTGTGTAGCACCAGTCTTACCGGGAAAGATTCAGCATGTCTGACCTGGCGGCTTGCTTCATCGTGTCTGCTCTGGAGAGGAGAGGCATGGCGCTCACTTCCTCTTCCTCCCAGCATTCTGTTCTGTTTACTCCACCCACCTATGTTCTAACCAATCAGGCCAAGCAGTTTCTTTATTAATTAACCAATGACCTCCCTCCATCACGAACCAGGGGACAAATGTCATCGTTCAACTAGAGAAATTATAAAAACAGTGAACTCCCTTAAAAAAAAAAAAGTCCATGCATCCCAGATGATATCCAGGCACCATTTTGTTGCCC
Source organism: Microtus ochrogaster (assembly GCF_000317375.1). Classification (NCBI taxonomy): domain Eukaryota; kingdom Metazoa; phylum Chordata; class Mammalia; order Rodentia; family Cricetidae; genus Microtus; species Microtus ochrogaster. The sequence continues at coordinate 24,768,131 of NC_022030.1, forward strand.
TTTGAGCGTTTTATGTGCCGTCTCTGAGGAAGTGTTTGCCAAATGGAGGTGTAAATTGCCATCCTGTGTTAAGCCTCAAGTCCATAGAAGTCTTACCACACCCACATCATTGTTTCCAGATTCTGTGTCTTTAAGGTTGAGCGCCTATTTCTGCTGTCTGCAGGCACTGCTCCCCACCACTTACAGGTGCCATGCCCACGCACGGCACACACATTTCTGAAGCACTTGATTCTATTGAGGTCCTCTAGCATGTTCAATGTATTTTTCATAGAAACGATTTTCTCTCCTTCCATTCGTCTTCAGTGTATATGAGACTAAGTTCCTTGGTGACAATGTGAAGGATAACTGGGCAGGAGAGACTTAGAAGTGGATCCAGCTGACTCTTGATTCGCACTCAGGCATGCAGGCCCTGGGGGTATGAGAGAACTACAACGGAGAGCTGAACGGATTCACAATTGGTGTGTTTAAAGAGGAAAGGGAAGACAATCAGTCAGATCTGTAAGGAGTTGGGTATGACATAGTAGTGACGTCGTGGTCAGTAAGAGACTCATATTAGGTTAGTCTCAACTGTGAAAGCACCTTTTCCAGTTAAAAACAGTTCCCTAGGAAACTTACCATCCATCATAGGAACTAGCACTCAGAGGTAGTGATTGGGCTGACATGCAGCAATTGAGTGCCTACATATAGAAGGCACTGTTCTGGGCACAGGGTGACAGATTTGTCTGTGGAGCTTGTCACAGTGGGTGTTCTTCTGTGGGAAGGCTGTGGGCTTGCCTTCCCTGCTCCAGTAAAACTCGTAAAATCCTGTCTGCCTGGTTCAGTCAGTAAAGAACTCTCTCAAGGCTGTCCTGAGAGACGATGGATGAGGTGGCAAGATTTTTTTTTCCTTGTGTCTGGTTAAATGATGTTATCATTTACTGTGTGCACAGCACGCTGTTTATGGTACAGTAGATTGATTACAATGCCTGGAACCAAGTGATACATAAGACATGGCTGCAGTGGTAGCAGGGAAGAAAAAAAAAACAAGGAAAAATAGCTATAATTAACAGAGTCATAGGAATGCAATTTTGTCTTCTTTTATTCAAGCGATTTCTAAATTTAAGATGAGCCCTTTAATTAATTATATAGCCAAGGCATTTTCATTTTCAGTTTTTATATCTGTCTTCAAATGGCTTAAAAGTTCTGCTTGCTACTTTCAATAAAATGAGACTTCTGCCTTAAGGATGAGAAGCTCTTGAGAAGTTTACAGAAATATTTGCATGGAGGAACAAGATCAGAGGGTGGGGTTTTGGACTATGGGCTGTCTACCTGCCTTACAGATCGTCCATGTTCTTCCTATGATTGGTAACTCTCCTCTCTCCTTGGCTCTCATTCTCCAAGGCAGGCATCTCTTTGGCATGCACACACTGACTAAGGCCTGATGACCTGTGTACCCGTCAGGAGTAGCTTCTTTCTTCCTCCCCATGGACTTTGCCAAGTGACTCATGAACGCTCCATCCCTCTCAATAAGCTTTTTTTCCCTCCATGCTTCTGTTTCACATGTGTAAGAAGCCCATCCCATGAATAATATTTAGAAAAGACCAAGTGCAAACTCTCTGATGAAATGAGGAGTCTAAAAGTGGCTGTCACTGTAATACTGTACAACTGTGTCTCCTTCCAAGGATCCCTTCCTATGCTGTCACACTGTTGAGGCTTTTGTTGCTTTAACCCTTACTCACACGGAACTGCCCTAAACTCAAATCAACCTAACTTAGGTTTGTAGAACATGATTGCCAGTTAACACACAGGTTCCTTTGAAGAGAAGGCAGCCACAGAGCAGGACACTGGCTCAGGGAACATGGAGACAATTAACAGAATTTCAAACCAGGCAGCATCAGATCTTCCCTCCCAGCCCCGCAATGTTCTCAGCCGGCACGCGTCTGGCTGCATCTCTAGACCCCCCTCTCCCCCACGCTTTTGATTAACTTCTGTATTTTTCTCAGCCTTTGCCATGCTGAAGAATCCATTCTTTTCCCCCAAGTGGGACACAGAGCTGCAGGTAACAGGCAGTTAATAAGCTTAACAGGTAGGGACAGAGGCTCATTAATGGTTGCTCTGTGATTTGTGACCAGTTCCCCCAGCACCTAAATCTCGAAATAAATATATTCAGAGACTCCGTTATCCCAGAAGAGGACATGGATCATTTTTCTTTCATTAACAATGGAGCCGCTACGGCAACATTTTTATTTATATGCACATTTCCAGGCCTAAAAGCTTGTGCCTTTAAACCTGCCTGCACTAAATTCTCTGATCAGCCCTTGATGAAAGAAGACGTATGGATGAGAGACAACCGGGAAACCGTCTGTGCCAGATGCATATTAAAGGAAATGTAAATTCACAAAGGGCTCCCTAGCATCCGTCAGCTCCTCCATCCTGGGAAGACGGAGCATGATTAGAGAATCTGTGACCAGATCTCCCGATTCAGGAGGGCCATGCTAATGAGGAGCTCCACCAAGTGTGCAGCAGGAAGGCTCCTTTAAGAGAAGAGATTTCTTGATAAACAGTAGGTCTAAACTTCTTCTCTGTACATGATACAATAGATACTTCAAAGTTAAATAGATACTATTTAACTGTGAGATCCTACCTACCACACACACACACACACACACACACACACACACACACACACCTCTGAACTAAAAATCTTGGGAAATACAGGCCCTGGTAGCCATGCTAATGTTCCCTGTTAATGTCCTCTGGCCTCCTTTGTCCTCTGACATACCTCCCTGTGACCACAGCCTTGGATCTGTTCTGGTACGGCTGCTAGTCACGTGCTGAGATTAGAACTCAAGACACTCACCATAGTCATCCACCCAAAACCTTTTAACCTTCTCCGACCTAACCCAAATCCTTCAGACTCCTTCCTGTGAATTCGCAGCTGCTCTGTTAGAATAACATCCCCTGTGTGCCTGAAGGGACAGACTTACGAAATTGGAAGGTGAGTGGTAACCCTCTTCCGACATGAGCTTGAAGAAAAAGCAAAGTTTGTGCAATAAAAGAAAAACAAAACCCAAATACAAGAGGACATCTAGAATTTTCTAAGTCAGAGAGAGGGGTCGCAGGAGAGAGAAAAACAGACCAACAGACAAAGAAGGTGAGACAGAGATTGTATTGCTGACCAAACACTCTCCTGTTCTGAGTCCAGACCAAGCCAAAATGTCGCCCAGGTCTGTAGACTCCCATTTCCTTAAGGATCAGCCTTATGTTTCTCTTGAGTTTGTGTGTGAGGAAAACTGAGGAGTCTCCTGTCCAAGAGTGATCGGGGCACATTTCTGGCTCTGGCCAGGTCCTCTGCACAGCCTTGGGGTAGCTCTTCCTTGCCACACAGACAGCTGGGAGCCTAGTGTCAGTGACACCACCTACATTCTTACTACTATTTGAGAATGTCTGGCCTATTTCGGAACAAGGCCCTTCTGCTGCCTATTCTGCCCAGAACCGCTGAGTGGGGAGATATGCGTACCTGGCTACAGAGGAGACTTGGTCAGAAGTGAGAGCGAATCCAGGGACAGCTGTGGGCAACTGCATCACTTCGGTCTGTCCCCAGGTTTCCCCAAGTCATTTCCAGCGTCTGCCATTCACAATGGAAGCTGCAGCCTGGAGTTTTAGTTCCTGAGGCGGAAATACAACAATGGGCCATTAAGGAAAAGCTAAGTAGAAAAGGAATGCCCTTCATCTCAGTACGATTGAGGGCCCACTTTACCTTCAAAACTGTTTTGGCCATATATGAAAAATACAGCACCCAACCTGACCAAAGATGGGTTCTTGGTTGCAGCGCATGGTTTAGGTGCAGAAATCAGGAGAGAAAGAGTCTGCCCTCCACCAAGCCAAACAGCAAGATCTGCACCCGCTCACTTGGTGGCAGTACGGCTCCCCACACTCCTTCCTCCCTCATGCTTCCCTGACAAGCATCCTTTTCAGTCTCCGGACTGCCTGAGTGAAAAGGGGCAATTAAGCTCCGCATGGGACACCTGATCCTGGGAAGGCTAAATATGAGTTAAGACTCGTGGCTCTTTTCAGCTCTAATCGCGCGCTAATTTCCCTGATAAAGTCACCGAGGCTTTCTATTCAGAACAGACCCTTGGCTTCAGGCCTTGAAGCTGTTCTGGGACTAAGCTGAGCATACCCTGTGGTCTAAGCTCAGGCAGTCACCACATCCCTCCCTCCTGGAACCTTTTAACCTGCTTTGTTTTGATTATTTTAAAATCCTGCCAAACCCATTAAGACTAATGCTTAGCTGAAAAGCAGCCGAGACCTGGTGTCGGCATTTAACACTGCCAGGCCAGAACGGACAGGAGGGAGCCCAGGCCTCCTCTGAAAGGGGCCAGAACACGGTGTTTCCAGAAGGGGCGAGAGCAGGAGGGACTGGGAAATACACCTCCCCTTAAACCTCTGAAATCAGAGGCCCCGCATCCCCTGCAGCTCCCCTCGGCCCTTTGAAGGCTGTTAGCAGCTGCAGAAGCTCCACGATTCAAACGGTCTCCCCAGCAGCTCTCCGTGTTTGTAATCAGAACACAGTGCACCTGTGTTTTGGCAAGCTTCAAAGGGGCCGTGAGCTGTGAGCAGGGCCTACACGACAAAAAAAAAGAGAGCCGTTCGAAGCCTACAGCTACACAGATACGCCATAGCGATCTTTAGCCTACAACTACAGAAATACGCCATAGCGTTCTGCCGCCTACAACTACAGAGGTACACCATAGCATTCTGCCGTCTCGGCTGCTCTGTGACCTTGAGGGGTCACCAAGTGGACCCTAGGCTTATGACAATTTCAGGGTGAACTTCAAGACCGTTCCCCCCATCTCATGAATGTAGCCATCGGTGAAAGAATGACCGATCCTGTCTCAGACTGGCACCTTTCAGTACTGAATGGAAGGTTTCTTTCTTTGTTCTCACCTCTCGCTCTATTCTAGTCTGGAAGATTCTCTAAGACTAGGTCAACTCACTTTGCCAGTTTAGGTTTACTCTCGATGTGATGAAACACCATGACCCAAAGCAATTTGGGGACAAAAGGATTTATTGGTTTGATGCTTCCACATCCTGTTTGTGCTGCATAGTTTTGTATCAAGTTGACCCAAGGCTAATATCATCTGAGAGAAGGGAACCTCAAGAAAATGCTTCCATGAGATCTGGCTGTACACAAGCCTATAAGGCATTTTCTTAATCATTGATTGATGTGGGAAGGCCCAGCCCATTGTGGGTGGTGCCGTTCCTGGGCTGGTGGTCCTGGGTTCTATAAGCAGGCCAAGCAAGCTATGAAGAGCAGCTGAGTAAGTGGCACCCCTCCATGGCCTCTGACTACGTTCAATGAGAGACACGATATGGAAGCATAAGCCAAATAAACCCCTTCCTCCCCAACTTGCTCTTGGCCATAGTGCAATAAATTTATTTTCAGCAATAAAGACCCTAATTCAGGCAATGTTCATCATCAGAGGAAGTCAGGGCAGGAACTCAACCAGGGTAGGAACGTGGAGGAAGAAGCTGAAACAGAGCCCATGGAGGGATGCTGCTTACTAGTTTTCTCCTCGTGGCTTGCTCACCCGGCTTTCCTATAGAACCCAGGACCACCGGCCCCACCCACAATGGACTGGGCCCTCCCTCGTCAATCACTAATCAAGAAAACGCCCAGTCGCTGGATCTTACGGGAAGCATTTTTCTCAGCTGAGGTTCCCCTCTTTCCAGGCAACCCTAGCTTGTATTAAGTTGGCGTACAAGTAGTCATGGCAGTCTTTAAAATCTCCTGGCTCTCCCATCCATAGAGGCTCCTCCCTTGAGTGCTGCAGATGGTTACAAGCCACTGTGCAGTTACCTTTCTCTTTGTACTGTTCACGCTTATTCTCTCCATGGCAATATTGTGTCCTTCAGCATCACGGTCTTTCTCTGCCCTCTCAGATTCTATGCTAACCTTAGAAAGGAAAGGAATAGCAGAGCCGTGGAATGGCACACCCTAGGGCTTGGCTCCCTAGCAGCTCTGAGCATGCGCACTTGAAGCTGCAAGCATACAGCACCGTGCCAGTCATAAAGGTAAGAGAAAGGTAACCGCAGTTGTCCCGTGAAAGGCTAGAAAAGCATGGCCATCTGGATGCCCCTTCTGCCTATCACTTGCACTCTTCTTTGCCCTGTCATGTGGGGTGTTACTCTAACAAAATATCAGAGACCATGAAACTTATGAAGTAAATAATTTAGCCCCTAAGTTTGATGGCCAACCAGTCTCAAAAACATGGCACCATTGTCATGGTGTGGGCCCTCTGGCTGCCTCTTAACATGATAAAGAAGCAGGAAGGGACACACATGTGGTAGTCTTTCTCTCTAGCAATCTCCTCTTGCTAAAACGAACCCTGTCCTGGTCTAAGTGCATTAAGCCCTTCTGAGGGTGGTGGGATCACTTTGTCGCCTCCCTGTAGTAAGCCTCTCTCTCTTAGGGACCAATTTCCAGCATTTAAACTTTTGGGAGACACACTATCTCCAAACCATAGCACTCACCTTGGTGGAGGACCCACCGGTGTCAGTAATGCAGCATCTTCTGTTCAGACACAAAGCTAGAGCCCGCCCCCCAGTCTTTTCGTTAGCAGGCAAAGGCTAGACCAGTGTTCATCAACCTCGAGAGGTAATGGCAAGACCACAAATCTCCTGTAGCTGCAGAGAGGGACCATGAGTGGTCAGTAACCACAGGGATGTCCACAGGGACTCTAGGACTTCACCTTGGGTATCATTAGAAAATAATTCTGGTTGAGATGGGAATGGAGGAAAATTGAAATGAAGCTTTGGAATGAGTTTCCAAATAAGGCTCACCCTATGAGGCTGCACAATAAAAATCCCTAAGCAACAGAAAGAAAGCAATCTCCACTTGCAACGCAACTCCAGAGTTGGTGCAGGCATGCTTCTGGCTGGGGCTCCCTAAGAGGTGTCCCTTCCAAGTGCTGCATAAGACTACAGGAGGCCCCTCATTAGTGCCTTGCTTATTCTTCATGGTAGAAGAGGAAGAGAACAAGAGAAAACTTACTCAACATCCTACAGAATTCAAACAGCAGGAGGGCTGGGGTGGGGTGGGGTACAGAGAGGGTGGTGATGGTGTATGAGGTCCTGGGGACTGAGCTCAGGGACCTTGGAAATGGCACTCGTGCACTGAACTGCTGAGCAGTAATCTCTAGCCCCTAAGAGGAGTTTGATGCTTGTTTTCAACAGTTTATTATTCGACAATTTTATATATCATATACATTCTGGTCATACTCACAACCCCACCCTCCCTCTCCCGCTGACAACTCCTACCCCTCCATTCACCAAGCCCCCTTCCCATCCTCAGGTCTTTTTGTTTTATTTTTGCTTTGGGACTACATTGATTTGTGTTTGTTTGTTTGCTTGCTTGCTTGCTTGTTTTGTCAACTTAACAAAAGCTGTAAAGAAAAAAAAGCCTTAATTGAGAAAATGCATCCCTTCAATTGACAGGTTATGATCTATAGGGGCAGATTCTTGACTAATGATTTATGTTCAAGGACAAAGCCAGCTATGGGTGGAGCCACCCTGGGGCAGGTGGTCCTGTGCTGGACACCATAGCAAGTCAAATGAACTGTGAAGAGCAAGCCAGTAAGCAGCTTTACCCATGGTTTTTGCTTCAGTTCCTGCCTCCAGGTTCCTGCCCTGACTTCCCTCAGCGATGGACAGCTACCTGGAAGCGTACAATGAAATTCACCCCTCTCTCACATTGTTCTTTATCGTGGTGTTTATCACAGCAACAAAAAGCAAACAAGAACAGTGACTCGCTGAGTTTAGCAAGGACCACTCAGGTGGGCATCGGTGCGGTCCATCGGTGTCAGCCATAGGCTAGGTAACACCACCGAAGACAATGACTTCTTGTATCCCTTTAGTCTGAGATGATCTGCAGACTCAACCGCTGACTAATTTCTACCCCATCCATCATGAGCAATGAAGATTTTGACCGAAACATTTCTAGATTGGTATATGACATGAGAAAAAATATTTTGGCTTTAGGAAGAAAGCCGTCGTTGAAAAGTAGGAACAAATGTAGTCTTATTTAGGTGTGTGTATATTTGTAAAGGGGCGTGTGTATGTAGAGTGTACAGATGTGTGCACATGTGAGAAGAGTCCAGAGGACAGCCTTCAATGTTATCCTCAGGAAGACCATCCATGTCCTTAGAGTCAGGGCTGCTCATTGGCCTAAGACTCGGCTATTCTGCTGTGTGGCCTAATTAACGAACCCTGGGACTCCACCTGCCTCCACCGTCACAACAACAAGATCACAAATGTGTGCCACCACACCTAGCATTTTATGTGGGTTCTGAGGACCAAACTCCGATCTTCACACTTGCAAGGCAAATACTATTGAACTACCACTCTAAGAGCTTCCTTTAAAAATTAAGGGTGATGTGTATGGTGTGTGTGGTATATAATATATGTGTGTGGTGTTCATGTGCCATGTATGGTGTGTGTGTATGGTATGTGTGTGTGCAGTGTATTGTGTTGAGTGTGTGTGTGTGGTATGTATGATGTGTATGTTGTGTTTGTACGCATGTTGTGTGTGGGGTGTTTTGTGTGTGTTGTGTGTAATGTAGATGATGTGTGTGCAGAGAAGGTGTTGTGTGTATTGTGTGTGTGTGTGTATTATGTGTAGTGTGTAGTGTGGTGTGTGGTGTGATATCCAGAAATGCCTCTCCAGTTTGGAATAGCACCCGTGCACAACACTTGGCACCACAGCAGTGTCTAACTCAACCCTTCCTATCCTGTGCCAGCCACTCCCCATTTCTTCTTCATACCACACTCAGGCCCCTGGTAGACACTGCTCCTCACTGCTCAGAAACAAACCAGTCATCCCCACAGCTGTCAGGAGAAATGCCCGTTATCAGGCTTACGTGAGATTAAATTCAGTAATTATCATGGAGGAGTATTATCTGATGTTGACAAAATCCCTCCAAGTTCACAGTAGAGAACTTTAATTTCCACATTCAAATGAGATTTGAATTTGATGAGGCATCAGTTAAACTCTGTGCGTTAGTGGCCTAATTTCTGAGGAAAAGCACTGTCTGCTCCCTGCCAGTTCAACACAAAGATTATTTCCTCTTGCAGCCCCTGTGAGAGGTGACAGGTCAGACTCAGAGATGATGAGCAATACGTTCACACACAAGTACACAGGAGCTGTCATGCTTCTGTGACAAAAGCCATAATACCCTACGTAACAGGCACCTGGTCCTGGATCAGCTCTGCAGGGCACAACACCAGGCGACAGTGAACACGAAGGTGTTAGAGCCACTAGACCCGAGGTCAGTGTGTCTCGTCACTTCAGCCATGTCGAGGTCAGCCAATTTAATTAACCTTTCAAAATGTGTAGAGGCTCTTCAAAATTAACTACAGATCAGCTGGGGGATCGACTAGATAGGATCTAAAGGAATGTTCAAAGAGACACCTGCGTTCTCACATCCATTAGAGTACAACTCATAATAAACAAAATATGGGACCAATGCAGGTATCCATTGGTGAACGGATTTTTAGATATAGTACTCAACAGAATGTTATTCAGTCATAAAAAGACAATCTTATTGGAACTGGATGGCATTGTTAACTGAAACAAGACATGCATAGAAGGACAACGACCTCGGAATTTGTGAAATACCTGAAGAATAAACAAGTTGATCTCACAGAACAAAGGAATTGACTCGTGATTGGTAGGGTCTAGGAAGGATGGGGAAAAGAGGTGACAAATCGTGAATTCAAACACAAAGGTTGGAATAACAGGTTCCAGCATTCTACAACACAGCAGGGTGAACTAAGTTTATAAAAATGTATTTTATACTTGGGAAGAGCTGGAAAAGAAAACTCAAAATGTCTGAATATTAACAATGAAAGGAGATGGAAAAGTCAATGGCCCCGCTTCCTTATCACATGTTGTATGTAAGAATCTAATGTTACACTATGCTCCACAAAGATGTGGAGCCATTCTATTTTATTTATTGTTATTATTATTATTATTATTTTGGTTTTTTGAGACAGGGTTTCTCTGTTGTTGGAGGAGGGCCTTGCTTGTTTGTCCTGGCCACCTGGCTATCTTAGCCCTAAAATAACCACACAGAAACTGTATTAATTAAATCACTGCTTGGTCCATTAGCTCTAGTTTCTTATTGGCTAATTCTTACATCTTAATTTAACCCATTTCTATTAATCTGTGTATTTCCATGTGGCAGTGGCTTATCAGGAAAAAGTCCCAGCATCTTTCTCCGGTGGATCCATGGTGTCTCTCACTCCGCCTTTCTTTCTCCCAGCATTCAGTTCCATCTCCCTGCCTACCTAAGTTCTGCCCTATCAACAGGCCAAGGCAGTTTCTTTATTCATTAACTAAGAAAAGCAACACACAGAGAGATGGACCTCCCACACCACTCTGTAGATTTGGAGCCTGTCTTGGAACTAACTCTTATAGTTCAGGATGGCCTCGAACTTAAAGAGATCCACTTGCCTCTGCCTCCCAAGTGCTAGGATTAAAGGCATGTGCCACCACCTACCAGCTTGAAACCACTTTATATTAAAGAAAAGGAAACAAGAGTCTAGAGAGGTTAGAGCACTGGTTGCCTTTCCAGACAACCTGGGTTCAGTTCCCAGCACAAACATGGCATCTCCCAACCATCTGTAACTTCACTTCCAGGAGATCCAATGCCCTCTTTTGATTTCCATAGGCAACAGGTATTTATGCAAGGCATAGACATATTTACAGGCAAGACACTCATACATATAAAATAATTTTAAAAAAACAAAGTGAAGTGTCTCATCTTTCTGCAAAGTTTTCAACGGAAAATAAGTAGTTTAAGGAACTGAAAAAACAACTTTTTCAACCTCAGCTTCCTCATCTACAGAACAGGAAGTGATTTTCAAATAGGCCGGTGTGTGGCACAGAATATGGAGTAAGCAGTTGTCAGCTGTCTTGTATAAATGCCCCTCAGGGTAGAAGTTTTCAATGGCTTGTTCATTATTTGTGTCAACTATATATTGAGTGCCTACCAGGCTATTGAGGAAGATAATATGGATAGGCAAGGTTTTGGTTTGGGTTTTTAAAGAAGCGTTCCCTGCCTTCCAGGATGTTTTAGATGAGGTGTATCCTCAGTGAGCTTGTGAGTCTGTACTGGAAGAAGCATTCACACGTGACTAGAAAGCAGGACACGTAGACATAGCAGCTGGAGCGTAGATTTGAATAAGAATACCTTTGCAGACACAGATGCAGGGAAGTGGATTCAGTCCAGAGAAATGTCAAGCACTGTATCCTTGATGCTGGGAGAGTCAAGTGCCTTCCTGTACCTCCAAAGTGAACTTTGTGACTAGCCAGGGGTTGGGATAAAGCAAGTAGTAGAGGTCACGGTAAGTTCTGGAAAGGTATCAAAGACGTTCCTGTTTTACATGCTAACAGTCCCGGCTGGTGCCCATTTGTATCCAGCACAGAGACCTACTAGAAGCAGATACTCCAACAAACACAGATTAATACATGGTCAGAGTGTAGCCGCGGGAGGGGAGGGTTCTAAAACCAAACATTTTGGCGCCAGAACTGAAATAATCACACAGAAACCATATTATTTAAATCACTGATTAGCCCATTAGCTCTAGCTTCTTACTGGCTAACTTCTACATCTTAATTTAACCCATTTCTATTAATCTGTATATCACCACGAGGTCTTGGCCTACAAGCAAAAAATTTTCAGCACATTTACCTCTAGCCTCAGATCCATGGCTTCCCCTGACTCTACCTTCTTCCTCCCAGCATTCCATTTATCCCCCACCCCTACCTAGCTCTGCCATAGGCCCAAAGCAGTTACTTTATTCATTAACCAATCAAGCAACACACAGACAGAAGGACCTCCCACATCATCAGAGCACCAGCGTTGCATCTCACTTTTACTAATCAGAACAACTTTGGAGCAAGAAGAATTAAAAGAGGGGAATCTGGTCCCGGCTTCTTCAAGGAAAATGCTGGGCCATTATAATTGTCCTGCACAAGGTCATATAAAGACCTGTACAGTAGTCCCGGCTCCTTGAGAGTAAGACCGTGAACACTCAAGGGATAGCAAATTAGCGCCTCAAAAGCAGAACTCACACTCTAGAGTTTAGATTTGAACCAGTAACCTAGAGGTATCCTCAGTACACTCCAAACCAGGATTCAAGCATGTGGTTCAGGAACTCAGGGAAAAGACAACCCTCATCTGAGAGAGCACAAAAATGATGTAGGAATGGAAGGCTAGGCAGGTGGGATGGGAATGAAAGAGGCCCAGAGGGCAAAGAAGGCTTCTGCTCCCTCGCTCTCAGCAAAAGGTGTCAGAATGACTCGGGGACTTTCCCAGAATCCAAGCATGCTGTGTCCTTTTGAACCATTTCACTACAGTTACGGCTCATATTCATACAAGCAGACATAGCACCTAAACTCTTGCGCATCTTGCTTATTGTTGGCACTCAAAGTAAACAATGAATAATGGTAAAATTAGACACATAAAGGCTTATTACTGGTGTATATATATTCTGTGTGTGTGTGTGTCTGCACACACACTAGTGTGTGTGTACCTGTATGTGTGTGCTGTATGTGTACATATGTGTTCATGAAGGCATGTTCCTATGTGAAGATCAGAGAAGGACTTCTGGAGTCAGTTCTGCCCTTCCGCACTGGGTTCCTGAGATCAAACTCAGGTCATCAGGCGAGTGTAGCAAGCACGTTCACTTGCTGAGCCACCTCCCTAGCCCAAACCTGTTCAATTCTAAGCATCATCCAACTGACTGATGATGAGCATAACCCAGGTGATTATGAAAGAAAAATCTAGAATGTTTTGCTCCCTGGAGTCTTCCTCGAGAGAGCAACTTGGATGCTGTCTCTACTGATTCTATTTTACATCTTGTCTGCTGTGAGACAGGCTGAACAGAAGTCTTGGAAGGAAAGTAGCAAGGTTGAAGTTCCACTTTTAAGATTCCTTAGACTCCACCCTTTCTCTGCCTTTTGGCCTCTGTAAAGACAGCAGCAGACAAACGGCACCTTCTTTAGAAGTCCAGGAGGGATTTGTGGTTCAGTTGGAAGAGCCAAGTTGGGATCTCCGGGCTGAGCAGAGCTCCCGGCCACAGCCACATCCAAACAGCCAGGCTACTTCTATCTAGGAAATGGCCATTTCTAACATTCTGTCAGAATCCTTCTCCACAAGCTCTCCCTGACCATGCATGAAAACTCTTGCCCTCACTAGTTGGCTAAGACTGTGCTTATTAAAACCCTGTTGTTTTGGGCGAGCGGTCCACATCACCTCATACAAGGCTCATTAACAACTTCACACTTGGAGTCAGGCTTCTCTGGCTCCACAGCTGCCTGTGGAGCATGGTCCGGGGTGGACTGAGAAAGTCCCCACCTCACCAGACGCCTTGCGCTAACCAAGCATGGAGGGAGCAGAACTTGTGACATTTCCAGCTTGGTGTTCGTTGTTTTGCAGCATCGGGACAACTTTGTCTAAGTATTTGACATTCAGCAAACATGTTTAAAATCCTCGTCGTGGCCCGGGGATGCAGTCCAGTTGGTGATGTTTGTCTAGCTTGATTAAAGAAGTGTGTTGGCACATGTCTTAGCACTTGGAAGGTGAAAGGAGGACGAACAAACTTTAAGGTTCTGATGGCAGAGCTAGATAGAGAATAGAGGCCAGAGTGGGATACATAAGACCCTGTCTTTAAAAATAATCCTCTGTATACAGGTATCTACAGAGTCACATTATCATAACTAGGGACACATTATCAACTATAATTGAGAATAAAAGGCAGCTAAAATGCTGTAAGATAGGATGCTACAAGAATTTACGAGAAGCTGCTGATTGCTTCAGATTCAAAGCATTGCACACCATCTGAAGAGCGCTATCAACAGTTGGTGGAATTTGAACATGTCGGGATGACAGCCTGCAGACACTGACAGTAGCAAGCTTTCTGCTTGTTAACAGTTATGCTCTAATATGAACCAATACCTTTTCTCCTGATAATCTTTTTTTGCATGGATGGCTCATGCCACAAGTCTTCCTAGTATGAGACACGCACTCTAAAGAAAGCAGCTGATGGTACAAAAGACAATGCTTGATTAAAGCCCTTTCTAGATTCCCATTCTTATTGGCATCAAGAAAAATTTGACTTCCTCAGATAGAAAAGACAGAAAGCAAGATTTCTCAGCAATTCCTTTGGTGAATATAGGGCCAGTGGAGACAAATCAAATGTTTTGCTTGAAAGCAGCAAGGTCCCAAATGCCCATGGCTCAGAAAGGCTCTGCAGGCTGAACGTACAGGTGACAGAAGCAGCGTCTGGATGCAGAACAAACAACTCTACTGGAGTACCGAGAAACTGGCAACAGCTGGTAAGCCACAGAAGACCTGGGTCACAGGTCAAGTCCAGAAATTCCCTAAGGTGCTAAGACTGACCACAAGGACTTTTCTGCTCTGTTCCTAACAGACAACCCTGCAAAAACAGGCAGGGAGCCATTTGGCTCAAGAGTTGGCACAGTGCCAGTCCCCCTCGTACAATGATGGTCTCTAAGTCAACCTGCAAAAATCAGACTCCCTAGAAATTTGCTGTGAGATGTCTAGGCCAGGCACACAGGACCAGCCTCAAGACTCCTGATGATACGCACTTGCCACCTAACGTCAGAAGATGCTGTCTTGCCAATCAGCGTAGCTGCTGCAAAAGGCAAGGGCCGTGATTGTTGGAACTGGATACAGAAAATGTGTTGCTCTAAAGAGCATTATAAGGAAGACGAGGGGGAATGCCAAGATCATTTTCTGAAATCAGAGCTAAGAACTGAGGTGGTGACACCGTCATGGTCAAAGGAATGCTAGCCAGTGTCGAGCCATTAAGCCTGAAGCCTACTCCACCCTGAGCTTGGGACCATCAGTGTGTCAGAAAACACAACTGTCTAGGTGATACAGGGTCCTCATAGCATGTATGAATTCTTGTGAAAGAATGTCTATGGGTTGTCGATTAGAGAAAGGGCTGAGTGGGCATGGGGTGACCATAGTGATACTAACAAACCAGAGAGTGAGAGAGAGAGCTCAGATTCATCAGTTAAGAGCAGAAGGCCTGGGTTCAGTTCCAACCACATCACTTAGCCTGTAATGCCAGTTTAAGTTTCCAGGGGAGTCAATGTCCTCAGACCCCTGGAGACACCTGCGTGCTTGGGATGCATACAAACCTACACACAGACATGTAATGAAAACATGGGTGCAAAAGTGAAATCAGCACATCTATTTTAAAAACCAAAAGCATGTTGAGCAGAAGTTCCAGCCGAAAGAAACACGACTCCTCTGTGTGTGGCTGAGTCATCACAAAAGCATCCCTAACCTCCAGTTTACACAAACTCCCAAGTGTGTCTACTCATTTTAACAGGCCACTGTCTTCCGGCTACACTGATGTTCTCTCCATGGCCATACTGTGTAGACGCCAGGGTCCAGTAGGGCACTCTGTAAACACAGGCGTCCATGAAGTTCTTGCCCCTGGTTCGTTGTTAGGCAGAGGCTACTCAATGATTTCCCTGCTGCCCAGACCCTAAATAATCACACAGAAACCATATTCATTAAAACACTGCTTGGCCTATTAGCTTATGCGTACTTATAGCTAGCTCTTATATCTTAAATTAACCCATTTCTATTAATTTCTATTAATTCTATTATTTAATTAAATTCTATCAATTTCTATTAATCTGTATAACCTGTAAGATCCTGTCTGGCATCAAGCATCTGGCTCCTGAGACGGCTACATGGCATCTCACTGACTGCCTACTCTCTCTACATCTACCTGCTTGGAACTCCCACCTTGCCCTGTTTTGTGCTGCAATAAGCCCAAAGCAGCTTCTTTATTAGCAACGATATTCACAGAACACAGAGGGGAATCCTCTATCACCTACCCTTTTCTGTCTAAATAAAAAAGGAAGGTTTTAATTTTAACATAGCAAGATTACATACAACAGACCAAGTATCAAGTAAGAATTACAGTTACAATACTTATATCTACTTTATCTTTTATCATAACTAAGGAAAACTATAATTATAACTATCTGTTCTTCAACTCCATCAAAGACTCCAGAATGATATAATATTACCTAAGTAAACAGGAAGTACATTGTAAGCAACTTCCAAAACTCCAGAACTGACAGAGACATCTCACTGCCTGGACAGTCACCCAAAGTTCTTCTGTACCATTGGGGCATCCATCTTCAGCCTATAGGCCCATCATATCTGGTAGACTTTTCCACAAAACAGGAAATGTCAAAGACAGTTCCACCTATATTGGCCATTTGTCAGTCTCTTTCTTTTGTGTCCTGCAGAATATCTGGCAGACTCTTTCATGAAGCAGGAACCCCATAGAACCATCTCCCTTTAGGTAAATCCAGCAGTCATTTTTCTGTTTCTCCTGCCTGCCTAGTTCATCAAGCAGTCCAGGCAAGAGCAGTTTTTTGTAGAAGTAGATTGGTGCTGCCAGGAGCAGCTGTGTCTCATTGTCATGAAAAGCTCTAAGTTCTTAAAACATTTTACATGCCATATTCTGTTAGTCTTTGAACAATTCAAAGAATATCCATACATCTGAAATATATCTCTGTATATCTAGAAAATCTACCTAACATGGCCACAAGCTTGACTATTATAAATGACTATTAATCTATATTTCTTAATTATACATTACATTTTTAAGTGAGCTGCACAAACACAATATCTTAATCAAGAATAGAAATACACATATAGCAAAATTGATCTTAAATTTATATCACTAGATCACAATCCATACCAATGCAAAGTATCCATCTCTATAGCATATCCCCCTTTAAATATAAATAAACATTTATAAACAATATTTGGGAATTTGGGCATAGTTCTCTCCAAACTACTTCAAGCTTTTTTGTTGGACAAAGTAATTTTAGGGGGCCTTCCAGGGGTCTTGTTCCATCAAACCACATTAGTCTGGAAAGATTCCACAGGTTCTCATCCTTTATGGAAACAAAAGCAGAACCTCTTTTCCAAAGCAACATATCCTTAGGCCCAAATTTTGAGTCAAGATACCTTTAAAATATATGTGTGTGTATTAGCTTAGCAGTTTGTGCAATGAAATATCTCTCTGTACTTAGCTCATTCACAGTCAAAAAATAATACACAATAATATGCATAATCTAGACTCTCTGTGTATATTCCATCTTTATATGTGGCTTAGTTTTCTTACTCCTTTAATCTATGACTGTACTCCATCTCTTTAAATACTTTGTTTTATTTTTTTTAAAAACTATTTACTTCTTTTTATAACTGTCTATATTTGTTTTCTTCTCTCTCACAAGCCTATGTACATTTATTCAACACTGTGACCCATTTAGAAGTCTTTTTCATCTGAATCTGTCTTTATTGTGTATCTGTAATCCTTTTCTGACCAGAACTACTTCATACAATGCTAAGTGGGTGTGGTTAGGACTAAGGCTGCTTTGCCTTTTTCTCAGCCCAGTACAACATGGTGGAGGTCCATTCACTGCCTCTGAAGCTGCTGGGTAGGAGCTGTCCTCACCACCTCAACTCTGGTAACCAGATGGCCCATGCTGCCACCAAGTAACTTGCAGCATGTTGCCCATAAACCCCATTTAAATGCTTGGCCTC
>NC_022030.1:24786688-24813757 GCF_000317375.1 Microtus ochrogaster
CATGCTGATTTTACATCAGAATGTCATGCAAGCTTCTTAAACTCTTAGATCACAAGTGAAACTTTCTTGGAGAAAGATAAGAACATTCCTATATATTTTCATACAGTAAAAATGTACTGTATAATACTGTCCAAACACCATAGGAGATAATGTGTCTATTTAACTGACTTTTTCCTAATTCACTAGCCTTGTGAAAGGCAGAGAAAAAAAAAAATAGCAAGGGAGCATCCTGCTGATAGTATCTTTGGTAAGTGATGAAATAATATAGAAATTTTTTGTTTTCAACAAGAAACCTATGTCTTCATGTCTTTTCTTTATGTTACCCTCTTTGATCCCTAACTTCAACCAGCCTTCACCACCTTCATTTTCCCCAAAGTCATGTGCACCCAGGGCTACGAAGGACCAGAAATGTACTGGACTATGAACACTGTATCTTCCTATCTGTAGTGCTTGGCATTGAGCCTGGCAGTTTGGGCACTTAATAAATTCTTAAATCATCAATTAAGCCAAAGGAAGATTATGGTCAGTGCTTCAGAAGTTTGCTCTGAAAGCTCCCATGGTGAAGTTTGCATCTCCTTTGTCAATTATCTGCCCTGTCAGTGGTTCAGGTCTGTTGTTGATTGGCCATTGACACCTGTCTTTTTTGGCCCCAGGGACCCTTGTCTCTACCTTGAGGCATCTTGCCAGTATGTGATTCTGTTTCAGTGTCCTGGGGCCCAACCCCATCCTAGTCTTTGTCTGTCTCTCACTCTCCCCCATGTGTAGCCTACCTGATTTCTTCCTCAGTTCCTATGCCAACATAACTATCTCCAAAGAACTCAGGCTTAAAACAACAATAGTTTCACATTTTAAAGCCCATCAAAGTTGGTCAGTTTCCTCTGTGACGTTTGCAATGTTGACATATCTAGAACTTCTTGAGGAGAAATAACACCGCCAAGGCTGGGGCTGTAAAGAATCAGCCTCTAAACATACTCAACAGCCCGGAGTCGCTACAAGGACAAACAGCAGGACTCTAAAGTCAGTTGACAGAGGAGTATCTCCTGCCTCCAGAAGAAAGATCTCTTCTTGTCCACCCAAGTTACATGCAGAAATGGGGCGATAGATCTCATGCTGTGCAAGCATGAGACCCGAGTTCAATTCCTAGCACCCAGAAATGGCATTGGTGCACACCTGTCACCCCAGAGCTGGGGAGGTAGAAATTGGAGAATTTGTGGGACTTGCAGACCAACCAACTAGATGAGCTGAAGGTTCAGTGAGAAACCATGTCTCAAAACATATGGTGAGGAGCAACTGAGGAATTCATTGGGTGGGTGATTGTGCATTGATAAGTGCATGCACGCATACACACACACACACACAGACACAAACACACCTTTAAGCATTAAAAAAAACCTTAAAAATGTTTACATCATTAAACAAAAGGTAGAAATAAATCACCATGAAACTACAATTTTCTACATTTATTTTACATGTTGAAGATACAATAGTAAACCTTAAAAGTTTGACTTCGGGGAGCTTATTTTGAGAAAATAGAAGAAAGAAATCAAGAATAAATAATTAAAAAGTGTGATGTTATATACTAGTATGTGCTTTAGGGAAGAAAGGTTGGGGGATTGAGGTAAGACATCGGGGAGCAAGAACTGCTGCAGGCAAGAGTCTCAGGGAAACATTGCAAACTTCCTCAAAAACCTGAGATGTACATCAGAGGGAAGGGCAGTAACTGAGCAAAGCCAGAGGACCAGATCATACAAGCAAGCCATGATGAAGACTTGAAACGTCATCACAGGCTTGATGGGAACATATTTATTGCAGGGCTTTAAATGAAAAGCAGCAGGATCTAAAAAAATAATCATTGCGAGTGTTATGTGGAGTCCAGATTAGGAGTGAAATGGTGTGTCAGAGCTGTTTGCACTAGTTTACAGGAGAAAGGGTAGTAACCCGGTAGAAGAAAAAGATTGTGGTGCTGATGTTGGTGGAAAGCAGCAAGATTTGATGTGGAGTCTGTGGCTACATGATGTGCAGGGCATGGAGGAGGCAGAACACTTTAAGGACACTCCTGGAAGTCTTTCCTCAGTGGCTGAGTGACACACGGGACTCATGAAGTATGAAAAACGTGTTAGGCATTGGCAATGCCACGAGGCACCTGGGGATGCATTTGAAGTTCAGGAAGCTAGAAGCAATAAGGATAGAGAAGAGACTGGATGGGACAGCCTAAGGATACAGAAAAACGGATTCCTAAAAGAGAGCTAGGAAGGAAGAGGGAGCCAACAAAGAAACTGAGAAATAGGGGTACAAAACAGACATCAGAAAACTGTGATTTCCTGGATGCCAAGCCAAGTCTGTCATTTAAGGGAAGTGAAAGTTTGCGCTGAATCAAGCTCTAAGTTCACAAGAAATTGCTGCTGGGGAGGTGGTCACCAGAGGTAGCAGTTGGTGGCTTTACCAGATGGTTTCTGAGGAGCAGAGTTAACAGATTCAGAGCTGGGAAAGTGAATGCAGATAGTCTTTTGGGAGAGTTCTATGACCAAGGTGAGCAGGAGAAGGGACACAAGTTAGGGGAAGACTTGAGACTTTAGACTGTGCCAGGAATCGGCCAGCTTTGTTTCTGTTCTGTTACTATAATCTTATTACATCATCCAGACTGAGCTCAAACAGCTCCCCTACTCTGGTGCTCCTGGTGTTGCTTGGATTAAGACAGAAAATATTAAGAGGAATTACCTGTAAGAATAACCCAGCTGAAGGGGGAAATTAATGATATGAGAGAGAAAATAATTACTACAGATGAGGAAAGGAGGCTAAGCTTCTGTTCTTAACTGGATATTGGAGTTGGCTTTTGATAGGACAAAGTTTTCAATCTATGTGTCTCCATTTCAAAATAAAATATACTACTTATTCCCATTGTCTTCCTTAATAAGGACATTCCTCTGGATTATATACAAAAGACAGGGAGCTTCTCCCATTTTCCCACATCAGGAACCAGTGACAGCATCTTGTTCCAGGCAGAGAACAATCTGCTGTAGCCATGCGTTGGGTTTCCTGTGAGTGATTTTTATGAATCCCGAAGGAAGCGAAAGCAAGAGGTTGAGTGGTGGGCAGCAGAGAGTGAAACAGCTCTCTTAGTCAGGGTTTCTGTTGCTGTGAAGAGACGCTATGCCCACAACAACCCTTACAAAGAAAACATTTAACTGGGGTGGCTGGTTTTCATAATCTTCATCGTGAGGAGCACGGTGGCATGCAGACAGGCATGGACTGGAGAAGGAGCTGAGAGTCCAACATCTTGCAGGCAACAGGAAGTCAACTGAGACATTGGGTGGTATCCTGAGCATAAGAAACCTCAGAGTTCACCCCCACAGCGGCACACTTCCTCCAACAAGGTCATACCCACTCCAATGAAGTCTCATCTCCTAATAGTACCACTCCCTATGAGAGTGTGGGGGTCAATTGTTTTCAAATTACCACAATCTCCAAACTGGCCACTTAAAACATCCAGCAGAAATGACTGGTGAAGCCCTGAGAGATTTCCAGGTAGTGTGAAGTGGCTTCCCATGGAGAGACATCTAGCTCATCATTCCAGAGGTAAATACTTTATGCTATGGGATAAACAGCAATAATGTTTGTGGGAAATGGATTGCCTTACAGCTATGTTGTCTGTGGTTTTCTGTCCTGCCCAGTTCCCACAGTCGTTAAGTCCCAAAGAAGTCACACAGAGGTCTACATTAATTATAAACTGATTGGCCCATTAGCTCAAATGTCTTATTAATTCTTACAGCTAATATTAACCCATTGTACTTGTCTATGCTAGCCACGTGGCTCAGTACCTTATTTATCGAAGCAGTCACATCTTGCTTCTTCCGTGGCTGGATCACTACTGCAGAATCCTCTTCCCAGAATTCTCCTGTTCTCATTTCCCCACCTATACTTCCTGCCAATCGGCCTTTTATTAAACAAGTACAAGAAACAAATGTTTACAGCGTAAAACCATTGTCCTGCAGCACAGCTATTCTCTTGGGTGTGTTGCTTTTAATACCCTTAGCTGTTAGATATCACCCTTCCTCCCTTTACAGAGCCAGGGTTCAGCCTGTCCCAGGACAAGGAGTCTTAGAGGACACTTGAAATAAATATGCTTGAATCTGAGTGAAGGAGCCCATCTCTTGTTCTCAGAGTCAGCTGTCAACAAAGCAAACAGCACAGGACAATTTACCGATATAATTCAGATTACACACAGTCGGTGACTTGCCCAAAGTCACCAGCTGATACCACATTAGATCCAGGACTGAGGCCAAGTACATATCCTGACCACAATTCTTCCTTTTCCAATATCACCCTATAGGCAACAGGCAATTAAAACACCACTCTCATGGAGTCAGTTCAAAACAATTGGTTTAGTGTCTCATGCAAATTAAATAAGCCAAACTTTGACAAATTCACTCAAAAGTCGTGTTTTCAACTTAGATCCACACCTGTCTTTTTCCCAATTATCCTAGACCAGAGATTTAGAGCTAGCAGATGGTCATTACCACTCAACAAGGGAGCGTTTTTCTCCAGCACATCCTGCCTGTCCGTCCAGATGCATTTCCCCTCAGATGGCAGCCTGGTCAAGGTGAAGGTTCATTCTGTGAGCATGCAGCCCGGGGACAGGCTTGAAACACATAGATGGCCAGAGAAAATGGTCTGGAATTACCTGCCCGCTGGACGTAACGTTTAAATGTATAATTAGTTGACGGTGGTTCTGGTTGGGCAGATCTTATAATGGTCAAATAAAGGCATAGCCTGCAGGACTTAAATATATGCATTTACGATTCTCCTCTTAATATAAATTAGAAACTGTGGCGTTTTCTCCCTTTAACAGAAGTTCCTCTCTCTCTTTCTTTTCCAACTCCACTTAACTACCTAACTTGCCCTTTAAGAATATGCTCAGAATCCTCCAAGGATAAAACCAAAGTGAGAGACAAGAGGATCCAAATCCAAAAGGTGGTTTTGGCTGCCTCGCCACATCTGCTCAGAGTTCTGCAGCTGGCAGAGTCCCAGGGATGACAGGAACAGCTAATGAATCACACAGCTCCTAGTCTTCAGTGTGCTTATGCGAACACGCAGGGATTGAACCACAGCTTTGAACATCAAAAACGGGAGGTGTGAGGGCTCCCAGACACCAGCTACCTCATCTCTTACCAGGTCCGAATCTTTCCCTCCCGGCTAGGAATGTAACAGACACGTTAGCTGGTCTTTTTAAAATATCTAAATGATGGCCTCCCCCAGTTTCCACGGAGAGGCTATTACACGGTTCAGTGGATCTCGACATCGTCTGACTGTGTTTTCCAAAGTCACTCGAAACCCAGCTTCTGCTAATTTCTTAACATAACTCATGTTTATTCATTTTGGCAACTCACCTGCACGCAGCCTTTCCCCCTCATTAGCAATTAAACAAGTAATTCTAAAATGAAAGTTCACGAGTTTTTTTTTTTCTCTTTTTTTTCTTTTTTAACGAATCCAGTATGCCAAGAAGCGTTGGGCATTGAACAAACACCCTGTAGCTTTATGTTCCTTCCGCTCTGACTTTCCAACTTTCACCTCGTCAGTCTCCGTCACCGTGTGAACTGTTTTCATCTAGGAGGCCTGGCAGGAGACTCAGTCACCAACACAACGCGGTTCTCCACACTGATTCCTCCCGGGTCCTAACTGTACCTTTAAAGCGGTCAACAAATTCTACTTGGTCCAGATAACAGAGTGGGGGAGTCACCAGAAGGTGCACACTACAGTCAAGGTCAAGGCGGGAGACTTCCCCGTCTCCAAGGGGCTTTTCTTTTCCCGCCATCATGGCGTCTCGTCTATCTTTCCACCGCATCTCCTCACTGCGCAGCCCACTGAAACTTCCTCAGCCCGTCCCCGGCTCTGATCACCCACTCCTTTCAACCCGGTTGCTCTTTATTTCCAAATTTTCGCTCAGCCTACTTTTCCGTCTTCCTCCACCTCACTGTTCTTGTCTGGACCCGCACCGCATCCGACTTTTCCTACCTGACTACATGTCTACGTCTTTCTGGTAAAGGCAGCCCGTGTACCACACTAAACACTTCTTTGGTTCCTTCACCTTCTCATATATTGACGTACAAAGACAATGTGATCCAGGGATTTTCAGACGACTTTTCCAAAACATACAATGATTATCGGCATCAGAGAAGAATCTGTGCTGGGACCTTCTGATGGCCGACCTCTGCATGCTTCTACATAACACATGTCAGCAACATGCAATGAGACAGACGCTACCAGCAGAGGGCTGCACACCTGACTATACTAATTGCACCTGCTCCTAGCTTTCCTTTATATGAGAGTATGTCTTGGATCTTTTTTTACATGACTCAAAAATAAAGGAATGGTTTCTTACAAAGTTAAATTATTTTTTTTTTCTGAGCTACATTTAAGCCAAATATGTTTGCTGAGCAGAAACGCTCGGCAAATTGTATGACAACTGGAAAACATTTTAAAAGGAGTTAAACTTTGCATCAAAATCCATTAGACGGGATTTCTAAAGACAACTTTTCTTTCGCTAAGTACTTGCTCAAATTAAACACCCACCCAGACAGAGCCAAACACAAAGCTTCCTTTGTCTGAAGAACTGATGTCTTCATGAGTTGTTCTGAAGAGGGGAAAAAAACACACACCTGGAGAGAGAGCAGCCTCGGGGAGGGGACTCACGTGTCTCTACACCAGCTATTAAATCTTTCATTTCTTGTACAATGTGACCTATGGCCAATTTATACCTGGCATTTTAGGCATTTTTTAAAATACTGCTCTGATTTAGTATCTTTGGAAAACACACACACACACACATGAATGCACACACACATACATGCACACAAGTACGCACGCACACACACACACAAACACACACGTGTTTCCCCAGTTAGGGCCAACTGCTTATTCCAGGCAAATTAAATGAAGCCCCTGGCATGCAACTAAAAGTTTGCTTCACCTAATTGAGCAGCTAATGGGTGTGAATGAATTTGAAATTCAGATAAAAAATACTGCTTTTAAAGAGCCTCTCTGATTAGCATGCTCTGAAATGGACAACGGGAAATATTTTTGCAGACATTTTGTGAGCATGTTCAAATATCAGAGAACTTCCTCCCATATCTAGAAGGGCCTGCTCAGGGCTGAAAACAGGAAATGAGTGTCTCTCTCCAGGGCTGTGCCGGGCTTCATCTACACCCCGTCCTCTCTGATGAACCTTGTGGCCTATTCCTGTATGTGGTTTCATTCCATAACTGTGTGGGTCCCCACTCTATTGCCTTGGCCATTAAACAGGCTCCCTTAATAAATGTCCCTCATGCTGCTGAGCCACTGTTGCAACTAGTAAGATGGAGGGAAGAACTGTCAAGCGGTCCGAGTGTCCTCTAAGGTGGTACCATTTGGAAACCTGTGGCAGTAGCTCCCTGCCATTTTGCTCCATCTGCTTTTACAATATTGAATGTCAAGGACGGTGACCATTTCTCTCTTCTACTTAAAAAATTTCCTTTTAAAATCATCTTTCATGAATGCGTTTCATTTCCACAATTCACAGTCCTTCAAGAAACCAAAACATTACAGGATTCGGATA
This sequence comes from Microtus ochrogaster, assembly GCF_000317375.1. Classification (NCBI taxonomy): domain Eukaryota; kingdom Metazoa; phylum Chordata; class Mammalia; order Rodentia; family Cricetidae; genus Microtus; species Microtus ochrogaster. The sequence continues at coordinate 24,794,280 of NC_022030.1, forward strand.
ATGTAGATGCCATTCTAAAGTTAGAAAGGAAAAACTTTAGAAGAAATGCTTTTAAATGGCTGTCATTGTCACAGATTTCCTTCAAAGCCCATTCGTTAGCCTTGTACACAGACCAGCTTCTGGGGGTCCCTGTTTCTTTAATCATCTCCTGCCCATGACTGTAGAACTGGGTTAACACTACATATGGATTAGGACACAAGGGCAGAGCCTGTGTCCCAGGAGTCAGTCTTTCTGCCCAAATCAGGGCGCTTCAGCTCAAAGATCTTCCACGGTCCCCCAATCACTTGCTTCAATGAATTCACAAGTGAGCTAATCGTTCTCTACATTCACAAAGTCTCATGGATCTTTACAGTTCAGGACTTCTCCAAGCGTCCCTGACTTCCTGGCAGCTGTGCTCTTCTTCCAGGAAACACGCTTCCTGTACTTGCACACAGGAACTAGATTGAGAAAGGAAGACATAATAAACATGACTGTCTCTGTGCAATCTGAGTCCTCTCCTGCTGGTAGGAGTAAATTATCTGAAAGAGATTTTCAAGTATGAGGTGCTAATTGACCATCGATTTCTTGGCTGCCCTGAACAACAAACAGGCTTCCAGGGAGACAGATGACCACCCCTCACCCTGAACGGAAAACAATATTTGTAAAGCAAGAAATTGTGACTTTTCTAGGGTCACTCTCTGGTTGACCCAGATTAAACTCCTCCTGGCTGAATGACAAAGTTTTGTCCTTGTGGGGTCTGTAAGACCATGGGACTTTTCTTCCTACCTACAGGTTCTCGAGAGCTGAAAGAGCTTCTCCTGCCCATGCTGAAACCATTCCGATCACATTTCTGCTGGGCACTAAAGTGGCAGGTGCTAACCGCGCATCATCTTATTGGGGTTCACTCACTAGACCAAAATGTTAGCCCTCAGGATAGATCTTTTAGGATACAGGGTTGCACTTGTGGAGACACAATGACCTGGAGAGTGGTCATGGTCCCTTCATTTGAACGTTCTCTTTACAAAAGCTATCACTGCTACAGTCCTACATAAATGTGTGCAGTGTGTCCAAGCTTCCTCCCCACATGGAGGGAACCTGTAAAAACATCTAGAAACAGGGACATTGTTTTCATCCTTGTGCCCACAGCAGTTTCTCCTTGAAAGTTTCTCCAGCTTGGCAGGGCCAGGAGCATGACGGGAGCTCCTGGAGGTGGAGATCTTCTCCTCCTCCTGGCTGTCAAGGCTGTGCTCACAAGCCATCCATCGGGAGCACCTGGAGGTGGAGATCTTCTCCTCCTGGCTGTCAAGGCTGTGCCCACAAGCCATCCATCTCACAGGGCCAGAAGTGTTTAATGAAGCTGATTTGGATCAGTGGAGATCAGTGCTTAGGCTGTTCTCCAAGATTGCTGAATGGCTGGGAAACGTGCCTGCCTTGGGCAAGGAGCTCCATATTTCCCGTGGCTTTATTTTCCTTTATTCTAATTTTTACTTTATATGTGTGAGGATTTTGCCTGCATATATATCTGAGCACCACTTGCTTACCTGGTGCCAACGGAGATCAGAAGACAGGGTTGGCTCCCCAGAACTGAAATTAGAAACAGTTGTGAGCTGCTAAGTGGATGCAGGGAATCCAACCCAGGTCCTGTGGAAGAGCACCTAGCAATCATAACAATGGAGCCATCTCCAGATGATGGTTTTATTTAAAAATAAATAAAGCAAAGCAAAAACCCACTTTTCTAGTTTTTAGTAGATCATTGAAAGTTTTCACTTATTCAAATTAAACCAATCAAAATTATTGAGTGCCTGTTCTGTGCCAACCTCAAACTTCAGAGCACAAAACTCTGTGAGTTACAACTTGAAGAGTTTGTAACGAGTCCCCAAGCAATGCACAGAAGCTGAATACAAGGGTTGTAGAAGAAGCATAGACAGCTGCAGGAATTTGGAGCAAGGATTCCATGAGAAGCCAGAAATCCATTCACAGGTCCGTCCGGTGACCAAATGCTTAGTGAGCATAGCCTATATGTCAGACATTTGTTAAGAATCAGAGAGACAAGGGAGACCTGACCCCTCCCTTCAAGGCATCTGTATTCTGCCATAAGACAATAAGAAAATAAATGAATGAATGAATGACACCTTGTGTGGAGAGTAGACTGTAATGGTCCTCACTTGTTGAGGGAGAGAGGGCCTGCATTTCATCCCGGCTGCCCAGCTAGCTTACACCCAAAATAACCACACAGAAATTGTATTAATTAAAATACTGCTTGGCCATTAGCTCTAGCCTCCTATTGGCTAACTCTCACATTTTGATTTAACCCATTTTTAATAATCTGTATGTCACCACGAGGTCGTGGCTTACAGGGAAAGATTTAGCATGTCTGACCTGGCAGCTCCATGGCAGCTCTCTGTCTGCCATTCCTCCCAGCATTCAGTTCTGGCTACTCCGCCTACCTATGTGCTGCCCTATCAAAAGGCCAAGGCAGTTTCTTTATTCAACCAATGAAAGCAACACAAAGACAGAAGAACCTCCTACACCATTCACTAGGTGTCATCCAAAGCAAGAGTCAGGACACATAGTCTTACAAATGCTGCCAGGAGCCTAGGGAGTCCCCTTCCTCAATATCCCAAGTTATGTTGCTCAAATGGTGGACAACAAGGTCCAAAAACCTGTGCGAAGCTTAAAATTGAAGTAGTCTAAAAATTAAGTAAAACTATATGAGTTCATTTACTTACTTTCCCCAAAAGAATTCCCTTTTGTAAGTGAAATTGGGAGGTGGACTGGGAGGAGCGTTGCTGAGATTTATGAATATGTGAGACCTGTGAACACCGCTAAAGCCAAGGCCGCAGGCATTCTGCACGAAATGGTTTTAATATCCTTCCTGAGGTTTCCTTAGGCAAACAGCACCATCTCTGTAGGTACTTTCCATTTTATGCATTATTTGGGCGGGTCCCTTCATTTGTCCTCTTATTTCTCCTATTTTTCTAGCCTGCCTCAGCCCTCACTGCAGGGAGGGTACCTTTGTTAGAAAAGTCTAGGATATGGAAGTCTAGGAAAAGTCAAGGATATGGAAGGTCTCCATGAGGAGACGATTTTGGGTGGAGACCCGAATAAGAACCATTGAGTAGTAGAGAGGTGATAAATCTAATCTAGAGACAAACAAACAAAGAACAGAGAACTTGAGGTTAACTGGAAAGTCTCAAAACGTCACTGTGGTCTGCGTGTGGAAGCGCAGAGGAGGCCAGCTGGAGAGGCAGCTGTAGAAGCAAATGGCTTCCTGTCTCACAAGACAGCAGCCACTACAAAGAGTGCATTTACCAGACAGTATCCCGAGGATGTTGTGAGTTCGGAGTACCAAGTAGAGAACAGACTGACTGGGCAGAACAGCACCGCACAGCATCGATTCATCTGTGGCTGTGTTTTACAGATCTGGAGGGATAAAGGCAGGTAAATGAAAGATACATGCTGGAAAAAGAATTTACTAGATTGAGTAAGACAATGAGGTAGACACAATATAAATGAAATGACATAAACGAAAACCCAGAGGATGAAAGACGTGAGTGGATACAGGCATTAGCGAGGGAGCAGCAGGTCAATCTTGCAGCAGAGTCCTGGGGCATCAAATAGCGTTATTCACCTTTGCACATGGAACTTGACACTGATTCTCTTCCTTAATCACAGCCTTGTTCCCCTGACCCTCCGTTCATGTGACACATGACTCCTGACAATAATCAGAATTTTTATGAAGTACAAATTGTAGAGTTTAGACATCTAAGCAAACATTAAACATTCAGAATGTGTTCTGTGTAGTATTTACTGCATAGACTATGTCCTTTTAAAAATTAAACAAAGAATGAATAAAAGTTAGAAGGGACTTTGTGGCCAGGTTGTTTAGAAAGTGACTTGAACCTGAGTTACAAAGCACATTCTTATAGAGAAGACTCTGAGATATCCTTTAATAAATAAACAGTTTTAGTTCTGTTTATTTTTCCCCTTCTAATTAAGCAGGGCTTTAGTCTCTTTGTTGCATAGGCAGACAACAGCAATCCCTGGACTCACTGACCTGGGCCACATGCCCATTGCGTCATTTGTAGGCATTGTACAAACTGAAACCACTGGGCTCCTTGCTAAGAAATCCATGGCGAATTTGAAGACAGAGAGAGCACTTCAGCAGCACAGGTATGAGGCGTCTGTAGGTACAGGGTCCCATAGGATCACTCAGAGACCACGCAGCCATAGGATGGCCCTGTAGACCGATGAACTCATGTAACAGAATCGAAAACAGACCCAGAGAACTGGAGTGGTCACCTCATGGTGGTGAGTGCAGTCAGGCTTGGCATCAAAAATGAACCTTAGCTGGAAGGTGAGGCAGGCATTTGTACTGGCATTTCCCATGGATCTTAATGTCACTGACGTCAGGTCTCAGCCTAGTGCAATAGTGCCATATTTTGTCTTGGCTTATTACATACAATAGTAACTTGCTGCTCAAGGGGATTCCAACATTCTTTGCAGTCGCTGTCTTGGATTACAGTCATCAACCACAGAACTTAATTGCAGCTTTGACAGTCATTCTAGGAGCTAAGTGTGGTTTTAGGAATATAAACTGATTCAGAGAAGATGGCTGAGCAGATAAAATACTTGTTGCCGAGATAACCAGAGTTCTGTCCCTGGAGCCCAAGTAAAGGCAGGAGACGAGACCTAGGGCTGCCTTCCAGCTTTACCCAAGGGTACTGGCACATGCAAAATAGTAAATAATAAATAACAGACACTAGTGATTTGGGCCAGAGGGAGTCACAGCTTTGGTTTGAGCACAAAGGTAAGAAGGCAAGAAAGCATGTTCCAGTTCCAGTGTGGCCAGGCAGAAAGACTTCTTTAGGCTTTCCTTACAAGAATATCTTTTGTTCTGCCCATGCCTTCAGATAAGGTTGGATAACCACTGCTACCCTGCAGTGGGTCATCTTGTTCACTCAACTTACCAGTAAAATATTAGTCCTATCACCCATCAAGCTACTATTCATCAAGTCTCTGGTCCTAAATTGACTTCACTGAGTTATATATGTCATTGACCACCAGTCCTGTACAATGTCCAGTAATCTGTGTTTGCCTTTATGGCAAGATTTGTTTATTGAGTTATAGGGGTGGGAGGGAGAGCTACATCTGTCCATGGAGTTGATGATTGAGGCTGACACAAACTCTGGGTCTTTATGAATAAGCGACAAGAGCACTCCAGTGCTCCAGAGTGAGATTTCAGAGACAGAGAAGAACATACAATTAAACTGGAAAAAGAAACTCATGTTCGGTTGCTAAGCCTGGTCAGAAAATGATTACAGATACACAGAAAAGACAGATTCAGATGACAAAAAAGGCCATACTATGTTTGACCAATATACGTGGACTTAAGACAGAGATGATAAAAGACAGAATCATAGATAAAAAATAATTTAAGGATAATAAACTGAAGTTCTTAAAGGAAAAATAGAATAAAATGGACTATGAAAAGATGAAAAAATAAACAAAGAATCTGGATTGTGTATATTATTGTGTTTTCCTTGAATTTTTTGACTGCAGAGAGACATTTGATTCTGGGGGCTGCTAAGCTAAACCAATATGTATATTTTAAAGGTACCTTGACTTCAAAATTTGAATCTAAGGATATGTTATTTGGGAAAAGAGGTTGTGCTTTTGTTTTCACAGAGGATGGGAACCTATGGATTCCTTCCAGGATAAAGTGGTTTGATAGAACAAAACCCTGTGAAAGGTCTCCATGAGCCTTAAAAAGACTTTGACCAACAATCAGCAGAAAGTAGTTTGGAGAAAATTATTCCCAAATTTCCAAAATGATTGTTTGTAAATGTTTGTTTTCATTTAAAATGGATTGGCTATAAAGGGTTAATTGTCACAGTCAATCTCTTTTTTTTAAAAAAAAAAAGGGGGGGGAGAGATATGATATAGAAATGAATACTTGACATTGGAATAGATTTTGGTCTATTGATACAAATTTAAGGTCAATTTTGTTACACTATATACACACATTTCTACTCTTGTTTAAGGTATTATGTTTATGCAAATCATTTAAAAATGTAATGTACAATTAAGAAATACAGATTAAAAGATAGTCATCTATAATAATCAAACATTTAGTCATATTAGTTAGGTTTTCTAGATATAGAGAGATATATTTCAATTAGATAATCTTCAACACTTCAAAGACCAACAGAATATGGCATTTAAAAATGTTTTAAGAAGTTAGACTTTTCCTGGTAGTGAGACATGTCTGCTTCTGGTAGCACCAATTAATTCAGAGAGATTGATGGGTATTGAAGAAAGTCGTTATGGAATTTGCCTTCAATGTGACAAGGCTAGCTATTTGGGCAAGAAACTTCTCTTTCCTAGACTGCTTGATGGTATGCTGTATAAACTGGACATTCAGGGCCCACAGAAAGGTGACTGCTGAACTTTCCAAAAGACAGAATTGTCCTTCAGTGCTCCTGCTTCACAGAAAAAAACTGTCGGACATTCTACAGGACACAGAAGAAAGCAATTGATGAACTTTGCCAGTTGAAGGCAAAACAGATCTTCAAATTTACTGCTTTACTGAAAAGTCTGTCGGATATTATGGGCCTACAGGCTGAAGATGGATGCCCCAACATTACAAATGAAATTTGGGTGACTATTCAGGCAGCACATTATTTTTGTCAGTTCTGGAATTTTGGACATTGTTTACAATGCACTTCCTGTTTATTTAGGTAATATTATATCCTTCTGGGGTCTTTGATGGACTTGAAGACTAGATATTTATAATTATAGTTTTCTTTAGTTGTAATAAAAGATAAATTAGATATAAAATTTTAGACTCACAAATATAGGATAGATGATAGAGTACTTCCTTAATTTGCCAAATGTAAATGGACTAAATACTGTAACTATAATTCTTTCTTGATAACTGTTTTGCATATGTAATTTTACTATGTTAAAGTTAAAACTTTCCTTTTTAATCAGACAGAGAAGGGGAGATGATGTGAGATGTCTATCTGTATATGTGTTGCTTTTATTGGTGGATGAATAAAACTGTTTTAGCCAATGTCTTAGCAAAATAAAGCTAGGCAGGAAATCCAAAAGGAGATACAGAGAGAAAGTGGGTGGAGTCAAAGAGATGCCATAAAGCCACTGAAGGAAAAAGATGCCAGAATATTTCTGGTAAGTCACAGCCTCGTGGTGATACATAGGTTAATAGAAATGGGTTAATTTAAGATATAAGAGCTAGTTAGAAATTCACCTGAGCCACTGGCCAAGTTTCTGTATGATCATTCAGGTCTGGGCGGCACAAAGAGACACAGTGAGAAGGGTGGTGTGGTGTCTAGGGACATGTTCCATTTGACCACGTTGCCTACAAATTCCAGTTGTGTGAATTACATGCGTTAGCTACGAGGGTTCCATTTCATACTTAAGTGGGCTTAAGGTAAAGTCCTCATCTTCTGCAACTAATGGGTTTTGGCAATTGCTGTGAGCTCAGTCTGCTCAGAAGTCAAGGGAACAGGCCTGACTTATCTGAGAAGCAGCACACTGGCAGCTGGCAGCTCTGAGATGTCCTTTTGAACTGTTACAGCATCGCTGGAGTCAGATGATTGAGCTGGACTTAGCTCCTGAGGCTGAAGCTAAATCCATCAACCTACTAATGTCACACCATTAACTGTAAACGATCCCAGCCCTGAAATCCCATCACTTTGACAATGAGAACCATCTCATGCTGTTCGATATGGGTATATACAGTACATTGTGGGCCTGGATTGGGGAGTGAGCAGGGAGATAAAATTCCACTCCTATTGCTATGAGGAACAGCAACACGATTTGAACCCCAGATGGTTCAGATTAGACACGCTGGGTAGGAAGATGGAGGCACATCACACATTAGAGCAACTTCACACCAGTCCTGTGGCTCCCTGGGTAGTTCCTTTCCCTCTCTTCTCTGTGTCTGCCCCCACCACATACCCACATACTTGGTTTCTGAGCACTCTCCTATTTCAAGCATGTGTCAGAACTATAAAAACAAGTGTGCGCGCGCGCACACACACACACACACACAAACCATTTACAGGCTGAAAAAAGCAAGTGCCATCTATTTCCTCTTTTGCACAGACTCTCAAATATATACATATATACATACACATATACAAATGAAAGCAGAAGAAAGATTGTGATAAGGAAAAGGACGGGTGAGAATGAGGAAGGAGATGGCAGAGGGTGACGGGAGGCAGACAGGATCAAAATATGTTGCATACTTACTAAGATATCTTTCTGAAACCCTTCACTTTGTATAATGAAAATAGACAAATAAAATGTAAATAAATAATTAGCTAAGGCATTCCCTAATTACCTAGATGTTAGGTGGCGGGACATGGACCACATGTGAACTCTTGTTTTCCTAAGCAGTTAAAACATGGCTGGCTGGAAAGGCTGTTTGCGGGCTGGCATTGCGAAGGTTCCAGGGGCAGAAGGGTGTGACATATGCAAGGCTGCTCTAGCATGATGCAGATAACATGCATAGCCACATGAAAGGGTTCAGGCACATCTAAATTGCTTAAAGCTTTGCTGTAACTCCTGTAGCAAAAATAGGCAGGGGAATTGCCCAGAAGCCCTTGGGCCAGCAACACTGGAGTTTAGACTGTGATGGCTCCAAGACAGACCCAGCCTCACCAAGCTCACCTGTGCCCGCACTCACACAAAAGTACATACTGAATAAACAAATAACGGTTAAGAGACACTCTCCTGCCTTCCTGACGCGTGTTGCCATCACCTTTCTATATAGTTTTATGAATATTTGCCTAGGTTATTTACAGTCGAAAATGAAAACATAAATGTCAAAACCCAAGAAATTTTTTAACTAAGATCTGGTAATTTATACACTATGTGTACCAGGCTTTCTTTTTTGGCAGCAGGGGCGGGGGGGGCGGGTCACCACCCAGGTCCCAAATCATGACACAGAGACTTCTTGTTAGTTATCAATGCTCAGCCTTAGCTTATGTTCATTTCTTGCTAGCTCTTATAAGATAATCTGTTTCTCTTCATCTACATTTCGCCTTGAGGCTTTTTTTTTTTTTTACCTTTTTCTCCTTTTGTAGTCTTTCTTTCCTGCTGACTCAATGTCTGGCTGTCTGGTGGCTGGCTGGCTGGCCTGGGTGTCTCGTTCTCCTTCTCCCTCATTCTCTTCTCCTTCTCTTGAGTCTAGACGTCTTCTCCTTTTTATTCTCTCTGCCTACCAGACCCGCCTATCCCTCTCCTGCCTAGCTATTGGTCATTCAGCTCTTTATTAGACCAATCAGGTGCCTTAGGCAGACAAGGTAACACAGCAACACATCTTTTCGTAGTTAAACAAATGCACCAAAAACAAATGTAACACATCTTTCCATCATAAAGCAAAAGTAGAAGAAACAAATGTAACACATCCTTCCATCATAAAACAAAGGTAGCAGAAACAAATGGAATGCACCTTTACATAGTTAAAGTAGCATTCCACAGCACGAATAAATGTAGCACATCTTTACATAGTTAAATATTACACAACAACTATGCACTCATTTGAAGTCATTTTCTTTGTGACAGTCGATGGTGTCAACTCTAGGACACTAAGCAGATTGAACAATATGATACAGTCCTGGTGGGAAACGATACTCTAAGCAGAAATGGCAAGTCTATCATACTATTAAAATAATGATTCCTGATAAATTGAAGTTCCTCCAGGAATCTCATGCTGGGAGAAGGCAACAGCTGAAGCCTGGGCCAGCTGGAGGAGGAACTTGTCTCTGGGAATGGGACTGACAACGTGCTAGGCCACCTTGCAGGGAAGACCCCAGCAGAGACGGTGATGAGTCAGTGATGCGCAGAATCCCATCTTGATCTGGCCTGCGAGGCTCGACATACTCTTTTTACCATGGGAGGACATTTGGGTTATGAGGACTCTTGGTTCCTTTTCCCAGTGTGGCCTCACTGAATACATCTTTTTCTGATTTTTCTCAGTGCTTGTTTAGCTGGTCTCCAGGAGACCAGTGCCAGAGCTTGGCTTGTGTGGGCTCCTAACAGCCGACCCTAACGCTATGGCAACAGCGCTATGCATTATGTACACAAGAGAGGGAGGGGGAGGAGGGACAGGAGGAGGGATGACAAGGAGAGTCAAGAGTGATATGCTGTAAAGCTGGGGACTTTGCTGTTTCTCTGGATGCCTGCTCGCTTTTCAATGCACTCAGACTCCTTTTGACATCAGAGAGAAAAGTAAATATTAAAACCATATCGCTCTTCACTATATCCACAAACCAAGCAAAGTGGCCTTTCAGAGAGGGAGTGCCACGCAGCCCCCAAAGTGTGCGGCAGGCAACCTAAAACTGGTTCTCAGGCCAGAGGCTTTTCTCCCACCCACCCCCAGACCTCTATATAATAAAAACAAAGATATTCTATAGGGGCAGTCTGTACTCCCGGACAAGATCCATGCAAAATGCTAAGTTGTGGGACCGGCAACAGAGCTTTAAACAGCTAAGTTATTATTTAAAGGAAAAGAAAGGATTTTTCATCCTTCAGGTTGAAAAGATCCTTAAATCATTAATGCAAGCAAGACTGAGATGAAACGGGTCCTTTAATACAGCACGACAGAAGCTGAACTTGGTGCTGCTCTCTGGAATGGAAAGGTGCAGTGTGTTAATATTCTAATCCCTGCGATCTCATCTTTCTGTCTAAGGAAATGGCCCTCGATGAGTCAGAGGGTGCTGTGAGGATTGGCACGGAGCATGCACTGCTGAAAAATGACAATGTTGGGGATGCCCACAACACCCAAGAATGAGGGTGCAATTAAGGAAAATTTTAAAGTAGCGTAGCAAACTTGAGAAAAAGGCAAGTATTATTTCAAAGCTAAGTCTGTTGCATTCGTGTTTCAAAAAATAGCTTCAAAAAACTAATAACTTAAAAATAAATATCTAGGCGGGGAGGTGGTGGTGGCAGCGCACGCCTTTAATCCCAGCACTCGGGAGGCAGAGGCAGGTGAATCTCTGTGAGTTTGAGGTCAGCTTGGTCTACAAGAACGAGTTGCAGAATAGCTAGAACTGTTACGCAGGGAAACCCTGTCTTGAAAAACCAAAAAATTAAATTAAAATAAAAATAAATCTCTAAAGAGCTGGATTTCAAGACGATGTATGTGAAGCAATGTAATAAAATAAGAGATGGTGGGGAAGTCGGTAACTTCCCAGCAGCTTTGCTTTCTCTCAGGTGTCTACCATGAGTGTATGTTGGTTCAGAGGGAAGCCAACACTTTTTTTTTTTTAATGTAGAGGCTTTTCAAAAAAGAAATCATTTTATTCCCCCTGTAGATTTCATTGATCTTTGGAATGAAGAATGAATGAAGAAAAAAATATTCTTTGAAAAAAAAGAGTATTTTAGGTTCCTATTCCCAAAGCAGCTTCAGAGAAGACAGCCCCATGGACTTCCATCTCTTTTTCAGGGAAGCGGCCCTGGAAGCGGAACTTTCAAAGCCTGGAAATAGCTAGAGTCTCCTACAGCTGCACGAGGCGGGATCAGGGCGTCCTGTCCTTAGCGCAGGCCCACCTTCCTGGTCTTGCACGTCGAGACAGACCAACCTCACAGACCTTTGCCACTCGTGTGTAAAGTACATTCCGATTGCCGTGTCCCCTCCTGCTCTCATCTCCGTCCCATCCACTCTCCTCACCGTGGGTCTCTTTCCCGCATTTGCAACCTCTTGTTTACACAGGCCTGTTGGGTTGACGGAACAGAGAGCGATCAGAGGTTCTGGATCACCAAGGCCCCAAGAACAGGAATGAGGCTGCCTAGAGCAGGGAGGAGAGTCTGTGCTTTGGCATCGTGCAAACCTACCATGCCTTCCCGGTTTCCTTCCTTCCTGTGAACGGTGTGTGGAAGAAAGATTATTTAACCTCCTTGGGCTTCGGTTTCCTAGATTATAAAGTAGAGGTTGTAATCCTGCTTCTTTCCAGGTGGCGCGCTGACCATTAAAATGTGAAATCACTTCAATGCAAGATCAGGTGAGCTTCCTTCCCTTGAGGTTCCCCAGAGCTGGCAGTCCACATCTCTCCCCAGGCCTGCAGGAGACACAAAGAAGCCCTCGGGTTCTGGCTCACACACTGTGTTAGGGTGTCCTTTGAAGGAAACCAGAAGTTGCTCCGCGTTTTGAACACCATCTCTTATTTTTTGGAACATCATCTCTGATTGTGGGAATCAAACATGAGTAGGGTGGATCATGTGGCTGGGATTATCACCGACAGAGCTTTGAAATTTATACAAGAAGCATATGTACACAGAATCTGCTCAAAGCAGGAGGACAGAGATATCTGCTCTCAAAAGCTGAAGAAACCGAAGTGGAGTCTTGAGAGCACAGCGCAGCGAGACCTGAGTCGTCCCCTTGGCCTCTGAGCATTGGCAGCCCAAGCTCAGAGGAGGGGCACGCTCCACCGTTCATTAAGCCTCGTTATGAAGTGTTCACAACTGGCTGTCTTTACCTTGTTCTTGTAAAAGGAAAGAGCCAGGTTTATGTAATAAAAAATAGTTTTTTGAAGAGAAAGTAAAAAAAAAAAGTCTTAGATTTTTAACAGATCATCTGAGATCTTCTGACATTGATGAAGTTGAAAAGTCAAACTTCTACCCCACCTCACTTAAGGCACAGACTGCCAACTCTTCAGAAAGCAGCAACTCAGAGAGGGAAAATCCTGAGTGTAAGCTTTTCTTAGTTCAGTCCTGTACAGACAGGGATATGCCAGCCTTCTCGGAACCCCATGGAAACCATCACTAATTCTGGTAGCTGTTCCCATCACAGAGAGTCAACATTCTCAGCCTCCGAAGAGTGTAGTAGGAGAAAGACCCTGTAGGACAAAATCCTGAGAATCTTCTCACACTAAGACTCCTGTCAACTTGTCAAGCAAAAGCATCATTCCAGGTTTTTGAGACACGTGTTCATCAGTGATACTTAACTAAACACAGCTCATGCAAGAATAACTCCCATCTCGCCCTTGATGGCCGGCTACACAGAACAGAGCATTGAGAGCGAAGTGACGCAGTTTCCAGGTGTTGTGATGCTTGGCTGGAAGACAGCTGTCCTAACCCGAGAGCCCTGAAATTAGAATCCAGACCTGGGGTTTTTACGAACTCAACTTCCTGTTATGCATTCGCCTGTCTTAGGATGGTGTCTGTTCGTTCTCGGTTCTTGTGACATCTGGGTCAAGGCAACCACCACACACTCGTGTGTGAATCTTTTCTGGGCACTCACTTTGTACACCTGTTATACTAATTTGGAAACTTGATACTTGAAAGGTGCCAGAACCCCTAAAGTCAATTTCATAAACTATTATTGGTTTTGTTTTTAATCCTTAGACATCAGAAAATGTCCTGAACTCATGGCTACTCTTTGGACAAGGGCAGCGTTCGCTCCGCAGGTGGTCCGTCTGTGACAAAAGACACACTGAGCTTCGAAAATGTCTCATCTGCTAGCTTTTTCTGGTGACTTCTATTTCAAGGTCTTCTCTCTCTAATTAGCCTCCCCAAATGGACTGTTGAATGCATAACAATCTTGAGTTTTCTCTTTCTCTGACTGGAGAGAAAATTGTGCTTCGTTTTGGTGAGCCATGGTGCTTATGCTGCACATTTATCAACGAGTGATATTTTTGAATCCTACGTGGCAGCTGTTCAGAACTTTCTCACTGGCAATATTAGATTGTGAATTACTAATGATAAACACATAAACTCTCTTTAATAGGCAATCCAATCAAAGTTGTTCTAAATATGAAGCTTCCCAAATTCAAATCATTTTCCAATGTAGATTAATCTGATGAAATATTCTTTTGGTGGATTTACAGAAAGGTTGAAAGCACTTAAAACATTCATACATGTTATTATTGATACTATGTTATTATTGATAACAGCATAATTCAGGGTGTTGACTTGAACAGCTTCCTAGCTCTGCATCTATGCCATTTTAATGTACTTTCTCATTTTCTTCTCAGCAGCAAATAAAATATTTCAAAAAAAAAAGTTTAGTCAGAGACAGTTGTGCCTGTATCTTGTCTGTTCTCCAAAGGCATTTTTAACATTTGCCTTTATTTGTTATTTTACTGAGAGTAAGGAAGTGGAACAAAGTAAGTACACACCAGCTAAACTACAACTGGCAAGTAGAATTCACAACATGATTCTTGGGATGATTAATGCCGCATTTCTCATAAGCAACAAACATGGGTCTCTTCTGTCTCACCAAGCAGAAGGGAATGAGAATCAAATGAGCTCAAGAATCCGTGGGAGGCTAGAGGATGGAGTACAAAAGAGACCAAGAGTCAGAGAACTAGCAAATGGTCCCCAAAGGCCTTGCTAAGACCTAAAGCTCACCAGTTTTATGTATAATACCTAGACCAGGTAGACAAGAACAAAGCCCAATATGCCTTGTGTTTTTAAATTGGCAAATATACAACAAAACCCTGTTGCACTGTAACAAGATACAGAGTCGAAGAATGGATAATGGTGTAGAATTTGTCGTGTCAATGACGTCACAGGAAAAAAGAGATGGTTATCCAGGGACAGAGGAAACGAAGTCCCAGGGACAGGGAATTGTAGAAGCAGAACTAAAGTGAAGCACACACCCCGTGCAGATGTGAATCCATTAGGATGGCAGCATGGATCTCCACCAGTGGCAGTTGTTACTGATTCCCAAGTGATGTGCAGTGCTGCCTGCTTAGGACTTGCAGTGAGGTGATCTGAAGCCAGTTTAACAACCCTTGCTTTATCTCAAAAGAAGAAAATAAGAGTTGAAATTAAATATCTGGAAAACAGGAATTAGGAAAAAAAATTGTTTGCATGGCACGTGCTTTAGTGCCAGGTGGGGCCCCTCCAATGCTTTCCCCCACCATGCAGAGGGAATACTTGGTCTGTGATGGCTCTATGAAGGTTTCAAGTCATCCCTGTGATATGGTCTCTGATCCCACACTGGCTGGTATGTGACTCATGCCTGAGAAAAAAAAAAGTCATTTCTATGGTTGGAGTAGATGCCTGCCAGGGGGCTATAGGAAAACTGGGCTGTCTTATTGGAAGACATTGTTTACAGAGAGGAAGGTATACCACCACGTAGGCAGGGACTGTGGGAGGGAGACCAAAGAGTTAGCAAAGCATACGCTCATAATGCAAGGATTTCCAGAAAAGGACAGCACAAAGAACTTAGGAAATCAACTCCAACCGTCCTTCTTAAATTGAGGGTAATTCATTAAGCCCTTTCCATACCCTTACCCCCTACTCCCATCTTGTGAGTATTTAAGAAGAATGCCAAGGAGAACTAGCAATAAGGGTGGGCAGATTCTGCTCACTTTCCCCACAGAGGTCCCGATAGGAAGGGCTGGAACAGGAGACATTACATGAGATTGGAGTTTTGACTGAACATCCAGGTGACAGAGCTGAGAACACTAGGTTTCGTTTTCCAAGGGAAGTCAAGCACACCCACCGCCAATTTCATCTGAGTCAGGTAATTTCCCTAGGAGTGGATTTGCTTGCAGCAGTTGTAAGAAAACAAAATTAAGTAGTTCTGTGACGGTCCCTTAACAGTCTTGTTCATTCAGTGCTGTGGTGTCACGAAAATGAATTTAGCCAGGCAGGTTAAATCAGGCTGTAGAATGCTTCGAGAAATGAGAACACGTTCGGCAAAAGAGCTGCAAGACCGGCAAAGCCTGGAAATCTGCTGGAGACACCAGCGCGGGAATTCACGATGTGTCTAGGAAAGAAGAGCTTCGTGCCTTCTCCTGGCTGTGCCTTTCAGAAGAAACCATCTCTTGACTCAGTGTCTAGTGTCTCTGCACTGTGGAAACAAAATAAGAGCGGTCTATTTGTACAGAATAAGCTCTCCTTAGTGAATTCATCGTAGTTTTTAAAGAAAGCTGGCATTTGTGGGTGGGTGACTGGTTCTGATTCTGGGACTACACCTGTCTGTCGTGGAGGATGTTCATGTCCCAGTGTGAAGCAGTCTCGTGTGTGAATCAGGGTAGCAAGTGTGCTCTTCCAGAGACCCATCACTAGCACATGCCGACTGCCCGAGTTCCTATGTGCCTGGGCTGGAGAAGTCGATGCTAAAGGGGTTTATCCAGCTAGCTTCTCCAGTGGAATGATGACATCGAGAGTGATGTCATCAGATGTGATGGTGTACAGAAGGAAAATGAGCACCATGTGGTTAGATGACAGCATCAGTCACTCTAGTGTCTCCCATATACCCACCCCTCTCTAGCTCCTCTCTTTCCTCATATGGTCTTCAGAAACCGCTTGCTTCTATTAAAGAATTGCCATGAGCCGTTCTCATTTCCAACCTTGGCTCTCCCATTCACTAGTGCCATGATCAAGACCAAGCTATCTGCTTTTCCAGACCTTTATCATTCATTACAGGAAGGTTTGGGCTAGATCAGTAGAATAAAATAAAACAAGTGGGGTAAAGAGGTATTTTGATGGACTGTCTCTGTTTTGTTTTGTTTTGTTTTATTAAACAATGGAAACCCCTTACTAGAAATTTGTGATTCAGTAGATACCAGGTAGGTCTGTTGACATATTAGCACCTTTAAGATGATAGTGAAAAAGACGATTTGAGACACATCCAAACATACGACCTCTCAGGTCTCTAGCGATGCTGACTCTGCCTCCTGTTTTAGTCGACCCTAGCTGCTTATTGCATGTTTTCAGAACAAATGACGTCATCTGAAATCTAGAGGGCTTCAAGGGAATACTTGAAATCCATAACCCGAGGGTAACAAGGATTCCTGTCATGACCTCCGATCTCAGGGCTCCGCTGACTGCACACTGCCCTGTTTTCCCACTGACATAAGTTAGCTACATGACTGAACAAAACGTCCCCATCAGCCATGAGATGATACAATTCCCATCCTCATCCTCTCATGCCCTTAAGTCCGGGAGTTGCCACATCTTTTCTGCCATTTGGTAAAAGCAAGTATTTATTCTTTCAGGAGGCACTGGAGAACGTTCTCTGTGTGGCTAAGAATGCTGGTCTCAAGGTTTCCAAAACTACCACTCTGGGCGTCAATAGAACTTGATTCTCTATTTTCTAGCTAAAGGCAAACTCGGTTTTGGGCAGTTCAAAGTTTAATTTCTTCCTATGTGTTATTCCGCTCCCTTCCTTTCATCTCACCTTTCCTATATTATCAAAAAATATGTGTATGTCACACTTTAATACTGCACATAATGAAATGTCTTTAGGGTTGTGCATTGCCCTCGGTTTTCAACACTTTCTAGTTGGTTTGATCCAGGACCCAGGAAGCAGTGCCGGTGTCCATTGGAGTGTTGTTGGTCCTCTTCAGAGCTTCACGCTGGGGGGGCATCCTGTGCTGAAGCCCCGGCTATGGGTGGAAGAACACACTCGCGTCTTTTTCTTTCTACCTTAGTTCCTTTCTGCTCTGCTGGCTCCTTCACATTTCATCTCCCTCAGAGAAACAACATCGTGCGGGACAAGAAGAGACTGCGTGAGAGCCAGCGATCAGCCCTGGATGCTCCACACAGTTCTAAAGCCCAGCCTGGCACCGTGTTAGACGCACAGTCATGCCAACCATGGTCTGTAGATGTGCCAGGATGAAGCTGCTGTTGTGGTTCCTACCACATCCTCACAGTTTCAATCCCAGCAAAGCCGCTGAGCTGGGCTGTGCGTGTCGTCTCAGATGACTTGTGGTTCCTCCCTGGGCTCCTCTCTGCCAGATCCTCTGAAAAATGCAAAGGGCTTTTCCGGTCCTTTTCAGGTGGTTGTATTCCCTTCAGTGCCTGTCACACCCCTGCCCCCCACCTGGCATGCTAGATTCCCTGGGCTCACATTTGATTTGTAAAAGAGCTTTTGGCAGAACAAAGTGACACCTTTTCCTTTCCCGGCAAAGTCTGAAAGCAACACCATGGACTGTGAAGTTTTTAAAAATATAGTTTCCCCCTGACAGACAGAAAAACGACTTCCTTCTCTAACTTCTCCCCAAATGAAGAAGACCATTGGTTTAATAAGTGCAGAGGCACATAGCAAATGATTTCTGGAAATGAAAATGTCCATGTAATGCTTGCAAAAGTACTATTCTTATAAAATAGTACGCTGGCTAGGCCTGCCTTTGGGAAACTGGTCACCAAGACAATGATTTATGGGAGAGTAACAGTTGCATATAGTGCCATAGATGGTAAGCTGCTTAAGACCAACTATGATTGAGGTATATTTCTGCATCTCCTGATGATGTGGGATGTCCTTCTGTATATGTGTTGCTTTTATTGGTTGATGAATAAAGCTGTTTTGGTCAATGACTTAGCAGAGTAATGCCAGGTGGGGAATCTGAAGAGAGAGAGAGAGAGAGAAATACAGAGTCAAGGAGACACCATGTAGCCACAGCTTCATGGAGATACATAGATTAATAGAAATGGATTATTTTAAGATGTAAGAGCTAGATAGGAATACGCCTGAGCCATTGGCCAAGCTGTATATAATATAGTTAAGTCTGGGTAACCGGGAAACAACAGCACAGTCTCCATTTCCATCCTGCAGCCACCACGGCCTAGCAATCTATCTGAGTGCAGCACATGAAAGGAAAGCACAACAGAAATCCATACACTGAGGACAGATGGCCTGTCCTGGGGGCGGACGACCTCTACAGTATCAATTCCACACAGTCCGATAGCAGTCTGGCATTCCAGCATTGTTCCCCACCCCCACCTGTGTTAGCATACTTCTCCAACACCCCAGGAACCCACGGGTTTGCAGTCCCACCAGAAGCATTCTGAGGGCCGTGACTGCTCCTACAGTTCCTCAGTGGGCATTCCTGGGCATGGGGCTTTTGAGGGACCGGTGAGAGGGAGGAAACAACACAGGAGGGGTAGGCAAGAGAGGGTGGTGTGATACGTGTGGTGTGAAGACAGAGAGGAGCACTAACAGGAGAGCAGGAGGCCCACAAGAGGGGAGATCAGGGGCGTAACAGGCTGGGTCGGAACAAAGTATACCAAAACATACAGAGTTAATTTAAACAGATTAGTGAAAAAGTGAATATTCTAAAAAAAAAAAAATTGTGAGAAAATTCATGAATATTATTAAATATCCCATTCTCTCTCATGTATCTTCATCAGACAATACTTGTATTGTCATGGGAAGGAAATGCCATGTTTAGTTAGGCACTTTTTAAAAAGTGGGTTATAGTGATATCTTTCTTTGAGGGAAAAACAGATCGTGTGTAATTACTGTTTGCTATAAGCTGTCTATTCTAAAAAACAAAAAACAACAACAAAAAAAAAACCATACAAACTTGAGAGTAGGAGCCACAAGACTGAGTCTGGCTCTGGGGTAAAGGAGAAAATGGATCATAAGCACTCTGTCAGAAGCAGGGAGATGGTGCTTGTTACCATAGTGATGGACAGCCATCCAGGCCGGATGGTGACAAGCTGACTTGTGCTAGAGAGTGGGAGAAAATCACTTCCCTTGTGAACTGTGTAGCGGAGGACAGGAAGATCAT
>NC_022030.1:24814590-24832752 GCF_000317375.1 Microtus ochrogaster
GCCATCTACGACTCATTTCAGATGATTTAAAGTACATAGACTCAGAAAGCAAAAGACTGAACTCCCATTTTAAGCATGAAGTACAGTTCCAAGGGTGAAAATAATTTGTCTGGCATCTAGTGACCTAGCTTGTAGAAGGACAGACACCAGGGTTACACCCATGTCTCGCTTTAATTCAGCCTAATGCATTTTCAGTGGAGACCTAGTTCCATCAGGTCACATGTCATGACAAGAAAATTCTAACCTCACCCACAGCACACTTCAGAAATCCACGGTGGGTGATCACCCCCAAAGGCCCAGCAGCTCATTATGACTTTCCACGTCTTGTTGTAATAGGAGCAGCGGGCTGCTTCCAGCCACCTGGCTAACTTTACCCAAAATAATTACATGGAAACTGTATTCTTTTAAACACTGCTTGGCCCATTAGTTCTAGCCTCTTATTGGCTAGCTCTTACATATTGATCTATAACCCATTTCTAATAATCTGTGTAGCACTACGAGCTGGCTTACCAGGAAAGATCTTAACCTGCATCTGTCTGGAGTGGGAGAATCATGGCGACTGCCTAACTCGGCTTCTTTCTCCCAGCATTCTGTTCTGTCTACTCTGCCTATCTAATTTCTGTGCTATTAAAGGGCCAAGGCAGTCTTTTTATTTAACCAATGAAATTAACATAAAACAGAAGACTCTCCCCCATCAACGTCTTGCAAGTTTCCTAGAGAAATAGTGGCTGTCCTGTTTCTGACTTAGTTTTCTGATCACTGCCTAATTAAATGGTTAGGAAATTATCATAAATGACAGGCTTCAATGTTTGTCCATTACTGTGACAATATCACAATTCACTGCCTGTAATTAGTAAAAGGAAGTGTACATCAATATACATTAATATGTATCTGCATACAGTGTTCATATAAATGAATTATGCTCTCCAGATTGAGCTACAATTCTCATTTATCAGAATCCCTTAACAAATATTTACATGTCTTTATATAAAATCTACTTTATTGATCGCAGTATAATGTTTTGCATTATGGATATGTAATAATTTTAGACAAATATAATTAATGAATGCTCCAATTGTCTGTAATTTTAATCTACTATACAGAGGAAGGAAGGGTTGCAAACTTCCTATGAAGGATCAGATAATAAATATTTTTGGCTTATGCAAACATAAAGCCACCACAGTAATTATTCAGTTCTTTGTTGTGACAATAAAACAGCCAGTGATGATAAATTTAAAAATTAATGTGGCTATATTCCAATAATGCTTCATTTTCAAAACCAGGCAGTGGGCTGGACCTTGTCATGGTCTGTAGCACAGGAACCTCTAATATTAGGTTTGGATAGCTGTTGCTGTCTTCTATTAGTTTTTTAATGCATATACACATGCATACACATATACAATATCAGATAAGGTCATCATAATAAAATGCCATAGTCTGGTAGCTTTAAGTAATAGAAATGTGGGGGTTTTTTTTATGGTTCTAGAGACCAGGATGCAAGATGAAAATGTGTTCTGGATAGTTATCAGTGAGAGCTCTCCTTACAGAAGCCAGTTGCTTCATGGTAATTCACATCTTCAGGGTTATTAGAGGTGTGGGAAGAAAAAAAAAGAGAGAGAGCTCTTTTTAAAATAAATTTTAGTATACTTAACTTGGTATATTATTTATCTTTGTAAAATGTACAACATTTAATCCAGACAGTATAATCTATTTTTCAATCTCTCTTGGGGACCATGTCTTCAAAATTCAATGTGTACTTTACCCTTTACTGCACACTTTTCCACCACTTCTTTTATTTGATTACTATTATAATCAAATAGATGTGTGACAAACATGTACATGTTAGATATAACCTGCTGAGTCCATTCCGTGTGCCTATGGCTTTAGGGCCGACAACTCACTACTGTGTGACCAGGATATCTGCTGTGAGACTGTGTCTTCTATAAAGGAGGGAGAAACTGCATCCATTGAATGTCAACTGTGGAGGCCCCAAAATGTGAGTCTATTGCCACCTTGTCTGATAGTCAGCGTTTGGAGGCTGTTCAAAATGGTCGACAAGTGTGGCTACACGTCCCAAATCAGGGCTTGATTACCTGGTTCTACTGACATTAAGATAGCTCATACAGGTAGATCTACTCCACCCTGACAGATGGTGGGAGATATCACAAGGCCCCACCCCTACAAAAGGAGTTACAGGCAATTAATGACTGCTGGTACCACTACTTTTAAGGGCACTGAAAACCATCACAAGGGTCCCTCCTTCATGACTGATCTCTTTCAAAATATCACATTGTAAGTTAGTTCCCTGCATATAATTTTTAGAGGAACAATTTTAAAATCCATTTTCTATTCAATGCTATGGATTTTAAAATCATAAATATTAATGTATATTATCAGATTTTCTACAATTTATAGTTCTATCAAAGTCTGTGAGAGCATCTAATTTCCTACATGTCGTCATTAGTACCTTTATATGGGTTATATCATTATTTGGTAATCTGGCAGATAAACAATATTTTTGGTTTGATTTGCATAAACTTTGATCATTCATAAAGATAATTTCATTTTTATTGGAGAACTGTTATTTTTTTCACCTAGGAATCTCCAATGTATATCAGTTTGCCTATGATAACATTTTTCTCATTGACTTTAATAAATTCTTTATACATGAGAGATGTCAAGTCATGTTTACTTGTCCACATTATATGTTCCCATGACAACTGGATGTAACCTTTATAACACCCATCATATTCTGGAGCACTAGTCCCATGTTGTCCCTTACTCGTTACATCAAGTTCCTTGAGATCTAGACTACTTATCTCCAGTTAGTGATGGCCTAGTGTACAGTTTCTGTCCCATAGCTGTTCAACCACAAGTGGTTTGCAAAACATATTGCAATTTTTTTTTCATTTTATTGTAATTGTAACATAGCATCTTTAACAACTTCATTTTAAAAATGGTTGGGCCTTCTGAATGCTGGAATTAAACGTATATACACCACCACCACTAGCATCATTTTTAATTTGCCTAATCAAATTAGTTGATTTTTCTTTGTAATGCTCAAGTTTATACCATGGTAAGAAAGGCCTTTACTTTCAAACAATTAAAATACTCCCTTTTTATCTCCTTTGTATATAGAGCTTCAGTTTTTGCAATTTGATCTTTAGTATACTAATCAATTTTCATCTGTTTGGTACAAATAATTTATTTTTCTCCAAATTGATGCTGTATATTATTGAATGATCAGCTCTCTACCGTCATCATATCCTATATCCGATTACATGTAATACTGGCACAGTTTGGTATGTGATAGATATATAGATATCTGTCTACTGTTTTATCTCCAGCACAGCAGCTACACCTGAATCTATTGCTGCTTCTGCCAGGAATTGTGGCTTTATCATTGCTGGCCCAATTCTCTGGTAGTGGATCTGTCTCCTGTGCCTGCCACCAAATGCAGTCTTATCCTTCTATTTTTCAATAAGACTCGAGAGTCAGAGGCTGGGGTGAAAACATGCTAGCTCAAAGAGGCTGAGGAGCAACTAACTTACCTTCTTTTTTCACTGGTGTCTCCAAAAAAGCTTCTTCTGCTCTACTGAACTAAGAGGACTGCCACACTCCAAGTCCCTCCCTACTACTTCCTGTACATCTCTCTAACCATCTATGATTACTTTCTAGCACTACTTACTAGTTGCTGGCTCTGCCTCTTGGCCCAAGGTGGATCTCATTTAGTTCACAAAAAAGCAAACTCAGGGTTCACAGTGTTATCATATATCCCACTATGTCTGTCTGCTTTTCTCTCTCTCTGCTTTTTACTCTTTGCTATATTCATATAAGAACACTTTCCTGGTAAAGGCAGTTTTGGTTTTTCAACTCACTGTTGAAGCTGTCAGTCATTCCCCACAGGGTAAGCCAATAAGCAGGGCACTGGGTCAGGAAAGCTTTTTCAGCCTGGCTTTCTTTATTGGCTCCCTGGCTTTGTGCCATAAAACTTTCAAGGACCTATCATTACAAGGGTCTGAACTGCTTTGGAGTTACTGTGAGACATGGGAGCAGAACTTCATCTGCATGTATAAAGTGCTCTAAAAATTAAAAGTTCTTGAGACTTGGAAACTACTCGTATATCCTATTAAGGACAAGCATCTAGTGATTTCATCTCTAGGAGACATTACTCAAGATATCTGAAGGCTGAATGAGTGGCATTCTGTTCAAATGGAGGTGAATCATTGAAAGTGTCTCCTGTTTTCCTCCCAGGTATATTCTAAATTTCCACACAGGACACACGCCAGTCAAAGCTGATAGAGTTCTGAGCACCACTGTGATCTTGGCACACCTGTATCTATTGGGAATTCCCATAAACCCTCACTTAGCTCTTCATTCCCTGGCAGAGTCTGCCCTAAGAGGCAGTCAGAATGAATGACTAAAATGCTGTTGTCGTGAAGGGCCACAAACTGGGTAGCTTAACACACCATAAACTTATTCTATCTTGTTCTGATTGCAACAGTGTCAGCAGGATCAGTCTTCCTCTGGAGAATTTAGGGACACTGTCCCTGGCCTCTGCTGGACATTCCCTAACTTGCAGCCACATCGTAACAGCGGTTGCCTCGTTGGCTTGGTCCCACCACCGTCATTGCTACCTGGTTTGTGTGTCTTCTAGTCTGTCTCATTAGTACAGCTGGCCATGAACTCAGGGCCTGTTCAGGAACCCTGAGATGGTGTCTTTTCTAAACCTTTAACTTAATAACACCTGCCAAGGCCTTACCTTAAGGTCCTATTTATAGCTTGCAGGGGTTGGACTGAACGCATCATTTTGGAAGCTCCTATTGAAACCACTATGAGCATCTCACAAGAGGAAATGAATGTAAAGAGGGCTCAGTATATATAGTGCTGAGTCAACATGATAGCCACCTGGCCACAGCTGGTGTTAGCTAAATGAATGCTCATTTTCAGATAATGAGTTTGAACTTCTGATATTTCTCTGTTCCTAAAATACACATATAAATAGACTTCGACTTTACTTTGACTGAGATTGGATTTTAAAAATATAAATTGAATACCTTCTTCCTCTTTGCATTCTAAACAGAAAAGAGTCAAGACAGAAGCAGCCAACTGACACATGCTTCTGTCATCATGGCCCATGACAAGGTTTCCATCAGCACACACTGCCATAGAGAGTGTTGCTCAGGCCCATCCCACAAGGCACCACTGCCCTTCCTACCCAGTCCTTTCCTTTAGTCTTTTAGGGCAAAGCTATTCTAAGACTAATTTTCAACTACAGGTAGCCCATGACTAAAATTTCTTTCTTTCTTCTTGAGATTCACCAATGATAGGGAACCTCCTTCAGCCAATGGCCTTTAGGAGGCTGGACCAGGTTGGGGTGGTATGGTACAAAAAAAGATACATTTAAAAAAATATTTTACTTTTCCACATGCCTAATTTGTCTATATCACATCTTTCATTGGATATATGTCTATATGAATAGTGTTTAAGTTTTTCACAACAAACAGTAGATTTTCCTGCAGTAATCTTTGAAGTTTCCAGGAAGAAGATGGGGCCCCAAAGCAATGATTCCACCTGGTTGATATAATGTCATTATGCTTATAGCACTACTATAAGACTGATTTTGGGTACCAACTGTTCATGATGGTTCCAACTTGATTGGCTGAAATGGTATACCTTCTTACTATGTTCTGGCCAGAACTCCAAATAAGAACTTCAGAAAAGCCCTATCAACTACTCAGAGACCATTTGCAATTATACAATACAGTAATCTTGAAACTTTACCATCATTTTACTTTTATAGGATCCCAAAGAAAGAACATCACTCCCATGACAACTGGAAGCAATTCCAGAAGACAACTTCCCCTCTCCCAACAAAGTTTGTCCTCAGAGTTAGGGACATCATTTAGGGATTGATTATTACTTGTATAGAGTTTGGGGTTGGAGTGAAAATTATGTAGGCCCAGAGATCTCCTTAAAAATAAAATAAAAAGTACAACTGAATGGAATAACAGGTAGTAATAATAATAATAGTGTGTAATAGAGTAAATACTTGTGAGTTATGATTTATGGACAATTTACATTGATATAGATTCTTGTATATTGATACAAGTTCAAATTATATTTTTTATATTGAATATGCTCCTATTTTTGTTCACAATATTTTATACTTATGCAAATTTATTCTGTCAGATTGTATGCATTCATGTTTCTACCTCCATTTAAGACATTTTATTTATTGATACAAATTTTAGGATATATTTCTCATATTATATTACATATTTCTACCTTTGATCAAGATATTTATACATTGTTTACATTTTGAGGTCATTGTTCTCATTTACTACAGTTGTTTAAAGATTATTTAATAGTCTGATATGAAGTCTTAAAGTTATGTAGGTATTAAATATTATAGGTCAATAATCATTGATGTTTATCATACTTATAGTCAAACTAATTAGGTTCTTAGATACATAGAGATTATATTCTACTTAAATAGGTAATCTCCAACCACTTCAAAGATCTGTAGAGCATGTCATTTAAATAACTTAGGGTTCTGTTAATGTGAGACACAATTGCTCCCAGCAACACTGATCTATTTCTGAGAGAATGTTAAGCCCCGAAGATACTCCACTTGGAGCTTGTTTTCTTCTTGGCACAACTGGCCTTTGGGCAAGGAACTGCCCATACCTTGACCACTGACAAAGTACACAATGCCTGGACTGGACAACAGGATACAAGAAAAAAAGACTGCCAAACCTTGCCAAGACAGGTTAAGATGGTTTTGAAAATTGTTTCCTGCCTCTAAATATGGTCTCTCAGTTCCTCTAGGCCTTAGCCAAAGTTGGTTGCTTTAACATTGCAAATGAGACTTTGGTTGTTTGCCCAGGTAGCCAGTTGTCTCTGTCATCTACTGCTCATTCTGGAAGATGCTTGATTGCAGTTCCTGCCTACTCAAGTAATATTATCTCCCTTCTCAAACGTTTGATGGGGTTGAAGATCAGACAGTCAAAGTTACCTTCCTCTTATGATCTAACAGAGCCATTTCTAATACAAGACTTAGACTCCTTAGGATAAAATGTTTATTAAAACATTTAGCATATGCTCCTTGTTTAATATTGTTTATGCTGGTTGTAATTCTAATTTTATACTTGATATCTGTTCTTAGTATATATAGTTTTGTATTGCTTTTGGACCTCTCTTATTTAGACAGAGGGGGAGGTAATGGGGAACCTCCTTCAGCCAATGGCCTTTAAAAGGCTGGACCAGGTTGGGGTGTGACTTTTGGGACACAAAAAGCCGCTGTTCCACCCAGCTCACTCTCTTCTTCCCATGCTCAATACCTTGAGGTTGGATTCCCATTGCTGTTCCATGAGTTTTCCCTTTCAATAAAGAATAGCCTTAGAATATTCTTTTGGGAGTCAGTTTGGGATTATTTGACTCGTGTTTTCCCCTACTGGACGCATTCAGCAACACACCTATTTCTTTCTGTAATTATTTTTCAATCGTGTGCGTGTGTGTGAGTCTGTGGGTGGGTTTGTATGTTGAATAAGGACCTGAGGAGACAAGAAGAGGAAGTCAGATTTCTTTGGGCTGCAGTTGCAGGCTGTTGTCCGTGTCCTACAAGGAGTTCTAGAACTCAGGGACATCGAGTGCATTAGTGTGCTTACCTGTTGAGTCATCTCTCCAGTTCAATGACCAAGTTTCTGGAGATCTGGTGAGTACCCAGCATCTCAGTCATTCTACTAAAGAGAATTCTTGTTTCTCCTCACTGAGCTGGTCTCGACCCATGACATTCAAGAGTTCCCAGTGCAAACTCACAGTTTGCTGGTTTCAGACAATCCTTTCAGAATTTTTCAGATCACCCTTCGAATTCTTTCATCAATTTCTCCAGAGAAAAAGCTTCAAGAACATAGTTTTTCAGATTTCGGTTGTTTCAGGGGAAGAGATTGCTGGCATTTACAAATATAAAGAAAACAAAAATAAGTTTTTGCATTAAGATCATTCTATTCCCTACCCTAAACATCCAAAGGTGCCCAACCAAAACAGGGAGACTTCAAAAGGTTATTTGGAAATAGCTGTAAGTGTTGCCATGGGGAATCGGTTAAAATACATTTTATTTCATCTGTTGAAAGAACTCTTCCTAAACCAGAAAAAGTGTTCAGAAAACCTGATTTGGAAACTCTGCAGTGTGACTTTAATTAGACCAGGGGAAAAAACGATTTCTTCGGAGATGGACTGACTTATTCAAAGTACCACAGCAGCATTTGGTATAATTAAGACTGGAATCCAGATTGGCAGATACCAGTCCAGCCTTCTTTCTGTTTTTGCCCCACACACTTCCTAGGCTCTTCTCTAATTAACATCTCCTTGAAGTGACAACCCTGGCGATTCCCTCTGAAAAGGAATTTCCTGTAAATAGCCCTATTCCGCAACCCTCTAAGAGGTGAGCCCCTCCCCTTTTCTGGAAAGAACCATTAGGGAATGTTTTCAGTCTTGCCAGCTTGTCTCTACCAGTTAGCTACAAAGTAGCCACTCGAAGTATATAAACAAACACTACCATTGACTCAGGTTGCTTAAGCAAACAATCACAATCACCGGATAGCTCCCCCTAGGGGTTTCAGACCCCTGCAAAAACAACGGTTGGAACCCAGGTTCACGAGTCTCCACCTTTCTGGAGTGTAACATGAGTGTAACAATGATATACACATCATTATATTGTGTCTGCCTGCTGGACAGTGCTGGCTATGACGAAACTTGTTTTAGCTGCTATTTAACAGGACTCTGACTTTACTTCTGATGTCTTCTGAAAGGCAAACAGAACCAAGGAGATTAACATTAGAGGCAGCTTCTTTCCCCTGTCGCCCCACATCTCCTGCGCCCTCCTTAACAGTTTGCTTCCTGTTGCTGTGATCAACACCATAAACAAAAAGGAACTTAGAGCAAAAAGTTCACCTTACCACAGCGGTTCTCAGCCTGCCGAATGCTGTGACCCTTTAACACAGTTCCTTATATTGTGGGGACTCCCAACCATAAAATTATTTTCATTGCTACTTTTTAACTATAACTTTGGTACTGTTGTGAATCATAATGTAAATATCCAATATGTAGCATATCTGCTAAGGGACCCTGTGAAAGGGTCGTTTGAACCCCAGATTGAGAACCACAGCCTTATTACAGTTTATCAGCACTTGAAGCTGAGCCCATGAAGGAAGGCTGCAAAAGGCTGCTTACTTGCTTGCTTCCTGTGTCTTGCTCAGCTTGCTTTCTTAGCCAATCTGAGAATGGAGGCAGATGAATGGAGGTGGGCCTTCAATCATTAGTCAAGAAAACAAACCACACCATACCCACAGCACCCCAGTCTAATGGAGGCAAGTCATCAAGTGAAGTTCCTCCTTCGCTCGTGATTCA
The DNA here is from genome assembly GCF_000317375.1 of Microtus ochrogaster. Lineage (NCBI taxonomy): Eukaryota > Metazoa > Chordata > Mammalia > Rodentia > Cricetidae > Microtus > Microtus ochrogaster. Next base: position 24,824,002 of record NC_022030.1, read on the forward strand.
GTTTGTGTTACGTGGAGAGAACTAACCAGCACCCTGCTTTTTTTGTTGTATCCTGCATCTGGGCAACAACTACTGGGTCCCACTTGGAGGGAAGCATGTGGATTAAGAAAGCAATAGACAAGAGACCAGTGAGAGCATTGGGAGGTTTCCAGTAAATACTGAGATTTGCCTTGTGTTTAATCCTCATAGGCTTTATATACCCCAACCCAAAGAGGAGGGCAAGGGCAGGAGACTTCTTTACCAAGATACAAAGAACAAAGTAATTAGCTTCTTAGGACCCAACACCAAGTAAACCACACTCTAGGTCAAAACATCTGGTAGCAACCACCTCCCGGGTTAAACCTCCTGTTGTACAATCTTGAAGGAGCAAGAATAGGTCTGAACTCTCTGAACTCTAGTCAAGGTGGAAGGGATCCACATCTGCAGGCTCCCACACTTTCTAAACTTCAGGATCATACAGCCAGAGGCAGCATCACCCTCAACTTTGTAGGGTGGAGACAAGCAATGGACCTTCCATTTAGTTATCTGCTCCAGGCAACCTCCTGGCTCCTTAATACCAGGTCTCTGTAGAGATGGTTTTTCTCTAAATATTTATCAGGCTCATTTTTATCAATTATTTCTGGAGATTTTAATGAAGCCAGGTGCAGCACTTCAAAGACCAATCATTCTTGCCATTGCCACTCTGTTCCCCGCACTGCCTTCTAGTCGGAATCGAGTGCATAAAAGAGATTCCCGTTTCCTGTATGTGTTAAAGCATCAAGAATAGGGATCTGCATCTCTGCTAGAACTCTCTAGAAAGCTCTTTCATTTCCCATCATGTATATAGGATGGGGTTTGGGAGACGGTGGCCTAATCTCTTTACCCAGCGCAGTTTTTTACTGAATGAAAAAAAAATTTATCTTTATAACAACAGTTTAATGGCACAGGGCCAAAATATTGTATTAGGACAAAGGTCTCGAGAGCATTAAAATATATTGATCACCTTTAAAGCTAAAACTATTTTCATATTATCGTATTAATTTTTTAATGTCTTGTCCATGTAGCAAATATTTCTAAGTCTATAACTGACAAATTAAGCCCTGTAGATAGCCCTAAAACAGATTTACGTAGACTAATGAATGGAGCTACTTTAATAACCTTATAATAATACTGTTCTGTCAAACCTAGGTTATATTTTACTACTCCAGTTTCAGGGTTTCATTGTATTATTTTATCACAGAGTCTGGGAGTCAACAGATTCATATATAAGGCATTTAAATTTCACAATTGCCTTAATGAAGCATGGCATGGCGACAATAAAAAGAATCACAAATTCTGAGGCATGCATGTCCTTTCCTTCACTACACATTAAGCAATGCAAGCAGCTGAAGGCTTTTCTGGAAACTACACACACCCATATTTCCTTTCACAGTCTCAATATTTTAAGACCTGGGTTAACATCTAGAGTACCATGCATTTTCCTTCTCTAGAGCACAATGTCTAGATCCAGGGTACAGGACTTTTTTAGTCAAAAACACTTCCGGTCTAACCTCTTATTCATTGTTCTGCCCCAGATGCCCCACCAGACCAGGGAGATCTAGGTTTTGCACCACAGTTGTCAACCCTCTGCTTGCTCTCATCCTAACTGTGGATGAACTTACCCTGTGGGCTCAGCTGAGGTCCCCACCTCCTCTGAAATCCCAGAGCATCTGTCCTTTGTGCTAATCTATCCCCTTGCTTTCTCATCTCAGGGCCCCTTAATTCTAGCAGACTTCTTAGAGAGGAGTTCCATAGAGCTCAGCAGGGGTCCCTTACCCAATGAAAAACCTGAGTTAATGTTTATTAATCGACAGGATGATGAAAACACTGAACATAGTTGCCTTCAGGCATTGTGGAATATTATTTTAACTGGCCAAAGATATGCTATGTTTGTTTATGGTGCAGAATATTACTTTGTGTAATGATGTGTTACATTTTTAATGCTGTATTTGTTTAATTATGTAAAGATGTGTTGCATTTGATTCACCTTGCCTGCCTAAGGCACCTGATTGATCTAATAAAGAGCTGAACAGCTGGTAGCTAAGTGGAGAAAAGATAGGCAGAGCTGGCAGGCAAAGAGAATAAACAGGAGGAAAAAAATCTAGGCTCAGAGGAGGAAGAACAAGAGAGAAGGAGGAGAGAATGAGAGACAGGCGTGGGACAAAAAGTCAGGCAGCTGCCAGCCAGCAAAGACAAGCAGAAGTGAAATCAGACATACAGAAGGGAAGAAAAGGAAAAAGCCCAAGGCAAAAGGTAGATAAAGAGAAGCAGGTTAATTTAAGTTAAAAGAGATAGCCAGAAATGACCCTAAGCTAGGCTGAACATTCAAAACTAATAATAAGCCTCCGTGGCATGATTAGGGAGCTGGTTGGTATCCCCAAAGAAAAAGCCAGGTATATTCAGATTTGATTAAAGATACCATAAATTCTCAGAAGATAAAGATGTAAAATTTACTTAAATTTTACATTTCAAAACAGTATTCACTGCATTTAGAAAATACATTTAGGAAGACAAAAAACACAAGGCAGGAATTAACTTTTTTCCTGATCAACCCACTTCATAGAGTAAGTGTGGATTTATTTTGGCTTTGCGTATGACAAAGAAACCCACTCCAAGAAGGGCCAGTACTTTGAGCCTTCAGCTAGAGCCAACCAAGGACGGAAGCCAACCAATGACCGAAAACAAGCAAGGATGGAAGTCAACCAATGATGAAAGCCAAACAATCATGGAAGCCAACCAAGGACGGAAGCCTTTGGTTTAGTGAAGCAGGACACACTTAGTCAGCAGTGACACACTGTCCTCACTAACACTCCCTTATTGATCTTGGACTAGGAAGTAAACCTCATGGCTCTGTTGTGAATTAAATCAAACACGTGAACAAACATAATCATGAAACAATGCAGAGCCTGGAAATCAAGAACTCTAGACCTTTAAGATCAATGATTTTATTCAACATGGTTCCATTGCTTCCTTTACTTGTAGATTCAGAAATCCACACCTAATCTTTCAATGATACTAATCTATTCAGAAGATGGTGTAGGAATTCCTTCTGTTTGTGTGTTGCTTTCATTGGTTAATAAATAAAGAAACTGCCTTGGCCTAGTTGATAGGGCAGAACTTAGGCAGGTGGAGAAAACAGAACTGAATGCTGGGAGGAAGAAGAACAGAGTGAGAGATGCCATGGATCTGCTGCCGGAGGTAGACGTGCTGAAACTTTTCTGGTAGGCCACGACCTCGTGGTAATACACAGATTGATAAAAATGGGTTGAATTAAGATGTAAGAATTAGCCAATAAGAAGCCAGAGCTAATAGCCCGAGCAGTGATTTAATTAACACAGTTTCTGTGTGGTTATTTCGGCTGTAAGCTAGCCGGGTGGATGGGACAAACAAAGGACTCCCTCCTCATACAACAGAAGATGTCTGAGAATATTTAAGGGTGAGATAACTCAAAGAAGCTAGCCACCATGGACTCAGTTTCCACACCTAGTCCCTCTCCCTTCCCCACATTGCCTCTGGTTTTTTTGGTTGACACTGGGCAGGTTTATCTTATATCATAGGAATCGAAATTTCACATTCGAGGTAAAAGGTTTTCTGGATGTGAATGTAAAATAACCTTTCACTCATCAAGCATTTTGTTAATTAGTTACATCAGTGATTATTTGGCAACTTTTAAATTCTTCTTTTCCACCTTACATTCAAGAAAAAAAAATCCTCTCTGCAATATAGTGAATTAATCAGTCTTACTAAACATTTTGAGAAAAATGTGCAAGGTAGTTGGCAGCAGCGAAGATAGTATGAAAACCTATATCCTCACATTCAAATATATGATCACGGAAAAACCACTCAAGGAACATACAATATTCAGCGAAGCAACTGCATGGAAGATGGCTTCCGGTGTAGTCATGACACCCAAGAATGAAAGCGGAAATGAGCATGAAACAGGACATTAAACTGAAAAGACTTGAGAGTCAAGTGGCTTATCATCTCATATGGAAGAAGTTGGGAGCTGGTTCGTTTAGCCACTCAGCAACGTCAGAGTCCTTGGCTCTGTCCCATCTTCACTTGGTTTTATCTCTGTCCTCAAGCTTGCAAATGGCTACAACAGCCCTACTGTCAATTATCCCACAGTATTGACTTTGGACTTGTTGACTGCAAGGAAGACCAAGTCAGGGAAAAGGCCTCTTTCACAAGTCCTCAATTGACTTCCACCAATAGCTCATTGGCTAACACGTAAAATATGTCAGTTTTCAAGGTAAACAGATAGCCTGGAAAGGGGAGCTAGATCATTTTAAGACAGCATAATCCCATTCCCGAAGTCCATGATACTTAAATAAAATGAGGGTTTCATTGGGTCGGATGGCCAAGGGGTAATGATTGGTTGGTTAGTAAGCACAGAACATGCCATGAGGTCAAATCCTTTCAAAGTACTAGAAACCCAGCTTCAAAAAGTTTGTGTTCAGCCTGGAAATACCCTGGAGGTTTTGGCAGAAGAGTAATATAAACAAACAAAACATTAAGAGATTTTCAGCCTTTCATTCTGAAATCAAAAGTTTTGCTTCTCAACCTTTGCATGAACTGAAGCTGTTGTTTACTTATTAAGTGAGTGTTGTGGAATATTAGTTTAAGATGTGTTACATTTATTTATTCTGTAGACTATTTGTTTAATGCTGAAAAGATATGTTGCATTCTTTTATGTTGTATTTTTTTAAACTCTGTAAAGTTGTGTTACTGTACCTGCCTAAAACACCTGATTGGTCAAATAAAGAGCTTAACAGCCAATAGCTAGGCAAGAAAAAGGATAGGCTGTGCTGTCAGACAGGGAAAATAAATAGGAGGAGAAATCTAGAGAAGAGAGCCAGGAGTGGGGGGAAAAAAAAGAGGATGCCAAGGACCAGTCACACAGCCACACAGCCTACCACGGAGTAAGAAGGAATGAAAGATACATAGAATAAAGAAAGTAAAAAGCCCAGAGGCAAAATGTAGTTAAAGAGAAATGAAATAATTTAAGTTAGAAAAGCTGGCTCGAAATAAGCCAAGCTAACATGGGCTAATTCATAAGTAAGAATAAGTCTCCATGTACTTATTTGGGAGCAGGGTGGTGGGCCTCCAAAGAGGGGGAAAGAAACAACAAATGAGTATTTAGGGTACTCTTGTGCTGTAAAAGATACAGAGAAGACAAGATGAAGAGCTTGCATTCTAGGCAAGTCCAATCTGCTGGATGTCAGGATCGGGAAGAGAAGCAAGGCAAGAAAATGAACTTGGAAAAGAGCAGGGACCATCAAACATTTGTTGGTCTAAAGGAGATTCTCATGATGAACAGGATGAGAAGGCTGCCCCATGCTAAGCCCCTGTTTGCACACAGAGATCCATGAGAACAGACAGTGGGGGGAGAGGCCGGGTGGAGGACATGGCAGCTGGTCTGACAGGATTTACTGAACTTGCACAATCAAGTTCAAGTCAGGTAGTGTACTTTGGCCCTGGCACAACTTTATGCTTTTTCAACTGTATCAGCAAACAAGAACAAACAACAAGGAAAAAGCCTACATATCGCTTTTCAGAAGCTCTTTGACATCTGTGTGATGACAAACATAGCAAAACCTAAAATCAACAGGCCTACAAGCAGGCAGCTGTAGGAGCCAGGAGTAGCAGTCTGCGTGTTTTGGGAACTTAGAACTGGGCATGTTTTCTGGCCTCTGTAGGACATAGGACTATTTCTAAACAGCCAATGTCTATTTAGGAAACATACAGAGAGACTAGTCCTCAGGAAATGTGCTAGGCCATTGCACAGCGAGGACACAGATTCTCAAGGAAGATTGGTAAAATTCAGATTCCAGTTCCCCTGGTCTGGGGTAGAGGCTGAGGGATTGTGCTTCCAGCAAGTTCCCAGGACAGGCCAATGCTTTCGATCTGATCACTGAGGAGGACTGGAACAAAATGTAGCCTCAGAGTTGGCTTATGTTTGCCTGTTGTATTCATTTACCCTTACAGCATGCTCCAGAAGAGGAATCACATGACGCAGTTCAGGTTGGATTACACCATTCAGCAAATGAGCTGTACTCATTGTTTCTAATATCCTGGGGTCCCAATGGCCACTGGCTACCATGCTGGACAACACACAGGTAGAAGAGTTCTCCTTGTGGTGCTTTGTTTAGCAGCTCTCTGTGGGGTGGAAACGTGTCCCAGTTGCCATGTTGTACCTGGCGTTATCATGTTTCCCCATTCTGGTCTTTAACAAGCCACACCTAAGGTCTTTTCTGCTGAGATCAGAGTAACCTTTTACAAATTACCTCAAGGTGATATCTTCTATAAAACCTTTCCTGAAAGTCAAGTTAGGTACACTCTCTACTAAGTTTCCCATCTGCACTCAATTTTCCTCAGCAATGCATTCCTACTATACTTTGCCTATCTGGTATATAAACCACCAACTCCCATCCAAAACACTGTTATTATCCCCATGCCACTTCTGTGGCTATAGATTCCCATTTTACATGTGCCCATCCATTCTCCCATGTGGTTTCACAAGTTTCTTAAGTCTATATCCTTAGTGCAGTTGTTGGCATGTAAAATAGAAGAGAGCCAATGACACTAGCTTGACACTAACTACAAGATGTGCTACACACAATGAGATAAAGGCACTGTGCAACACCTATACACAGGGTTTGTAATGTCTATGCACAGGGTTTGCAATGTCTACACATGGGTCTGGGTTATTTGGTGGACATTTTGCCAAAAAACAGCCTGAGAATGAGGACAGGAGCAGGAAAGCCAAGAGATAAAAGTCAAACCTGGAGAACCTCCCACTTGGCTTCTGCTGAACTGAATGCTCTGTGTCTTGATCACATGAAGGCATTTTCCTAGTTTAGATAAAGGCAGTTTATAAGGAAGGATTCATGTCCATTTCAGTGTTCAGTTTGTTATTGGGCAGCCATGCTTGTTAATTCCTTTTCTACTGTAGGTTTTGAGCCAACCACTCAAAACCAGAATCACTTCAGTTGCTTTCAAATCATCATTTATAGGATGTGCTATGAACTCATACTCAACCTAAATCAAAATTTTCTTTACCAGTTTTAATATTAACATTTCTGTAACATGCTGATAATAAAAATTTATGAAGCCAATGACTTACTTTTTATCACTTCCCAGGTAGATATACTTTTACATTTCTTTAGATTCTTAGATATTTATGTATACATATTATAATTTATCTTTACTGCATGTCACTCAAAATAAGTCTGTTTCCCAGTTAGCATGCACCTGTGGACCTTCAATGGCTCTTTGTCTTTACCCACCAAGATTTTTGAAAGAACTCCTCAGGCCCTGCTGCTGTGGGACAGTGCTCTTATATACTGTAAAGATTTGTCACTTGTATTCATTTAATAAAACACTGATTGGTCAGTAGCCAGGCAGGAAGTATAGGCAGGGCAACCAGACTAAGAATTCCGGGCTGAGAGTGAGTCACCAGCCAGATGCAGAGGAAATAAGATAAGAATGCCGTATTGAGAAAAGTACCAAGCCACGTGGCTAAACATAGATAAGAATTATAGGTTAATTTAAGTTGTAAGAGCTAGTTAATAATAAGCCTGAGCTAACAGACCAAACAGTTTATAATTAATATAAGCCTCTGTGTGTTTTTTTTTTGGGACTGAACAGCTGTGGGATGGGACGGGACAGAAACTTCTATATATACCCTGGAGTTGTTTGTTAGCCTGGACAGAGCAGTGGCAGCATCAGACATTCTCTCTTCCCACCAGCCTTATTTTCTGAATCAACTTACAAGGAACGTCTTAGCTTCATGTGATGACTTTCCTCCATTTCCTGTTCTGTCCTATATATAGATCCAAATATAGAACCTAACCAAAGCTTTCCTATCATGTAGCTTGCTAAAGATGGACTCATGGCTCCAACAGCTGGAAAGGTCTTCAGACTCCAATCCAAAGATACTCCAAATATGACGTGGTACGTACTAGTATTCATCTGCCACCTGCTCACAGAATCCCTCTTCTAACTAGAGCTGGGCTGAAGAATGATGGTTCCTTCATGAAGGAACAAAGAAAAGCTTCCCAGTCTTCTATTTTTTTTTTGTTAATAGATCTATTTACAAACAGGATTAAAAACTCCTCTAGAAGACAGTACACAGGATAAGATTATATTTTATTAGAGATCTTACATTACATATTCCCAAAAAGTTATAAAAATCTTCCAAGAGAAAAATATCAAAACCTGTTGATTTCAATGAGCAAAATAATCAAAATGAAAGTAAACATTTCCTGCTAGACAAAGGACTGGGAAAACATTTTCATCACAAGTACAGACACTGGGAGATAATTACAACGTTTTATAACATCTTACAGCGTTTTTACTTAAACCAATACTTCCAGAAAACAAGAATGCTGATATTTGAACAATGCACCCAATAAACAAAATTAAAATTTCAAGAAGTGGGGAGAGAGCAGTGAAGTAATGACTTGGTCCACTGAACACCTGTGACGATACGTGTAATAAAATCTAACCAGACAGACCACTGAGGTCATGACTGAAACGTGGCCGGCTGTTCATGGGTGCCAGAGAAACTCAATTATTTAGTTAGATCTTGACCATAACCCAAAGCAAAAAAAACCCCTCTTCGTCATTTCCCTGATGTTGTAGTCTGAATATAACTCTAAAAAGCAGAAATTTGCTGGCTCAAGAGGATTTCTGCTTCACCTGTGAGTCAACAGCTGGTGGGAACAGGGC